>NC_069504.1:823300175-823900175 GCF_027579735.1 Bombina bombina
TATTTCTGCACAATGGGAATCCAGAGAAGCTTTTACAACCATCTGTATTATGACTGCAGAAGCAGTATGTAAATAATTTCAGTGAGAACCCCAAAGTTTGTGAACAAGTCAGGGAGTGCCAAGGACGACATGTCAATTTCAAATATCAAAAATAAATTTTACTTTTCAATGTTACATTAAAGTCTATGAGAATGGACAAATGTCAATATTCAAATATTATAAAAAAAAATTCTAAATATTGGGTTACTATAATAGCAAATGATCATCCCCTTTACAGGGGCTTATACCAGGTTTTATGGATTACCTTGGTGAGAGCTGATAAAATAACATGTTTACTAATCAGTTGTTGTTTTACCTGTGCTCTAAGTTCAGATTCCTCAAAATTGTGGCCTGTTAGGGAGGTCTGAACACAGGTTTTATAAAACCTGTGAGCTATACACCATAGTTATCTATAAGCATTTAAGGGACACTGAACCCCAAATATTTTTTCTTTTGTGATTCAGATAGAGCATGCAAATATTTAAGCAACTCTCTAATTTACTCCTATTATCACATTTTCTTATTCTCTTGGTATCTTTATTTGAAATGCAAGAATGTAAGTTTAGATGCCGGCCCACTTTTGGTGAACAACCTGGGTTGTTCTTGCTGATTGGTGGATAAATTCATCCACCAATAAAAAAGTGCTGTAAAGAGGGCTGAACCAAAAAAAAAGCTTAGATGCCTTATTTTTCAAATAAAGATAGCAAGATAACAAAGAAAAATTGATAATAGGAGTAAATTAGAAAGTTGCTTAAAATTGCATGCTCTATCCGAATCATGAAAGAAAAAAATTGGGTTCAGTGTCCCTTTAATGGAATAATAAAATACACTTGTATATCCCTTTAATGTTAGCAATATAAACTTACCCTTATTTTTCCATAATGCAACTTCGAATTCTAAAACTTAAAGAATTATTTTCCCCAGTTATATATTTTTTTTAGAAATTGTTATTTAGTCTACAAACATTTTCTTCAGCTTGGTATCAGTGAAAATGCAGACGTGTCTCCTTCTATCGCTCTGCATGTACTCAAGGCGAATAACTTCACAAGGCCCCCCGAGAGCATTCCTTAATATAATTTGTGTGCACGGCACAGAAACCTATAGAGATAGTAAGGGGAGGTCAGGACGCAGAATGGTTCATGCTCTCATTCTATCTATCAAACAGAGCAAGACGGCTTTGAACATATGGCATAGAGCAGATTTGCTGTGTCAAATTGAGAGCAATGCTGGTGAAAACAGAGGCTATATTGTGGGAAGATATAATAATTTCATTTCATATGGCAGTAAGTGCCTCTAACTAGCTAAAAAATGCAACACGGAATATCAGAAATATACCTTGGATAAAAGCCACAGTCTACAGGTTTCTGTGCTCTCAGAAGGGAACATCCCCACATGACATAAAGTTCTAATCATGAGTAACTCTACCTGACTTTATAATGACAGTACATCTTCCCAGGGACGAAAACATCAGCAAAACAATACAGTATATAATATATAAGTCTTCAGACAGTAATATCCAATCCAACTTTGTTTTACATTATTCACTTAAAGGTTACAATAATTTTATATATGCTTAGTAAATACACTCCCCGGCCACTTTATTAGGTACACCTGTTCAATTGCTTGGTAACGCAAATTGCTAATCAGCCAGTCACATGGCAGCAACTTAATGCATTTAGGCATCTAGACGTGGTGAAGAAGTATTGCTGAAGTTCAAACCAAGCATCAGAATGGGTAAGAAAGGGGATTTAAGGGACTTATGTGGCATGGTTGTTGGTGCCAGACGGGCTGGTCTGAGTATTTCATAAACTGCTGATCTACTGGGATTTTCACACACAACCAACTCTAGGGTTTACAGAGAATGGTCCGAAAAAAAGAAACTATCCAGTGAGCTTCAGCGGTGTGGATGACAATGCCTTGTTGA
Source organism: Bombina bombina (assembly GCF_027579735.1). NCBI lineage: Eukaryota > Metazoa > Chordata > Amphibia > Anura > Bombinatoridae > Bombina > Bombina bombina. Next base: position 823,302,139 of record NC_069504.1, read on the forward strand.
TGTTAGAGGTCAGAGGAGAATGGGCAGACTGGTTCGAGATGATAGAAAGGCAACTTTGACTGAAATAACCACTCGTTACAACCGAGGTATGCAGCAAAGCATTTGTGAAGCCACAACACGCACAACCTTGAGGCGGATGGGCTACAACAGCAGAAGACCACACCGGGTACCACTCCTGTCAGCTAAGAACAGGAAACTGAGGCTACAATTTACACAGGCTCACCAAAATTGGACAATAGAAGATTGGAAAAATGTTGCCTGGTCTGATGAGTCTCGATTTCAACTGCAACATTCAGATGGTAGGGTCAGAATTTGGCTTAAACAACATGAAAGCATGGATCCATCCTGCCTTGTATAAATGGTTCAGGATGGTGGCGGTGGTGTAATGGTGTGGAGGAAATTTTATTTGCACACTTTGGGCCCCTTAGTACCAATTGATCATCGTTTAAATGCCACAGCCTACCTGAGTATTGTTGCTGACATTGTCCATCCCTTATGACTACAGTGTACCCATCTTCTGATGGCTACTTCCAGCAGCAAAATGCACCATGTCACAAAGCTCAAATAATCTCAAACTGGTTTCTTGAACATGATAATGAGTTCACTATACTCCAATGGCCTCCACAGTCACCAGATCTCAATCCAATAGAGCCTCTTTGTGATGTGGTAGAACGGGAGATTCACATCATGGATGTGCAGCCAACAAATCTGCAGCAACTGTGTGTTGCTATCATGTCAATATGAACCAAAATCTCTGAGGAATGTTTCCAACACCTTGTTGAATCTTTACCACAAAGAATTAAGGCAGTTCTGAAGGCAAAAGGGGGTCCAACCCGGTACTGGCAAGGTGTACCTAATAAAGTGGCCAGTGAGTGTATATCAGCAATTGCATTGCAAAAGATCTGCAGACAAAATTAATATTTGAAAAGTGTTTCCAAGTCGTTAATTTTGCATCAAAAATTTGCATTGTTTTGCAGTTCAGGGACATATCCTTTGGAAAACCTCTTAAGAATATTTAAGCAATCTCCTTTAGAGTAGCTAATTAGATACACATTTAAATGAGCGGCTACACTTATCAAGCAATCATTGTGTAGAATGTTGTAAGGTCAGAATTATGGATCATGCAAAAAAAAACAAACAGCCACTCTGGGGAAGTGGGGAAAAAGTAACATTTTAAAAAACAAAACTAGATTAATTTTGTCTCTAAAAATAATAAAATATGTTAAAGGTAACTTTCTAATCCAATCAATTTTGAAATAAATATTTAAGTAGAAATTATCCTGTGTCTCCAGAATTTACCAGAGGTGCTTTATCTGAGTTTTTTATATTCTGCAATGCTATAATATCCAGTGTTTAACTTTGTAATAAACCTTGTGCTATTCTGGCTCTTAGGTTCCCTGTATTTTTATTTTATACTTTAGTACCTGCCCCTGTTATTACGTGCTACACCCACTGTGATTCCAATTTCCAGGACTTCATTGATAACATTGGAGTTGGTTAGATGTTGGTGTGCGTGTCATCTGGAATTCTGCATTGTTCCGGTAAAGCGTTCAGTTTTAAGAGGCTTTTAAATTTACTTTTATTATCAAAGTTAATTTGTTCACTTGGTATCCTTTGTTAAAATAGCATACCTAGGTATGCTCTAGAGCAGGAATATACTACTGGGAACTAGCTGGTGATTGGTGGCTAAACACATATGCTTTTGTCATTGGCTCACCATATGTATTTAGCTAGCTCCCAGTAATGCAATGCTGCACTGAAACTAGCTTTGGCTACGTGTTTAACTATTTTAAAGGGGTTAAACACATATATAAAAGCAATAGCTATAATAAAATGCTTTAACACATTACAAACATTTTCATTTTCACATTTATGTCTATTTACGGTCCCTTAAAGGAATAGTCTAGTTAAAATTAAACTTTCAGAATTCAGATAGCACAGGCAATTTAAGAAACTTTCTAATTTACTCATATTATCAATTTTTCTTTGTTCTCTTGGTATCTTCATTTGAATGTAAGCTTAGGAGCCGGACCATTTTTGGTTAAGAACCTGGGTAGCGTTTGCTGATTGGTGGCTACATTTAGACACCAATCAGAAAGTACTACCCAGGTGCTGAACAAAAAAATGGGCCGTCTCCTAAGTTTACATTCTTGCTCTTTCAAATAAAGATACCAAGAGAATGAAGAAAAATTGCATGCGCTATCTGAATCATGAAAGAAAAAAAATTGGGTTTTCATATCCTTTTAAATACAGCTTTCATGTACTTTTAAAAATATTCTGCAGTATTCATCTACCGTATAAAAATGCAAACTCTTTTTACCATTCAGCACAAACTTCTACCATGACTGATAAAAGATGGTGTATATAATGTTTAAAATTAATTAGTGGAAGGTTAAGAAAAAAGGCAGAACTTTAAAGAGACTAAGAAACGCTGCCTTACAAATTACAATGTATCATTTTCGATGAGAGCGCAGCGAAAATAGCTTCTAACACCCACACACAGCAAAAAAGTAACTTCAATTCGCACAGCATCCTTAAAATTATAAAGGATGCATTTCAGCATAAACTGTTGTTAACGGAGTAGCTTTCAGAATCGCTCATTAACACCTCTTAAAACACACTCTAAACAAACAACAATGGAATACAGCATGCATTTTTCAAAACTAAAAATTAATGTTCTCAAAATAATAGGACTTCTAACATTGTGAATCACAAAGTAGACAGTATATGCAGTCAAAAATTGATCATAGTCTGGGAGAATGTGTCCACATATAATTAAGTCCAGCAGGACATAGATTGAATTTCCCCGTAGGCTGGTACCTCTCATTGGGCCAGTTACATACAGAACGGTTTTATTTTCAGATATATAGTAGATAAAGGGCTAAATTTGAAAATCTATAACCACAAAGATTAATCTTTTCCCACAATTTCTGTCTTCAGCAATTCCCATCAAACAGTTTCCTCTGTGTGTGTGTATGTATATAATATAAATAGATATATATATATATATATATTATATATAAATATACATACAGTATATATATAAATAGTATATATATTATATATATATATATATGCGTATATACAGTATGTGTATATACAGTTATGTGTATATATATATAGTGCGTATATACAGTATGTGTATATATATATTATATATATATATATATATATATGCGTATATACAGTATGTTGTATATATATATATATATATATATATATATATATATATATATAATATATATATATATATATATAATATATAAACAAATATAAAATGTAGATATATAGGGATATTAGAGTTCATTTTTATATATGAACCGTATACATAACAATTAAAAGCATTTAAACTATCATTTTGTTAGTGAAATTACACAGTATTGTCTGCTGCTTTGGAATGTTCAGGTACTTTAATCATTTAAAAATGAAAATTAGAAATCATAAAGGTTTTACACCTTGTACCCACAAAAGGATACAGGAATATCAGGCAATGAGCAAGCCGCAGCATGTGATACTATTAATAAACATTACATGCGCATAACACACGCTTGTGCCACAGCTAATATTTACTTATACATTTCCCTGTACAATTCCAAACAAGTTACAAAATGTGTGCATGTGATAAAAGGGACGTAAAGCTAAGCATTTATTTCCCTATATAACATTAAAGGGATAGGAAAGTTCAAGTTTAACCTGCATTGATTCATATAGAGCATGGTGATTTTAAACACTTTTAATTCACTTCTAGTTTTCAAATGTGCTTCGTTCTCTTAGTATCCCTTGTTAAAAAATGAATACGCAGATATCATACACTAGTGGGAGCTGCTGCTAATTGGTGCCTGCACACATTTGTCTCTTGTGATTGGCTAAATAGATATTTTCAGCTTCCTGTCACTGTCAGTAGTGCAATGCTGTCCCTTCAGCAATGGATAACAAGAGAATGAAGACAATTTGATAATATAATTAAATTGGAAAGCTGTTTAAAATTGTACGTTCTATCTGAATTATAAAAGAATATGTTGGGGTTTACTATCCCTTTAATATTATACATAGTGAAAAATGATCTTTTATTATTTGTTCTCCCTGTTTTTATATCTGAAAATTGTATTTTGTTTTCTCACTGCCCCTAGAAAGGAGAGTGTGCATTTCATAGAATTAAGAACCCTGCATTTCATTCATGCTCCACAGTGATCTCTTATTTATGTCTACACCTAACTGGTAACAGAAAAGGAGATAAGATAAACAACATCCAAGTGGCCTTTAAAAGGGTGTGTTTTAGCACTGCAAAACACTGTATTTTTTCTAATTTGGTATATATATACATATATATACACATATATATATATATATACATACACACACACATACAAAGATATCTAGATGAAATAAATAGACAGATAGATAGATAGATAGATAGATAGATAGAATGATAGATAGACAGATGGACAGACAGAGAGCGAGAGAGAGATAGATGACAGATAGATGATGGATAGATAGACAGACAGACAGAGAGCGAGAAAGATGATAGATAGATATTTAGATAGATAAATAGATAAATAAACTCATTTATTGTGGCTTCTTATGGCAGTGGTATATTGTGCAGCCCTAGATAATTCCTGGTTTGCTTATTAATGTTATATACTTACTGTCTTTCAAAGAGCTGAATTTATCAAGCTCAAATATCCACCCTGATTGACAAGCCCTGCTCTTGAACAATTTTGTTGCACAAGAACAGGGGCAGAGCTACACAAGTAATTGCTTGTGGAAAGTTAAAGGAACATAAAACCCAAACATTTTCTTTCATGACTCATATAGAATTCAAATTTGAACAATAAGGTTAGGCTATTGTTCCTCCGCGAAGTGAGCCTGTATACACCCACTTACTCTTTGGCGCTGTCCTCTATGCCCTTATTCCATGACTCATATAGAACATATCATTTTAAACATTTCATTGTTCCTCAATTATCAAATTTTCTTTGTTTTCTTGTTATCCTTTGTTTTTAAATCAGGAAGATAAACTCAGGAGTGTGCACATGTCTGCAGAACTATTTCCTGTCATGTAAAGCTCCAGACTTGTGCAAGCTACCTATCTAGATATCTCTTCAACAAAGAATAACCAAGAATGAAGTAAATTTGATAATAGAAGTAAATTGGAAACTCTTTTTTAAAACTATATTTTCTATCTCTATCGTGAAAGAAATATTTTGGGATTCATGTCCCTTTAAATGCTGCTTTGTGTGTAAGGGTGTATGACATTATTTAATCTACTTCTTTGTATTCTAAAAATAATAGTAGTAATTTTATTACAATAAAAGTTCAGTACACACAATTGATTGTAGTCAAACAGAGCAAGCCAATAAGCCAAATACGTTTATAAGCTTCCAATGAAATATTTTGTGTTTAGACAATATTTTCAATGCAGAGCAGAAAACTGCTGATATCTGATATCCTAATAATTGGAAGAAAAATTGGTGTGCTTTATCAGGCAAGAAAGGAATTCTGACAAGCACAAGATAAATTGAACAAACCCTGAGTTATTCAATTACACATGCAAGAAAGTAGTTGTTCAGGGAGATATAGATTTTAATGGCTGATACCTACCAATAGGTCAAGGTAATTTGCCAATTTGCTTTAAAAAAGGGACATAATAGGTCATTTTTTTTAACTATGCGTAGTATATATCAGCAATTAATCACTGCACTGCAAATTATCTGCGTACAAAATACATGTTTTAAACGCTGGTACAATATACACCTCAGGAAAAGTCTCTTAAAGGACCAGTAAATACGGTAGATTTGCATAAACAACACATACATTATAAAAAGACAATGCAATGGCATTCATTAAGCAGTGGATGCTACTTCGGAGCCCCATAGTTTCAGGTCTGCCAGAAACGGAAGTTAAAGCGACACTGTACCCAAATTTTTTCTTTCGTGATTCAGATAGAGCATGACATTTTAAGCAACTTTCTAATTTACTAGTATTATCAATTTTTCTTCATTCTCTTGGTATCTTTATTTGAAATGCAAGAAAGTAAGTTTAGATGCCAGCCCATTTTTGTTGTTCTTGCTGATTGGTGGATAAACTCATCCACCAATAAAAAAGTGCTGTCCAGAGTTCTGAATAAAAAAAAAAAAAGCTTAGATGTCTTCTTTTTAAAATAAAGAGAACAAAGAAAAATTGATAATAGGAACAAATTAGAAAGTGGCTAAAAATTGCATGCTCTATCTGAATAATGAAAGAAAAAATTTGGGTTCAGTGTCCCTTTAAGAAGCAGCGGTCGTAAGACTGTTGCTCCTTAATTTCTAGTGTCGGACTGAAATCATCCCGATCCGATGTGATCGGGATGATTGACGGCTCCTGCTAGTGGCCGATTGGCCAGCAGTGTGAAGGGGGCGGCATTGCAAAAGCATTTCACCAGAAATGCTTGTGCAATGTTAAATTCTGAGAGAGTATGATGTTGTCATCTAGCGAGGTAGAGCGGACATGATTCGGTAATCAAAGTTATGTTTATTTCCACTCCTGTATCATGTGACAGCCATCAGTCAATCACAAATGCATATACGTATATTCTGTGAGTTCTTGCACATGCTCAGTAGGAGCTGGTGAATAAAAAAGTGTAAATATAAAAAGACTGTGCTCATTTTATTAATTTAATTAAATGGTAAAGTTGTTTAAAATTGCATGCTCTGTTTGAATCATGAAAGTTAAATTTTGACTTGAGTGTACCTTTAAATATTTTCTTATTCTCTTATTTCCTATGCTATACTCAGTTAAGGCTAGATATAAATAAGCTCCTGTACTGATTGAGCAATCAACGTGTGAGCTGTTGCAGGGTCAGTTTTTTGAGCCTTCAGGATGCACCACTGCCTATTTGAGAGAAGAAGAAAATCCATAATTTTCAGAGCTACATTTTTTTATGATTCACTTCACTTTTATTATCAAATTTACTTTGTTCTATTTGTATCCTTTGTTGAAAAGGTGTAAGAGTATGCACAAGACTGGAGCAATATATGGCAGCAGTTTTATAACTACACATTTCAAGAACACTAGGTGGCAGCAGTGTTTCCTGTCACTTTCCAGAAAAGTGCACGCTACCTGTGTTGATATCTCTTTAACAAAGAATATTATGAGAAAAAAAGTACATTTTATAATAGACGTAATTTTTTTTTTTTTAATTCTATGCTCTGTCTGAATCTTGAAAAAATGGGGTTTCATATCCCTTTAATTACAGTTGCCTAATCAACAAATGCATAGTAAAAAAAAAATACAATGCAAAAGCACTTAGCCTGAATTTCAAATCAGTAGTAGATTTCTGACAAATTTCACCTGACAAATTTCACCATGTGACAGCCATCAGCCAATCACAAAATGCCTATACATATACTTTAAATTTTTGCACATGCTCAGTACGAACTGGTGCCTAATAAAGTGTGCATATGAAAGATTGCGCACATTTTGAAAATGGAAGTGAACTGGAAAGTGTTTAAAATTGTGTGTCTGAATAATGAAAGTTGAACTTTGACGTCAGTGTTCCTTTAACACTCTCATGATAGAATTATGTATGTCTCACACATTCTTTTTACTTTTTCTCAACAAATTCCTCTAAAAGTGCTGTCCTACTTTTCCTAGTCTCCAAATTTAAGTCATGACCTCTTGTTCTAACATTCACTTTTCTGACCATTACACAATATTTTTTTTTTTCCATTCTGCTGTGCGTTTCAAATACAATCTAACAGTCACTCAAGAGGAATGTTGGAGTTATTGTGAGTGATGTGAGAGTGAAAAGTATTTTAAAAAAAATAATGCTAAATTGTGCTGTATGAAAATATCTGTAAAGAATTCTAAACATTCTTAGACATTTTCCCCTATTTATGTTACTGTGTTCCTTTTTGTCAATTATACTGTCCCCTATACCTAGGGATTAAATGTCCTAGTCTTAACATGTGTGGCACAACACTATATAACAGCCTTCCCCAAATAATCCCTCTTAATAGTATCAAATAAAAAAGACAGATGATGAAGAGTTGGGACAAGACTGTACAGGCAACATACATATAAAACAACATCCACCCATGCATTTTTGTTCTTTGCCCTTAAAGGGACAGTCAACACAAAAATTGTTATTTTTTAAAACAATGGATAACAACTTTACTAAACATTCCCCAGTTTTGCACAACCAACATTCTAATATGATTATATTTTATAACATTTAAACCTCTAAATTTCTGCCTATTTCTAAGCCCCTACAGACAGACTCTTATCACATGCTTTTGATTCGCTTTTCACAACAAGAGACTGCTAATTCATGTGGGCTATATAGATAACATTATGCTCACACCCGTGGGTTGTAGATGACACTGCACTCATTGGCTAAAATGCAAGTCAATAGATAATAAATAGCCATGTGATCAGGGGCTATCAAAAGAGGTTGAGATACAAGGTAATCACAGAGGTTAAAAGTATATTAATATAACCATGTGGGCTGTGCAAAACTGGGGAATAGGTGATAAAGGGATTATTTATCCTTTTAAACAATAAAACATTTTGGAGTTGCGTATGGAGCTCTACAAAGAACCGATAATAATAATAGTAAACATCTTTTAATAATAGGACATTTCTATCGTGTTGGTATAAAATAACCAATCAGCCAAGTATTATCTTGTTTAAAACAAATTCAGGAAGAGAATACAATTTTAAACAACATTCCAATTTACTTCTATTATCTAATTTACTTCATTCTTTTAGATATCCTTTGTTGAAAAAATAGCAATGTAAATGGGTGAGCCAATCACACAAGGCATCTATGTGCAGCCACCAATCAGCAGCTACTGACCCTATCTAGATATGTTTTTCAGAAAAGGATAACAAGAGAATGAAGCAAATTAGATAATAGAAGTAAATTAGAAAGTTGATTCAAATTGCATGCTCTTTCTAAATCATGAAAGAAAAAAATATGGGTTTCATGTTCCTTTAAGTTCTGAAAATTAGAAATTGCTCAATTTTCAGAGCTAAATTACATGGAAATCGGGAAACATAAATAGTTACCTTTTATTGCATAGGTGCTTCCTTACACATAACTTAACAGTTTATATACAAATCTCAAGTTGTTTACTGTCCCTTTAAAGGACCATTAAATACAACAGAACTTCATAGTGTTTATAAATCCTAAACTGGGAGCTCAGCTACTCCTCTACTTTTTATAGGACCTAAATTCACATACTGGTGGTTCCTCTCAGGGACCTCTGGGATTGTGTACCTAATGCACAAAGCTCTTCCCAAGGTTCAATCAGTTACACACCCACAACACCCAGACTGCCTGCAGGTAATGCTTTTTATTTTGAAATAATCAAAAATTCTTGTTTGTGCATAACTGGACCTTAATTCCTTCCCACCGCTAGGATGTTCCATGCCGTCCTAAGCACACTGGTATTTAGTATCCTTAGGACGACATGGAATGTCCTAACCATTCGGCTGTTCCGAAGCCATAATGGCTTCCTAACTGTGATCATGGGCTGGAGGGCGTGCCTAGAAATGATGCGATCGCATGAACGATCGTGTGATTTTAATTTTTTACTTATTTCTTTTTTTTTCCAGCAAAGTAACATCCTTTAAAAATGTAATATATTAAAAAAACAAACTATTTTAAGAACACAAAAAACAAAAAAACAAACAAACAATGTATCTTTAATAAAGAATGACACAGTCATTTATGCAAATTGTGTCATTGTTTCATTTCATACGGTGACTAACATTCCATTAACTTGACTCATTTTAGGCCTGAAACTATTCAAGGTGATGTCCCATACAAATTCTAAATATATAACCTTCTATTTATCACATTCAAGTATTGGCCATGAAAAACCCAGATTAATAGCTAATTGTTAATTAACAGGCCCTCATTACCAAAACATAGAAAACATTCCTGTAAATCAGGGGTGTCCAAACTTTGCTCTCCAGAGGTTTTGGAACTACATTTCCGATGATGCTCAGCCAGCATTTTATCTACCTGAGCATCATGGGAAATGTAGTTCCAAAACCTCTGGAGAGCAAAGTTTGGACAACCCTGCTGTAAATCAAGCTGTTGTGTGCTGCTTCATGTCTTTCACCTGACAAAACAACTCCAATACCGATAATTATGTTTGTGTGTAACTATGTACAATTTCTTCTAGCCGTGGGTGAGTCCTTGTTCATTTTAATTGGGATAAAAAAATAAAACCTGACAACTCTTTAAATTTAAGCTTAATATTTTGATATAAAGGGGCCGAATTATCAAGCTCTGAATGGAGCTTGATGCCTCTGTTTCCGCGCTAGCCTTCAGGCTCACCGGAAAAAGCAGTTATGAAGCATCTTTCTAAAGACTGTTGCTCCATAACTGATCCGCTTTCTCTGAGGCTGCGGTCTTAAATCCGCCCAATCCTATACGATCGGGCTCATTCACACCCCTGCTAGCGGCCGATTGGCCGCAAATCTGCAGGAGGCGGCACTGCACAAGCAGTTCTGGTGAACTGCTTGTGCAATGATAAATGCAGACAGCGTATGCTGTCGGCATTCAGCGATGTCTGTCAGACATGATACCCTACAGCGTATCATGTCCGACAGAAATTGATAAATTGGCCCCAATGTTTTCACATATACTAGCAAGAGCCTATTTTTCCAATGAAAACAGACAACAGTCTTTCCTGAGAAATATCACTACAAATGATTCTCTGGGGTAGATTTATCAAGCAGTGGATGCTGCAATCTACTCCCGAAGTTTCCGGCTTGCCGGAAACTTAAGTTAAGAAGCAGCAGTCGTAAGACTTAACTCATCTGCCACCTCTGATATGGCAGACAGCAATCATCCCGATCAGATACGATCGGGATTATTGACACCCCCTGCTAGCGGCCGGTTGGCCGTGGATGTGCAGGGTGCGGCATTGTACAAGCATTGCACTAGAAATGCTTGTGCAATGATAAATGCTGACAGTGTATGCTGTTGGCAATTATCGATATGTCGGGCGGACATGAGCGGATCATGTCTGTCCGACATTTGATAAATCTATCCCCATGTATTCAAATTCAGATTTTAAAAGGGATTTATATAATGGCAGAAGTCCTTTAATTGTGTAAAACTTAATCTGCCTTTTACCAGTCCATTTTTCAAGCTTGTACAAAAATCCTCTTCAAAGAATGTAAATTCTGCTCAGAGGTAATAACTCTGTCTACATACTTTAGTATCATCAACATACATGGAAATAATGTAATCTAAAAGTTTGGATATACTGTATGTACTATTGACAGCAAAACATATTGGTCAATATTTCCCTGAATGAGTCTTGGCAAGGAAATAGAAAGGTTAAAGGGACAGTCTAGTCAAAATTAAAAGTTTCAGATAGGGCATGCAATTTTAAGCCCTTAAAGGCCGCCTCTTATCTGAATGCATTTGACAGTTTTTCAGAGCTAGGGGGCATTAGTTCATGTTTGCCATATAGATAAAAAAAATTGTGCTTGTTCCCATGGAGTTATTTAGGAGTCAGTACTGTCTGGCTAAAAAGCAAGCCTGTCAAAAAAACTGAAATAAGAGGGCAGTTTGCAGAGCCTCAGATACAAGGTTATTACAGAGGTAAAACATGTATTAATATAACTGTGTTGGTTATGTAAAACTGGGAAATAGGTAATAATGGGTTAAACAGAACAAAAAAAAGGATATTAAAAACAGATGAATTTTTACAGGAATAAATGTATGACAAATAGTGTAATCTTAATCTACTGATCTTTGAGGAAGAAATACTAAATACAGATAATTCTTACTTTTCACACATGTTCCTTACTCTCCGGGATTATCTAACGCACCGCCTTGGGTTGCCATATTTCCACTTTAAAAGAGGACACATGAAAACTACATTTGTCGGGCTTTTTTTAAAGGAACATTATTTCAATTAGTTTCTTTCAACAGCCCCTGACATACATAATGCAACGCTCTAGCCCTTACTGAGTTCTTTTTAAACCTATCCCATAAATTATCTCTATACAGTGTCACTGTTATTTATCCTAAAAAGCACATTGGAGCCAATCACAATAGTTTAGAAAAGTTTATCTAACTATTTTTCTACAGAATTTACCATTAAACTCTATGGGTATTTTTGTAGATAGATAATTTGATAAGCTTTTCTAAGTGACTGTGATCGGCCGCATTGTGCTGTGCAACAAAGCAAAGATTATAAAATTATACTAATTTCAGCGAATGCTTTAAAGAGGCACTCAATTCAAAATAAACTTTTATGATTCAGAAAGAGCATGCAATTTTAAACAACGTGACCCCATACGGCATAAATTCCGCACTAACAATAAAACACATACTACAAAATTGGGTGTAAAGGCCGCAGCCCGCATTTATTAAAATATTAATAATTTAACATTTAACTTAGATAAACTTTAATAACTTAAAACTTTAATAACAAACCAAATAACCTAAGGTGCTTGCCCCCAGAGACGTACCTTCCTCAGGCTTACCGCCAGGTACATTCCCCCACACAACTCTCCCGCCTCATTAGGGAGGTACCACTTTATGTTATCCCCCATTCCACAACAAGCACCCCCGGACCCCGCCTCCTCAAAACCCAATAAACAGGGAGGGAGGGAGGGAACTTCACCCTGCGATTGCAGGGATATAAGATGGAGGACCCACACCACACATCCCCTAAATAACCTAGCCCCCCCAGCTCCACCCCCATCCACACTGCTCCATTGCCTGGATAGGGGTCACCTACCCCTCCGTCGATTCCTCCTCCAGGGCTCATTTCTAATTTACTTCTTTTATCTAATTTGCTTCATTCTCTTGATATTGTTTGCTGAAAAGCATATCTAGATATGCTCTGTAGCGGCTGATTGGTAGATGCACATAGATGCCTTGTGTGATTGGCTCACCAATGTACATTGCTATTTCTTCAACAAAGGATATCTAAAGAATGATGCAAATTAGATAATAGAAGTAAATTGGAATGTTATTTAAAATTGTATTCTCTATTTGAATCATGAAAGACATTTTTTAGTTTTATTGTACCTTTAATTATGGAATTCTGCTGCATTGAGTGGTCCTTTATAAAAGCTAACAAAAAGCAGAATTATAATAAATCTGCACCAGTTAGCTTTTAAAGGCTCATGTTACACATAGCTGACTAAAAAATATCACATATAGAGATATTTTACACCAAAAAATCCTCAGTAACCACATCCCAATGTAGGAGATCTTTAAGAATGTTTTGAGCATCCAATCCATACTAGCAAGGGAGAGATTATAGTGTGAATAAATCATTAATGATGCTGCTTGTCAGTTCCTGAACTCATTATTAATGATACTGATTGGTTGTTCCACGTAGGGAGAAAGACTTACATGGAACTTCTTACGGAGTGTTACTCTGGTGAGCTGATTACAGTTTTAAGAAACAAAACATCCCTGATATACATCATTAGTAGATCATTTATTTCTTATAGTTAAATCAGGGATACATTTGAATTTAAGCAGAGTAACATCCTCCTTTCAAGTACATAGTTTTCATGAGCCCACAGAACTATATAGAAAGATACTGCACATGATAACAGGCTGTAGAGGTTAAGTCACACAAAGTCAGGAGATGTACAGATCTTCCCTGAAGACAGTTTTTTTTTTTTTTTTTTCGAGCTAAATGGTGACCTAAGGTAATCTGCTCCCCCCCAGAAATGCTTCCCTTCCATAATAGATGATAGATGAGCAAAGCAAGAGGCCATCCCTAGCTAAATATTGAAGAAATGACCCCTTCCTTGTGACAATGGAGTCTTGCAACATCTTGCCCTTCCTATCGATCAAAAGCAAACAAGTTTTTTTAAAAAACATTCTGAGGGCTCACAGAGACAATAATACTGATTTGGTGTTTTCAATAAGGTTTTATAGACTTCATAGAATTCATTACTATTAACATTTTTCTATAAATTTACACAATATCTGTTTTAGCCACTAATAGGTCAGGTAAAATGGAAATGGAAACCTCACATAAAAGCCAATTCTTTTTCATCTGTAAAAACATTTTAAATCACAAACTGATATTAATCAAATTCTCTTTTCTTCTTACTAAGGATTTTAGTAAAAGCTAGCACATTGATTTATCTACCACACTATTCTATATATTTTAGTAGTGATTTTTTTTTTGTAGAATGAAGTTTTAATAAGCTTAGGACAAGAATGTAATACTGTGTTTAACCCATTCAGGGAGGAGTTATATAAAGATATGCTTTATTTCCGTGCATCAATGCACATTTTTATACATGATAAACAAACTAAAACTATGTCAACAATTTGTATGTTAAATATTTTAAAAATAGCAAATTTACCTTTACTTTGGCATTTGAAATAGCTGTGGTTTCCTTATCTATACTGAAAGTTTCTATACTTAAGTACTGGCTATAGAAAATCTGTGTAAACATAAACAGCAGAATAAATTACACTCCCAGTGGGCTTTAGAAGAGGTAAATAATATATGCTGATGTTCAAAGGTCCTCCAGCTTAGAAATACATTGTAGTTCAGACTTCATAGGGGCTGAACTCACTAAATATTCAAAAGAAAAAGGGTGGAACTCTCCACTACTGCAAGATCTCTCTCATTTCTATATATGAAGGAGAGACAAGCCAAGTGCAATTCAGCATTGCATGATATGAGAGTTGTGTTACACTTACACTTTGAGCTTTTTATTTTAAATTACTTTAAACTTTAGATTAGGTCCTTTCATGAATAGAATTTAAGCTTTGCACGTTCTCATTTACATTTTAATACATTAAGATTCGGCTCTAGCAGTTATTGTACAAGTTACTATGTACTGTAAATTTGTTTTCCTTTAATGGGCCAGATTACAAGTGGCACACTATTTAGCGCTTTAGCTCGAGCATAAACTTTACTAGAAGAAATCTATGCACGCGTATTAGTCAATTGAGAGAGCAGAAGAATAAAACCTAACACCTATTGCTTGCGCTATGAATATTTCACATTCCAATGTTCTTTACATACAGAACAATGTTATTTTTATTGTAAATACATATATATATATATATATATATATATATGTACATACCTATACCTGTATATTTATCACTATAGATATATAGATTTAGATATCTATTTTACATTAACATTATCAGATATATATAGAAATATATATTTAATTACATATTTTTGTCAAGAACATAGGAATGTAAAAAATGCGTAACGCACTTCAGGGATCACGATTTAGATCCAAATAACCCATATATATATATATATATATATATATATATATATATATATATATATATATATATATATATATAAAAAATTTTTTTACAGTATCTATAATAATTTTTAAAACATTTTATTAATTTTTTAAAAATATTTTATATCTAATATTTCAATAACATTAAGTAAGATTAGTAATGTGTCATTTGCACTAACCCGGCACTAGGGATGGGCGAATGTGTAAATTTCCAAATTTGAATGTCAGAACGAATGTTATTACCGAAATTCGATTTATAAATCCGAATGTTTATAAGAACGAATATGCTTAAAAATTCTATAATCGAATGCTATTTACAGTTTTTGAATGTCACTTTCGAATTCGAATGTTTATAATTATATTGAATGTCCACATTCGAAATTTCGAATTTAACATTCTATTTTACAAATACTATTCAGAAGTTCAAAAGTTCATCTGGTAGGGAGGGAATCTGGTAAATTGATACATAATAGATACACATATATAATTTTGAATGTTTCTATATAGAATATTGCATAATTTGAATATTACATTTAAAGAAAGCATTAGAAATATTATTACAAATATAAATTCAAATTTTTCTAAATTAGTATTTTAGAATGTAATCATAAAATTCGAAACCGAATATTCGAAAATCGAATGTTAGAATGTTATGTAAACATTTGAAATTCAATTTGAACAAACGAATGTGTTAAAATTTGTTTCATTTTTCGAATGTTGCGAAACATTCGCCCATCCCTACCCGGCACCGCGCTAGACCTTAATCGTTCTTTACAAAATAAAATAATGTAATTTGAATGTACAGTATATACACTATAGCCCTTGGCATTTAATCTCATTGTCATATACCATATATCTTTTAACCCTTATCACTTTTTATTAAATGTATATGCTATTTTTTATCAGATAGTGTTTTTTTATGAGTGTAACTGTATTTTTAAATGTATCTATGTTGTGTTAAGTGCAACTTTTTAAACTCACTGCCCTTTACACAATGGTTTCTGTTGAACTAACCAGATGAGCGTAAAATGCGGTTGCACTCTCGCAATCACATTTACTTTCAACTTGTAATATGTGCACTATTTCTGATATTGCTCCCGCACAACAGTTAGCACACCACTTGTAATCTAGCCCAATGTTATTCCAATGAAATGTTATACCAGTTGCAGAGTATAACATGTATGAGAAATAGTGTATTTAAGTTTATTTTTGATTATGAAATAGCTGGGTTTGTTCTTTCAAATCACAACATTTCTGTTCACTCATAGGCTCCTTTAGAAAATCTCTGTCTGCATACCAAAATCCAATACTGATGCAATGATACTCAAAACCTCTTTTCTCAGGTAAAATATTATACAATGATGCTCCAGCAATATGAGATCAAAAGGATTAACTTCTCTAAGGGGCATTCCCTGCATTTCTGTATGTGAAGGAGAGACAAGCCCAATGCAATATAGCAGTGTATGACTTGTTAGTTCTGCTCCATTTACACATTGTGTTTATATTTTATACTTTACACTTCAGATTTCATTTTATTATATTTAAACTTTGCACTTTCTATTTTGTGTTTTATTTTGTATGCAGTAGTGTATTTAGGATTGTGATTTTACAAATTCTAATTATAGTGCTGACTTCACAGACGCAGAACTCAGTGAAGTTTCTAAGAAAAGCTCTCTGGGATAAAAAATGTCACATGATAGAGAGAAGGTAACTGGAAAACCCCTGGGGGTTATATAAAGGCCCAGTTTGCATCAATAACAAATTAAACTGAAATGTTTTCACTACACTTTAAATTGCTTTTGTCTATATTGTAGTATATATTACTTTTCTGTTAGTTTAAATATGCGTTGTGAATTGTAAACAAACTTCAACTGCATAGCTAGTGAAACAATTCAGTGAGACCAGCTTGTTTAAAATGCTTACACAATTTCACAAGACTTGTGAGAGAGCTTCAGACATATCCTGGGAACTCCCTTGTTCAGCCCAGGGAACTGCCCCTGTCCCTCCCACTTTCAGAAAGTGTCAGTTTTAGTTTGCTATGCAGCAAATACAAGGTGCAATGTAATTTGTAAAAGATAAACAGAAATATACAAAGTATGATCCTAATTTGTTAACATAACACAGAAACTTTCAAAACATAATCATAATTTGTACAATTACTGCTAGAGCCAAACCTAAATGTATTAAAATATAAATGATAACCTGCAAAGCTTAAATGCTATAGTACTAAAACTACCCAATCTAAAGCATAAAGTCATCTAAAATAAAAAGCACAAAGTGTAACTGTAAAAAAAGTCTCATATCATGCAATGCTGTTATGCCCTGGACTTGTCTCTCCTTAAAGGGACAGTCTAGTCAAAATTAAACTTTCATTATTCAGATAGGACATGTAATTTTAATTAACTTTCCAATTTACTGTTATCATCAAATTTGCTTTTTTTTCTCTTGGTATTCTTAGTTGAAACTAAACCTAGGTAGGCAGATATGCTAATTTCTAAGCCCTTGATGGCTGCCTATAATCACATGCTTTTTAAATTGCTTTTCAAAACAAAAGACTTGATAGTTCATGTCTGCCATATAGATAACACTGTGTTCAAGCAAAAAAAGTTATTTAAGATTTAGCACAACACAATGCTAAATGCAAGTCAATAGATAATAAATAGTCACAGTCATGTGATCAGGGGGCTGTCAGAAGGTTCTTAAATACAAGGTAATCACAGAGGTAAAAAGTATATTAATATAACAGTGTTGGTTATGCAAAACTAGGGTATGGGTAATAAAGGGGTTATTTATCTTTTAAAATAATAACAGTTCTATTGTAGACTGTCGATTTAATATAGAAATGAGAGAGATTGTGCAGTGCTAGAGAGTTCCACCCTTTTTCTTTTGAATATTCAGTGAGTTCAGCCTCTCTGAAGTCTGAACTGTAATTTCTTTCTAAGCTGGACGACCTTTGAATATCAGGGCCTCAGAGAGAACAATTGAAAGTTGACAATTTATTACTTACCTCTCCTAAAGCCCACTGGGAGTTTAATTTCTTCTGCTGTCTATGTTTACAAAGTTTTTCTATAGCCAATACTTAAGTATAGAAACTTTCAGTATTGATAGGGAAACCACAGGCTAAATCAGCTATTTCAAATGCCAAATTAAAGATACATTTTCTATTTCTAAAATATTTAATATACTCCAGCAGGTCAAAGGATCATTGGAAACAAATTAAAGAGGTAAAAAAATTAGGGTATTTGGCCCATTTAAAAAGTAGACCAACTGTACACAGAGCTCACAAATATCACACATTTTGCAGTACAGGTAGCCCTCAGTTTACGCCGGGGTTAGGTTCCAGAAGGAATGGCTGTAAATCAAAACCGTTGTAAATTGAAACCCAGTTTATAATGTAAGTCAATGGGAAGTGAAGGAGTTAGGTTCCAGACACCTCTCAAAATTTTCATAAGTAACACCTAATACATTATTTTTAAAGCTTTGAAATGAAGACTTTAAATGCTAAACAGCATTATAAACCTAATACAATAATAAAAAAACAACACAGAATATATAATAAGTTAAATGAACAAAAATATTTGCTAAACAGCATTATAAACCTAATAAAATAATCACACAACACAGACTTCACTTGCATTTTCCTGCAAACAGTTCTTTTTATGCATTCCAATCTGGACTGATTTATAGACAGGGAGTTCTTGTTCCTTTTAAATCTGCTTGATAGCTCAGGTCTGGTTAAACTGATTAATTTCAGCTTGCTTGGCTTTGCTGCAACACAAGCGGACAGCTCCACCTACTGTTTTTTTTTAATAAATGCACTGCTTCTCAATGCTTTTCAATAGCAGCCACATGACTGGAAAAAAAGGCTGTTATTCTGAAACGGTGTAAATTGAACCGTTGTAAAACGAGGGCCACCTGTATTCTACAGTTTGGGAGTTCTGCTCCACTATATGTCCTGCTGTTTCCCTTTCAGGGTAAGTATCTTTCCACAGCAAAATGCCCAGGCTCCGCCCATGTCCTATCTTGACTTTAACAAATCCTGCCCACAGTTCACATGTCTCCATCCCCTACCATTTCCAGAAAGCCTGTGTGAAAAGTAGTGGGGTATGTATGTATATATACACAGGGGAATCAAAATAAAATGTACCCATCAGAAAAAATACTGGTCCATGGAAAATGTTCCCCCATTGATAAAGATAGGCCAAAGAGGTGTTTAAAATTTCTTTAACCCCTTAACTACATGGATGTACCCTGTATGTCACATGTCCTTAAGGGGATTGTAGCCCAGCATTAGTGCAGATATTACCAAAAGCGTTGAGATGCACTATTACATGCCTTACTCCAGGAGGCATTTGCAATAGCGCAGTTTCCCCAATGTCAGCGAGAGCTGCACTATTTAACCAATTAATGTAAAAATGACAGCATTTAAGGGATTAATGATTATCTCTACAAATTATATTGCAAAATATACAATATAATATAACATTTTTCAGACACAAGACTGTATATTTCAAAATTCTTTAGACAAGAGCAATATATAAATACTCCTTCATTTTTTATCTTTAAGTACATATTCAGATGTAACATATCTTTTATTCCTAGATGTAACTTTACGTTTATGATAAATTGCGCAATAAACTGTTGTAAATATATCAAGAAAAATGGAAAAAGAAAACACATTATTCCATCTGCCATATTATTCTATCTAAGACAGCGGTAATATTCACAGGTGCTTAGAAAAATGATTGTGCTTTGAGACTATTATTATTAGCACAACTATGTACAGATTGTATATTATTCCAACTAGCAGCTGTGATTGCAAAGGTGTATTGTCTGTATTGATCTAGGCATTAGCTCTTCTGTAGTTTGAGTAGTCTTAACTATGGAAAAATAAAAAGCCATGTTTTTAATCTTTAAAAACTGAGATTTTGTAAATGATAAAAACAGAAACTGAACACTAAGATATAGGCGCCATGTACTATGAGGCGGGCGGACAGCTTCTTAACTCGCGAAGCTGTCCGCCCGCCTCCGCTACACACGGGCAGCGGATCTATTGATCCGCTTGCCCGTATGTACCATTACACACTCATTGGAGTGTGTAATGCCGCCCCTTCAATCGCGCGACCAATCACGCGACTGAAGGGGCTGTCAATCACCGAGAGCGAGCGTGCTCTCTGTGATTTTACTTCGCCACCTAAGAGGTGGCGTAGGCTGTAGGAAGCAGCGGTCTAATGACCGCTGCTTCTTACATTGCGGGAAGCAGGCTTGCATATGCGAACCTGCCCCGCAAAGGCTCCGGAGCAGCTTTCGCTGCTTCGTACATGGAGCCCATAATGTAAAGGGACAGTGAATGTAAAAAATATTCAAATTGAACTAATTATAACTGTGATAGCTCTTCAAAGGGACAGTTTACACCAATTTTCATATAACTGCATATAATAGACACTACTATAAAGAAGAATATGCACAGATACTGATCTAAAAATCCAGTGTAAAACCTTTTAAAAACTTATTTAGATGCTCCAATTTTAGCACTATTGATTAGGTTTGGAGGAACACCCAGGGAAAGTGGCTAAATTGAAGCTCCCAGCTTAGCATTTTTGATGAGATAGATTGGTACACCCACTGAAAGGGTCTGGGTAAACAAAAAGAACAAACAACCCCCCCCCCTTACCTGCATATGAAAATACAGGTAACATAAAAAGGAGCGAGAAGTCTGTAAATGATCATATACATCTGGCACTGTGGGGCTTGGTTAGCATTCTAAAAATCAGCACAATGTTCTAAAAAAATAAGCAAAACTATACATTTTTATAAAACCTGGGCTATATAAATGGATCATCAACAAAACATTAATGCAAAGATAAATCTAGCGTACAATGTCCCTTTAAGTTACATCTAGAATTGCTCTATTTTATTTTAAATATTGACTTTTAATATCTTTCCTGGAAGGCTTTTCTAGCCGCCCCCATGCCCTCAGGGTATTTTTATGCTAATATTCTGCATGGGTACAGCCAGCCAGGATGTGACTTGTAGTGGCGTTCATTAGCTATAACGCACTATGTATTGTACATAGGTTTTGATCAGTGGCAAGGGAGGTGATGGGAGGTTCTGTGTACACTTATTATTTACTGTAGCACTCCCCGAAATTCTAAAGGTGCCACCTGCCCTGAATTTGCAAAGAGGTGACTTTTTTACACATTTAGTAGTCTTTGCAGAATCATGTCAAAGGAAAAGGAAAGAGAACAGGTACTTAAAAAAACTAAATGGTGGAAGGAGTAGTAGGAGTTGAGGATCCCATCAGTACCCCTTGATATTTAATATTTCACTCCAAAGTATTATGGTCTAGAAGGGCCCCAAGTTGGCAGGTGTCCATTATTTAAATAGACAGTCAACCATTTCAACATTATGTCCAGTAAAATATATATGAGAAAAACTGAATACTTTGCTGATTTGGTCTGATCAGATGTCTGACGTGGACATATCATGAGAGGAGCTACAAACCATGAGTGTCTTTTCAAGTTTGGTTTATAAAACTAAAAGGGGATGGAGGTAATAAGGTCTCATTTGAGTTTCTTTGAGAGCATTTTATTGACTGGTGTTTCAGGGTCAATGTGTCTGATCAAGAAACCTTTAACCAATTTTCCCCTGTTCACCAGCCAATCGGTCATCCATTTTTTAAATATATTTTTTGCTTGACAGATGGCAACAGTAATCAGACATACATTCAGTAATTAAGGAGTATATCTTTCTATAGTTGCTGAAAATAGAATTTAAGTTCTGACAAAAAAAACATATAAATGACCAAGTGTCTAAAAAACTCCTATGTCTTAATAGCAGACATTTTTATTGTAGCAGACCATTATGGAAGACATTTTCTTGCAAGTTTGAGGAAACTTCTGTTTTGCCCCACCAACTCTCCCCTCATCAAATCCAATATACCTGGAAACTGAATACAATTAAATAATACAAAAAAGCACAATTAAGTAGAAAAAACAAACAAACAAAAAAAAGTGCATGTTTCTTTGGAAAGTTGTGCATAAAGAAAATGGGGAAAAAGGCTGTCCAAAGAGGCACAGCAGTGTCTGTCATATGTATTTCATGTCCCTCAAATGTATTTCACTTATCCCCTCAAAAAATTTGTATATTATGTCTTAGAGTAATTTAGGCCAGGCTAAATAATAATAATAATAATAATAATAATAATAATAATAATAATAATAATACAATTGTTTGCTGGTTGTTTCCCTGGGGTAATTTTAAGATAAATTGCAACTTAATTTAGGAAAAAGTATCAGTATCAACAAAAATGTTTAAAAACTTTATAAATAAATCAGACAACAATAAAGAGAGAAACATTTCATGAGAATGAAGGATATCAGAGACTCTCAGTGCGTAAAAAGAGTCCTGCTGGGGGAGATAAAATTATATTACTTTCAACTACAATTAAATTGCAAAAACAAACTTATATTTTTGTGTAAACCACGCTATCCTAGTTACATTATATTAATAATGGATGCTGTAGGGGGATAAGGGAAAATGCATTCTGGGAGTTGTTGTCCTACCATTGCTCCTCTGTTAAAGTATTTAAAGGTTGTGAGACTGCCAGTCCTACAAATACAGTTTAAGAACATATTCTCCAGAGTGCAGTAAAGCACACAATAGCATTTAAGGTGAAAATGTACAGCGCATATAGACAAGACAAAAAGATGACAACCTTACAGGTAAATAAAAAATAGATGGTAATATTGATAACCAACTAACAGGTGCAAAGAAATGTTATGTTTTACAGATTCCCTAGCTGATCTTAATTGGAAAGATTGTCAGTATGACTGGCACCTACACAAAAGGATAACACATTGTTATAGTGGAAAAAAGATGATTGAAAAACCTTCAACCGTAAATCCAATGAGACAAAAGGTACTTTGAGGATTTCCACGTGCCCTTTGTCAACATGACTAGCTTTCTTTGAGAATATCTCATTGCATATACATTATTTCTATGACTGCTAAGATTTCTGGGTAATGGCAGGCAAATACATTTTGTATATTTTTTTATTTTTATTTCATGAAGATACAGGAGACAATTTTAAGAAACTTTCCAATTTACTTCTATTACCAAATGTACTTTGTTCTCATGTTATTCTTCATGAAGAGAATACCTAGGTAGGTAGAAGTCTGGAGAACTATATGGTAGCAGTTTTGTAAGAATGCTTTTCAGCACTAGATGGCAGCAGTGTTTCTACAATGTATAACATGATACAATATTGCAATGTTATAATAATTCTTCTAAAACTGCTGCCACATACTGCTGCAGACAGGTGCAAACACTTGAGCCCACCTACCTGCTTTTCAACAAAGGACACCGAGAGTACAAAGTAAAATTGACAACAGAAGTAATTGGAAACTTTCTTAAAATATCACAAATTGAGTTTCATGGACCTTTAAATATCACAAATCCAAATGTTTAACTGAAATAAGAGCAACATATGTTGAGTAATTCATGAGGAAACCTAATCTAATGAGCAAAGGATTAACTACATTATTTACAATGAGCACTTGTAGTTAATTTGGAACAATATCTTGTTTTTTCCCATCACATGCTTGAACTATCCTGCAAAATGCAGTACAGCTAGGAAATTTACATTAATTTTGGCTTTATCTGATTCAGTGAATGTGCTAGCTTTATATAACAATTGTACAATTAGACTTCCTATTGAGAATGAATTATGCCAGATTTGAAGGAATTCGGTTGAATTTAGTATTCCTGTGAAACACAATTTAAAATCACAGTCACAGACTGCCTCTAGGGTAGGGGTCAGCAACCTTGACTCTCCAGATGTTTTAGAACTACATTTCCCATGCTGATTAGGCAGCTTAAAGACACTTGAGCATCATGGGAAATGTAGTTCTAAAACAACTGGAGAGTAAAGGTTGCTGACCCCTGCTCTAGGGGACACTCACCAAATTGATAATGCAGATACCAATACATACAATACTAAATACAAATTAGGTATAAATTATATAGATATGAATGGAGGATAGATGGTTTCCACACTGAGGGCCAATCCTCCAGGAATAACACACAAGACAGCTCTTCCACAAGAACCAACACAACTCTAGCAGGTCACTTTAAAAACATAAAATAAAGGATGTGCTTCATTGTGTAATACAGCCAGCAGGAACACTCAAATGAAGGGATAGACAGAAGTTGTAGACATGTCCACAACTAAAGCAACTTATGGTGCCACACAAATTGTGAGTATGCTTCATTTTGGAAAATTATTACATTGTGGAACAAGAATACTTTCACAAATATTATCTATACCTATACAACCTATTCCTGAGTTCCCTTTGTGCTACGAAGAAGACACAACAATGTACATAAGGGAAGCAAATTTATTGAGGAAGAAAATATCTGGCATGTACCTTGATATCATGAATCTGCAAAATGATACCTTGGAGTAGTGGTTGTGGATAAATAAACTAAATTCCATGCAGGAGAGAATGTAAGTATCAGATTAGTTCTGAGATTTAAAAGAATGTAAAAAAAAATGTGAACTGGATAGGTCCAGCAGTTATTATGGGATGTCACATTCTATATTTCAGTATAATGTTATTCTGCATAGCACACGCTCCTGCTAAAGAGATAGTGATGCATTGAAGTTTGCAGGGGAATAACATATTGGGAACTGCCATGGGAATGAGATTAATAAGTCAGAGGTCTTCACCGGGGATAAATGTGTTAGGTACTCAGCACACGGACTATTGATTTAACATTTGTCTTGCGTTTTCAAAGACTGTTTATATTCTCTGGTTAGCAAACAGGTATGAGGTACCCTTACAAGATATTGTATGGCTTGGCACTGACCATATTTGTCTTTGTACTTGTTTTAATAATGTCCCTTTTTTTGCACTGGATGGTGATGTATCTCCTGAAACAGTACGTTATTTGTCAGCAGCCAAAGACTCAAAACCAGAATGAATTCATTAATCTGCTCTATGAGTTTATTCCCTAATGCCTTCTTAAAAGTAAATTCTCATCAACATAATAATATAGCTAAATTATCCCTGCTTTAGAAAAAAAATGGAAAAAAAAAACTTGCTTTGAATATAATAGCAGCTGCTCTAGGTTCTCGTCTCGCTCTAGTTTTTATATTATTTAACACTGTTTACTAATCTCTTTATTCTTTAGTAAGTGAGCTCCATAAAATTAAATAGCACATTTTTTAAACACAAAAACACAAATGCTGATAGCAGATTGAAAGAAAAGGTTTGGTCCCATCCAGTATACCAATCTTTCCATTCAAAGTATAAGCTTAATATAAATAAAAGTACTATATGGCCGCAGTTTTGCAGCAATGTTTGTAACCATGTTGTACATTGTTGCAAAGGCTGCTGCCATCTAGTGCTCAAAAGTGTATAACACTTTTACAAACATAAAAGGGACAGTCAACACCAAATTTGTTATTGTTTAAAAAGATAGATAACGCCTTTACTCCCCATTCCCAAGCTTTGCACAACCACCATTGTTATATTAATATACTTTATAACATTTAAACCTCTAAATGTTTGCCTGTTTCTAAGCCACTACAGGCAGCCTTTTATCACATGCTTTTTAATTTGCTTTTCACAACATGAGACTGCTAGTTCATGTGGGCCAGATAGATAACATTGTGCTCACGCCTGTGAAGTTGTGCACAACACAGCAATAATTGGCTAAAATGCAAGTCAAGAGATAATAAATAAAAAGTCATGTGATCAGAGGGCTGTCAGACGATGCTTAGAAACAAGGAAATCACAGAGGTAAAAAGTTTATTAATATAACCATGTTGGTTGAGTAAAATTGTGGAATGGGAAATAAAGGGATTATCTATCTTTTTATACAATATATTTTTTTGGAGTTGACTGTCCCTTTAATGAGATACTGCTGTCATATAGTGCTCCAGACAAGTGAATGCTTCTGAGTCTACCTAGGTATGCTCTAAATACTCTTTAACAAAAACCTAAAAAGTACATTTGGTTAGATGAAAAAACTAGAAAGTCTATTCAATGTGCTCACTTCATATGAATCATGAAATTTTCATTGTAGGTTTAACCTCCCTTCATTGTTTGGATAGCCTTATGCATATCTCAGTAATGATTGCGTTCTATGAATCATTATTTCTTTCTGTAAAGAAGCACATTCAAAAATTACAACAGAACCCACTACCCTTAAAGGGCCACTAAACCCAAAATCTTTCTTTCATGATTCAGATAGAGAATAGAAATTTAAACAACATTACAATTTACTTCTATTATTTATTTTGCTTCATCTTTTAGATATCCTTAGTTGAAGAAAAAGCAATGCACATGGTGAGCCAATCACACAAGGCTTCTATGTGCAGCAACCAATCAGCAGCTACTGAGCATATCTAGATATGCTTTTCAGCAAAAAATATCAAGAGAATAAAACAAGTTAGATAATATAAGTAAATTAGAAAGATGTTTAAAATCTCTCTCTCTCTCTCTCTCTCTCTCTCTCTCTCTCTCTCTCTCTCTCTCTCTCTCTCTCTCTCTCTCTCTCTTTCTTTCTCTCTCTCTCTCTCTCCTCTCTCCTCTCTCCTCTCTCCTCTCTCCTCTCTCCTCTCTCCTCTCTCCTCTCTCCTCTCTCCTCTCTCTCCAGGATTTTTACAGCAAACCAGAAATCTAGTATAGTGAGTGATTTCTGGTTTGCTGTAAAAATCCTGTTAAAAGGATCGCTGTGTCAAAACAGTATTTTGAAGCAAAAAAACTGAGAATTTGCATATCTTACCCACAATTCTCTCGTGCAATGGTTACATTGTATATTAAGAATTTCTGCGGAAAAGCAAGCAGGGATACTTGCCTAGGTGTGCTAATTTCCTATGCAAATATTTACATTGATTTATATATATATATATAAATATAATATTATTATAATTTTTTTATTATTATTATTATATTATTATTATTAATATTATTATTAATAATAATCATCATAATAATGATAATAACATGTTGCATTATAGTATTGTAGAACAGTAAAATAATATTTAGAGAATAATATAGTATACTATTGATGGTGCTATATGACAATTCTGCTAAGTGTTATTGCTATAAAATATATGTAATATCATAGAACTCTGAACATTTTAAGAAAATAATGTGAACAAATAGTAATCAATACATAAAACATAAATAACTGGTTATCACCTTTTGATTTCAGTAAAACAGTTGCTCTTCTGCACTTCTGTCACTAAGAAACCTGCAAATTTGATGCAAATCTGTTTAGCAAATGATAAAATCTTTACGCATTTTCTTGAAAAATGCCATGAATATAGAGGTTAATGAGTATAGGTGCCATAATAAAGCAAAAATGTTCAATAGTCCCAGAGATATTTATCTTAAGAATGGGTTTGCTTATGTGTGTGCAAATGCCTTAAACAGATAAATCTATGTGGCGTTTTACTAAAGGGAGTCATTATGGTAAATATAAATTTTGTTTGCAGAAAAAATTCAGTTACTGCTGTAGTGATTTATGTGAATTTAAAATTACTTAATTATAAGCTGATATATAGATTTCTCATAAGAAACCTCTAAATTGCATAGACATGAGCCTAAACAGATATTTTTTTATAGTTGGAATGTTTTCATATAGTAGATAGCATTTTTTTTCACTTGATATGCTGATAAAAATTTTTTTTAATTTAATGTTTACTATTTAAAAAATGTATAGATTTCCAAATCCTTTGAAAAAAATCCAAATATTCAAAAGCGAGGAATTTCCTGCATGATTAAAAGAAAGATGTCATTACTGTTGGTGACACACATGATATATAAAAACTTCATTAAAGGGACAGTATACTGTAAAATAGTTTTTCCCTTAATGTGTTTACAATTGCTTTTTTTACCAACTGCAGAGTAAAAAATGTATGAAAATTAGCCTTTTAAGGTTTATTTCTGTATATTAAAGCTCTGATATTGTGTTTTGAAGCCACAGCCTAATAAAATAGGTTGAGCTTGTAGGCATAATCAGATCTCATTACTGTATCACATTGTGCACATATACCTGCTTCTTTATCTTATATCTGTCCTTAAAACAATCACCAATACTTTGAGAGAACAATGGAAAATCAACATTTTATTACCTTATCTCTGCTTTATCACACTGGGAGTGTAATTTCTTCTGCTGGCTGTGTTTACAAAGCTTATCTATAGCTGGTACGCGCGGCCACAAACTTTCAGAATAGGTGGGGATACCACATGCTAAATTAACAATTTCAAATGCCAATATAAGGATAAAGGAGCTACTTGTAAACAATTTAATACACTGCAGCAGGTAAAGTGGATCATTGGGAACAAATTAAAGGGGAGAAAAATTTTGAGTAAACTGTCCCTTTAACAAGGAGGGTGGAAGATATACATTTGGAACTTCTAAGCTTTTAAATGTATTACCTCATCAATATAAGATTTTACCCAGGAATTTCCTTGTTTTTTATAACACAATTTAATATAGAGTTACTTTTACAATACTTAAAACTATATTATAAGGCTTAAAGGGACAGTGAACACCAAACGTGTTATGTTTAAAAAGATAGATAATTCCTTTATTACCCATTCCCCAGTTTTGCATAACCAACACTGCATACTGTACCTCTCAGATCATTTGACAGACTTGCAAATTTGATGATCAAAGTAAATTGGAAAGTTGTCTAAAATTACATGCCCTATATGAATCATGAAAGTTTAATTTGGACTTTATTGTCCTTTAAAAAAAAAAAAACTGAACACTATAAATCTTAATTAAAAATGTATCTGAATGTTAGAAATAACAATATAATCAAATTATATTTTTATTAATAAATAATGCACGTGGCAATAATATTGCAATTTACTACTGTGCATGTTCCAATTTGCAATCAACTCACAAGTATAATGCATGAGAACCATACCTGTTATATATTTTTTAAAAGTCTTTGTATTCATGCAAATATCAACCCATTACTTAAAACAAATGTTAGAAATAAATAAATATTTAATTTAAAAAAGTGTTTGGGGTCCGCTCTTTCTCAATGCCAAATTTCATGTCAGTATTTTTAACTACGAAATCACCAGCCCTCAGTACATGTGGTGTTAAAACCACCGTGCACCATGACTTATGGCCATATCAACATTTTTTTTTCCTGCAAGTTAAAAGACAGCCTTTTATCACATGCTTTTTAATTTGCTTTTCACAAGAGACTGCTAGTTCATGTGGGCCAGATAGATAACATTGTGCTCACGCCTGTGAAGTTGTGCACAACAAAGCACTAATTGGCTAAAATGCAAGTCAAGAGATAATAAATAAAAAGTCATGTGATCAGAGGGCTGTCAGACGATGCTTAGATACATGTAGTGGTAAAACCAAAGTGCACCATGACTTATGGAAATATCAACGTTTTTTTTTCCTGCAAGTTAAAAGTTATCACAGAAACCTTTTAATAGAAGTATTTTTGCAAAAAACTATAAAAATGAAATGGTATTTGTAACAACTAGAATGTCCTTTCAAAAGGTTATACAAATTGTTTTGCCTGGTTTAATTCTAAAGAAATCTTCTGGAAAAAAAATTGCATGAGATCTTTAAGTGGGCTATAAGCAGATATAAAAAAAATATCCTCTATCTTAAAGGGACAGTCTAATCAAAATTAAACTTTCATGATTCAGATAGGGCATACAGTTTTAAACATCTTTCCAACTTACTTTTACTCATCAAATTTGCTTTGTTCTCTTGGTATTCTTTGTTGAAAGTGTAACCTAGGTAGGCTCATAAATTGATTTATAAGCTGTTGAAGGCCGCCTCTTATCTCAGTGCATTTTGTCAGTATTTCACAGTTTTGACACTGCTAGTTTATGTGTGCTATATAGATAACATTGTGCTCACTCTTGGGGAGTTATTTAAGCACTGAATGGCTAAAATGCAAGTCTGTCAAAAGAACTGAGATAAAGGGGCAGTAGACAGAGGCTTAGATACAAGGTAATCACAAAGGTAAAAAGTGCATTAATATAACAGTGTTGGTTATGCAAAACTGGGGAATGGGTAATAAAGGCATTATCTATCTTTTTAAACAATTAACATTTTCAAGTAGGCTGTCCCTTTAGCTAACAATGCCCAAATATATTTAAAAACAATAAATGTTCAGTAGTTGCTAAATGTTCTGAATATATGTCTGACTTAATTTTGGAGGTCCTAGGTACAAATATAGAGAGCTTCACATTTGGGGACGAATTATCAAGCTCTGAATGGAGCTTGATGCCCCTGTTTCCGCGTGAGCCTTTAGGCTCGCTGGAAAACAGTAGTTATGAAGCAGTGGTCTAAAGACCGCTGCTCCATAACTTGTCCGCTGCCTCTGAGGCTGTGGTCTTCAATCTGCCCGATCCTATACGATCGGGCTGATTGAAACCCACTGCTAGCTGCAGGGGGCGGCATTGCACAAGCAGTTCACCAGAACTGCTTGTGCAATGATAAATGCTGACAGCTTATGCTGTCAGCATTTATCGATGTGCGGCGGACATGATACGCTACATTGTATCATGTCCCTCCGTACTTTAGTAAATCGGCCCCTTTGTATTGATTTTTGGCATAACAAGTAATATGACAGCTCACACAAATGTAGTAGTATAAATGGTAATACCCACAATTTCAACATGACTGTACAATTTGCTTTGTTTATTTTATATACAATTATTGAAACCATTAATAATTAAATTTGAAACTTTTTCTACAAACTTTTACAACTTTCACTTGGAACTTTGAAGACTTCTACCATGACTGATATTTGGATGACCATCTCATACCAAGTATGTGAAACTACAAAGTGCCTACTTTTTAATGTTTACTTGCCAAGTTTAATAATAGTTTTCAACTGGACATTTTAAAAATATTTCTAGCAGTGGTAGAAGGTATAAATACAAGGACATTCTTCATGAATTTCTGGGACACACATATATGTATAATGACAGATCTCACAACCCTCCCAGACCATTGTAATGGGTTTGGTGGTCTCTACCCCAGCTTCTCAGTAGCCCATTTTCCAGGGACAGCTCTGGTTCTGTGCACATGACCTGCTCTGGCCCCACCAACAACCCAGCTTTGATGTGCTCTTCCTCCTACAGCCCTGCCTACAAAATACTATGGATTAATGCCTTAAATCCCCTAATCTCCCTTTTCTAATGGGATATCGTAAAAATGAAGTTTTAGTTCTTGTGAACATTTCATTTTTAAACCAAATTAATTTTTTTACTGATTCATAATCAATGTCCTGCACCAGAATGCTCATATACTGCTCCAGAAGAGGATACAGCAGATGAGCCAATCAAGAGCGATCTTACATATAGTACAACCACATGCTTCATCAAAATCGGTGGACCATGGGCAATTCCAAGAGCACAACCTCGACAATAACTCAATGCAAACCCAAAACACAAATTAATAGAAGGACATTTCTTTAAAATGCTCTATTAAAATAGTTTTTAATTTTTACTTTAGAATTTCTCTTCTTTTTTTCCCTTAAAGAACCACTCAGTGCAGTAGAATTACATAACTAACAAATGCATAATAAAAAAAGACTAGACAATAGCACTTACTGTGAATTTCAAATAAGCAGTAGATTTTTTTCTGACAAGCTTATTTTTTCTCCCATTTTCCGGCCCCCTGTATCATGTGACAGATATCAGCCAATCACAGACTAGTATGCATATACCCTGTGAGCTTGTGCATATGTTCAATAGGATCTTATTCCCCAGCAAGTGTGAATATAAAAAAGACTGTGCAAAATGGGATAATAGAAGTAAATTGGGAAGTGACTTAAAATTGCATGCTCTTTCAGAATCATAAAAGTTTATTTTGACTTGAGTTTCCTTTTAATATCATCAGTTACATGATGAAAATAAAAGACTTTTCTTGTAAGCTTCATGTCATATTTTTGGATAAGTTTTCTAAGCTTCATTATTTATTTTTTTGGGTGGGGGATGTATGAATCGTGATATTTAAAATGCATTATAGCAAATTTGACCTTTGTTCACATTTAAATTGACTTGAATAGGATTAAATAACCGTGCTTAGAAAATAGAAAAGGGACAGATTAAATGACATCACACTTAAAAAGAAAAGTAATATATTTCTTGAATAAGGTCACTATTGATGTGGCAGATGCTCATATTGCAGTTTAATTCCGAGCTTGAGATAGCCATACAATTATTCAGACTCTAGAACAGACTGATAAGCTTCCATCTTCTTCTCTCTGCAGACTCTGAATACTTATTAATCAAATCTCTTCTTCTACATTTCTGTTCTTGATGTTTCTGGTACCCTTGTTTCACCAAAATGAGCTCTCCAGTAAGACAAATGTCATTCATTCCTTTATAACCATAAACACATTCTGAGTAAGATGTGGAAAACTACCCTCATACCACAATGAATTTCCTCAGAAGGATAGAATAGGAATCATACTCATTAAACTGACTTAAAGGGACAGTAAACACCTTATATATACAAGATATATTTGCTGTATTTGTACAACATGACCAATTAGCCAAGTCAAAACATTTTTAACACAAATTAACATGCTTATAACAGTAATTGTTTTTCAATAGCCAAACTTCATCTGCCATTTGCCTCATTTGTATGACTCAATCTGGGCTTTAGCCTGCAGACCACAAGGCTAGTCACAGTCATATTGTTAAAGGGACAGTCAACACCAGCATTTTTGTTTGTTTAAAAAGATAGATAATCCCTTTATTACCCATTCCCCTGTTTTTCATAACCAAGACAGTTATAATAATACACGTTTTACCTCTGTAATTAACTTGTATCTAGGCCTTTGCAAACAGCCCGCTTGTTTGAGTTCTTTTGACAGACTTGCATTTTAGCCAATCAGTGCTGACTCCTAGGTAACTTCATGTGCATGAGCTCAATGTTATCTATATGACACACATAAACTAATGCTCTCTAGTGGTTAAAAACTGTCAAAATGCATTCAGATTAGAGGTGGCCTTCAAGGTCTAAGAAATTACCATATGAACCTCTTAGGTTTAGCTTTCAACTAAGAATACCAAAAGAACAAAGCAAAATTGGTGATAAAAGTATATTGGAAAGTTGTTTAAAATTACATTCCCTATTTGAATAATGAAAGTTTATTTTGGACTTGACTGTCCCTTTAATATAAAATATAACTGATCTTCTGTTTCTGAACTCTAGCCTGGCTACTGACCCAAACTTCTGGCAACTGCTGCGGAGTTGTCTGAGTCTTCTACTTCTCAGAATTAACTATACATCTCCTGCATAAGTGGTTTCAGTCACTAAATAAGGTAATTAACATTTTACATTATAGCAACCTATTGAGGGTCTGTGATACTATCCCATAGTCATTGATTCCTTGAGAACTCACAGAATGCTCTGGTAAAACAGAACTCTGTTATCATATTCAATTGGTCTTATATGACCACAGCTTAGTATATCATCATCACAGTAAGGGGTATTTGTCTCACTGAGATGTTTCTTAATTTGCATCAAATTTATTTCATCTGTGTGTTTATTAAGTCCTGACTCCTGAATGAAACAGCCTTAAAGGGATACTAAACACAATTTTTTTTTCTTTCATGATTCATATAGAGCATGCAATTTTAAGCAACTTTCTATTTTACTCCTATTATCAGCTTATGAGCCAGCCCATCTTTGGCTCTGCACCTGGGTAGCGCTTGCTGATTGGTGGCTAAATGTAACCACCATTCAGCAAGAGCTACACAGGGTTCTGAACCAAAAATGGGCCAGCTTGTAAGCTTACTATACTGAATTTTTCAAATAAAAATACCATCAGAATGATTAAAAATTGATAAAAGGAGATAAAAGGAGTAATTTAGAAAGTTACTTAAAATTGCATTCTCTATCTGAATCATAAGAAGAATTGGGTTTAGTATCCCTTTAATGGGACACTAAACGTTTAAAATATGTTATGCATATAAAACATATTAAATATACATTTAAAAAGGAAAAAAAATCGGTAAATCAGTGTTGTTCCTTATTTATTTTGAAGCTAACAGGAAGTGCATATATGTGTAGAACTGGTCCTTAAAGGCACAGTAAAACCCTTTTAATTACAAGATTATTCTTGTAATTCAGGTCAGTATGAACATGCTATGAATTTATTAACACCTTGCTTGCTGCAATTGTTTTTTAGTTGGCAAACTCTAACCACCATTTGCCTTATTTTGAAGAGTCTTGTGA
Organism: Bombina bombina; assembly: GCF_027579735.1. NCBI lineage: Eukaryota > Metazoa > Chordata > Amphibia > Anura > Bombinatoridae > Bombina > Bombina bombina. The sequence goes on from NC_069504.1 coordinate 823,336,660, forward strand.
AGCCTGACTCATAAACTGTGAGTTCATAGAACTGGAAAACTCAAAATTTTCAGACTTAAATTAGAGGAAGGAGAGCAAAGTCGATAATGAATGTATATTGCAAAGTTGTTTTACTATGCATTATTAAACATTTGTTTTTGTAATCATAGGGTGTTAACTGCCCCTTTTAAAGGACATGAAACACAAAATTTGATTTTCATGATTCAGTCAGAGAGTAACATTTTAAACCACTTTCCAACTTCTTTTATGCTGTGCTTCATTCTCTTGGTATCCTTATTTGAAGGAGCAGCAATGCACTACTGGGAGCAAGCTGAACACTGTAAGCCAATGATAAGAGGTATATCTGAGCAACCACCAATCAGCAGTTAGCTACCAAGCCTACCTGGATAGAAGTAAATTGGAAAATTCTTTAAAATTGTATCTTCTATCTGAATCGTGAAAGAAAACTTCTGTGTATTATGTCCCTTAAATTACTGATTGTCCACTGCCTGATAACCAGAGCTCTCACTGTTTCATTGGTGTACTGTGACAAGCCTCACAAGCAAAGAAATGGCCATATATTTTAAAATGCCCTCTTCCAGATACAAAAAAGGGACAAATTATTTTATTTCCTCATGCTATAACTTTATCAACATGTAGTTCTTATTTTAAAAAGTGGAGTCTCTTCTGTTTTCTGTTGGTCTTAAAGGGTCATAACCCCCCCCCCCCCAATTAGTTCATGATTCAGACAGAACATGTAGTAATTTAAACAACTTACCAATGTACTTATATTATCCAATTTGCTTAATTTTCTTGATATCCTTTATTGAAAAGCATACATAGGTAGGCTTAGGGACAGCAATAAGCTACTTGGAGCTAGCTGGTGATTGGTGGCTGCGTCTCTGCCTTTTGACATTGGCTCACAAAATGTGTTCAGCTAATTCCTGATAATGCATTGCTGCTTGTTCAACAAAGAAAACCAAGAGAATGAAACACATTTGATAAAAGAAGTAAATTGGAAATTGGTTTAAAATTGTATGTTCTAGCCGAGTCATAATAAAAAAGTTAGATTTTATGTCCCTTTAAGCAATGGCTGTTTTACAGCAGCTGATTTTACTTACTTTATATAATAGGTTTCTACATGGTCATCACGTCACCACAACTTTATGTCTATAATGTAATATACAGTATACTATATATAATATATATATATATATGTAATATTTTCAGAAACATAAGTCTGATATTTTGAAAGTTGCTTTTCCGTTGAGAAATATTGTGCCCTTTTATAGAATTGTCATAAATAGTTCAGCCTTACAGATGGGCGAAATTCTTTATCGAAACATTTATATTGTATAACAAATATTCTCCCTAAAGTGAACGTAAACTATCAAGCACCTCTATGCCAAAACGCAAAATACATCTAAAAATATCTAGAGTTTAATTCATGATTTTGTTAGATATTATCTCATTATCTCATAATTGTACCTTTCAATCCGCATCAATATATCGCCGTTCTTTCGCCTGCCTCCAAGAACCCCCATTATTTTGATATGACGAATATCGCCTTAACGATTTCTATTGGTCCCCCAGTGGCATCTGAAAATCCTTATGCCCCCACCTTCAACTACGCATGCTTGTCTCATTGAATCTACTCCTTGTATAGAAGCGCGTTCATGAGACACGCATGCGCATTGTCCTCCCTCAACAGGGAAACACAGTGAATGACGTAGCTGCATCGTATTTTAACGCATGCACAATACATGTTGCTTTACGGGAGAGTGCACGGTTGGAGACGTAAGAGTGGGTGGGACCGCTCTTACATGAAACATAACAAAACCAGGAAATTAACAGGGGGGGGGGGGCAAAAGAACATACGAGGCGGAACGATAGAAGAACCATAAAATTAAAAAAAAATAAGAAGAAATTCCAAAAATAAGTTAGTGACTACATATATTGTTATAAGAATATCCATGGCATTAATTCTGTTGTTGAAAATTTACTTTCCCTTTAACATTTGTTCTATCATTCAGATGCTTCAACAGGACAAATGTCACATATACAGTGTATCTAAAACTAATGTTACATATTGGTACGTGTTATCTAGCACTTCAATAAAACTATTTTAAAGGTTAAAGGGACAGTAAAGTCATAATTAGACATTTATGATTTAGATCATGAATGTCTAATTATTAGATCATACAATTTTAAACAACTTTCCAATTTGCTTCCTTCTCTTGTTATCCTTTGCAGAAAGGTTTATCTAGGTAAGCTCCAGAGCAGCAAAGAACCTATGTTCTAGCTGCTGATTGTTGGCTGCAAAAATATACCAATTGTCATTGGCTCGCTCATGTGTTCACTTATCAACCAGTAGGGCATTGCTGATCTTTCAACAAATGATACCAAGAGAATGAAACAAATGGTAATAGAAGTTAATTGTAAAGTTGTTGGATGTTCTACCTAAATCATGAAAGAAAATTTGGGGGTTTCATGTCCCTTTAAATTTGATATTTCAGCAGACTTTTTAAAAACAAATCTACATTTTAAGGGATACTAAATACATTTTTTTTTTTATAATTCATATAGAACATGCAATTTTAAGCAACATTCTAGTTTACTCATGTTATTATATTTTCTTTGTTCTCTTGCTATCTTTATTTGAAAAGCAGGGATGCAAAACATATAGGAGACAGCCCATTTTTGGTTCAGTACCCTGGATACCTTTGATTGGCAGCTAGCAGGGGGTGTCATTCAACCCGATCGTATTCGATTGGGATGATTTCTGTCCGTGGCCTCAGAGCAGGCGGACAAGTTATGGAGCAGTGGTCTTTAGACCGCTGCTTCAAAACTTCTTTTTCCGGCGAGCCTCATGGCTCGCCGGAAACAAGGGGCATTAAGCTCCATACGGAGCTTGATAAATATGCCCCTAAGTGCTATTGCATTGTCTTTTTATTGTGCATTTGTTGATTATGCAAAATCTACTGTATTTACTGGTCCTTTAAGTCAACTCTACCACCAGGATATTGTTTTACTAGCAAAATGTTTATTGAAAAGTTCCAAGACTAAGGACATGCGGATCACCGAGCACCTAGCAACTAAAAGAAAAACAACATAGGAACAAAACAAAAACAAGAAAATCACAAAAAAAAAACACTTTAAATTCTATGCAAATCCTGTTACTTGAATAAAAAGAAAATTAAAATCTAAATCTTAATGAGCCAAATAAAACATGTCTGCAACGACCTCTTCCACTACTTGTACTAAAGAGATTTCTGAAATTGAAAAGGTATTTTTAGATGAGGTTAAAGAGTACATCCTCTGCAGGTGCATTTGCATCTTATTGTAGGAGGAATACATTAGTATCCACTTTGAAATGTAGCAATGCAAAACTGTAAAAATCATATGCACTTCTTTAAAAAAATAAAATAAAGAATCTAATAATTTGTTTGTGTTATTTAGTTATAAAATATTTTGGGCCATATTACGTGTAGAGTGCAAACGTTTGCACCCGAGCGATATGAGGTTTTGGCGTTCATTTGCGCGCTAGTTAAATTGCGCTCGTATTACAAGCTGAAAGTAAACGCAATCGTTTGAGCGCAATTCAAGTTAACGCTTGTCGGGTTAGTGCATCCTCAGAGATGTGGTTAAAGGGGCAGTATACACCAATTTTCATTTTACTGCATGTAATAGACACTATTATAAAGAATAATATGCACTGATACTGATATAAAAATCCATTGCAAAACCTTTTAAAAACTTACTTAGAAGCTCCCAATTTAACACTGTTAACTAGGGCAGAACTACAGGGGGTGCAGAGGTTGCAACTGCTACCGGGTCCCCCGAGGGTGGGGGCCCAGCTTAAAAAAAAAAATTCCAATAAAAAACTTTGACCTGCCACTGACTGCACTGATATCATGAGTGTCTTTGTCTCTGAATACAGGGGTTAGTGTTTCTGTTTTACCCATTGGTGTTTGTGTGTGTGTGTGTGTATGTATGTATGTGACTGTGTGTGTATTTATGCATGTATGTGTGTTTGTGTATGTTTGTGGAACCACCAAATTACAGACCTTGTTACTACAGCATGGGGGGGCGGGGGGTAAACAGTGTTACTATACAGTACCACTATAAAGAGTACGGGGGGCTGGACCATGTCACAGACTGTGGGCACAGGGTACCTCCTTTTGCAGACATGTAATCTGATTCATATTTTTTTTCTGTGTTAAATGTTAAGAAAAAAAAAAAAGATATGTATCAAATTCACAGTTTTTTTTTTTTTTTTGGGGGGGGCCCTCCTTAGATTCTTGCACCTGGGCCCTGTGGTTTCTAGTTACGCCTCTGATTGTTAATGAGATAAGCCTGGGACACCCACTTAAAAGGACTGATAGCAGAACCTCCCCTGCATATGAAAAGACCCATTATACAAACAGAAGCAATCTGAAGTCTGTATACCTCAGTATACATCTAAAACTTTGGGGCTTGGTTTAGGAGTCTGAAAATTAGCACAATGTTATTTAAAAATAGGCAAAACTATACATTTCTACAAAAACACACCAAGATGGGCTATATAAACGGATCATCTACAAAACATTTATACAAAGAAAAATCGAGTGTATAATGTCCCTTTAACTGTTTAGCAGAACAAAAAAGTGTCACAAAAACACTTCAAAAAACATTACAAAGTACAGTTACACTCATAATAACACCATCTAATAAAAATTATTTTAAAAAAAATGTTGCACAAAAAAGTTATAAGGGCTCAAGATATGAGATCTCAGGTGTTAGAAAAAAAAGGCAGGCAAAGGGCTTTAACATTGAGATACATACATATATATATATACTGTACATTGCTAACAAATATATAACTTAAAAAGTCAAATTTCTAAGTCATCTGCTGCAATTTCTATGTTGTCCGGGAGCACTGGACCACTGGAAATTGCAAGCCCTGTCTCTCTCTCTCTCTCTCTCTCTCTCTCTCTCTCTCTATCTATCTATCTATCTATCTATCTATCTATCTATCTATCTATCTATCATCTATATATATATATATATATATATTTATTTATTTTTTTGCCAAGTTATGGACTGTGATATATATATATATATATATATATATATATATAATTATTATTTTAAATTCAAAGACATACAATTATTGTATAGGCAATTAGCACATGTAGGCAAGTATTCACTTGCTTTTCCCCAGAATTACTCTGTATTTCTAAAGGTAGATATAAAGCTACAGGTAACTTTTGGATCAAAGCAAATATAAATAATAACATTCGCAGTTTTTTTTTCAAACCATAGCAGTTTTATTAAATACGTGACGTATCAGGGGTTCCCCCTTTCTGAAACGTTGAAACGTCACATATTTGATAAAACTGCTATGGTTTGAAAAATCCAGCAAGTCGGACATCCTGCTCAGTGATCTATGAATCTCTGCTCAGCAATCTGGTAACAAAAGCAGGTTTAGAAAAAAAAACATTTCAGCAATGTACAACCAAACACTTTGAAATTGTTGTGACCGTATATTCACTTTAATGCCATAGAAGGCTACAAAGAATTTCTCATGAAATTTTGTGTAGAACATTATAATACCCAATGGGTTAAAAAAAAAATAATTTCTAAATTAGCAGGGATAATAATAACTATCCTATTTTATACAATTTAAAATGAGCCTTTAGTTTAAAGGGACACAAAACACTAAATAAATGCTAGATAGAATGATGCATTAAAAGAAAAGATTAGTCTGAGAATAACATGTAGATGTATTTTTTAAAGTTTCATTAGTTGTATAAATATTGACAAAATAAGTGTTAAGTTTTAGTGTCTATAAAACAATGTGAGCTGCCATGTTGTAACTTAGGTTACCTTCTCTGCTGTGACCAATTAGGGACAGCTATAAATAGGGCACTAGATTGTGCAGCCAATAGCTGTGTGGAATACAACAGTGTTCTGCACTTTCATTTCCAACAGGAACTAAAAAGTTCACAATTTCACAATATAAAGGGGGACAAAATAAATAATGAAAGTATAATGTAGAGGGGTTTTTTATTGATACAATTTATCATTTTATATTACCATCTCAGAGTGTTTAATATCCTTTTAAACTAAACATCTTTAACACACCTTTGCAAAACCTTTCTGCTTTCTTCATTCACAAAATTATCAGACGGATATATTAAATATTGAGAATAAATACTTCAAATCTCATTAGAACTAACAATATCCAGGCAACGCTTCTTGTCTATATTTTACTGTTAATAATCTTCAAATACCATGCATATTTAAGGTAGAACTAATTAAGTCGTACATAGTAATGAAAACATTAATGGGTGTGTAATTTGTTCAGTGTTTCAGCCTGTTCTGTTTAGTACAATTATAGTATGTGTTTATGAGACAGAGCCCAGCTGAGCTCCAATTTTTTTTTGGAAAAAAAATACAAATAAATTGTGAATCTTTTCTTTTCAGCTGCTCCATGGTACATAGGTTTGAAGCTGTGTGCGCTGTTTTGTTGAAACCAATTCTGTGTATAACCTGATATTCAGAATAAGTGATATAGAGAAGATTCCAGCTGGGTTCAGTTTGCTTAACCTTAGCATCAGTGACCTAGCACACCCTCAAGATACTACAGGATTCTAAAACAAAATTATAGTTATCAGTTGGCAGGTGAAAGTTTTGAAGGTCACAAGACATATCCCACTTCTAAATTTGATAAACTACAGTGTATGTCTAAATGTTTTCGCTACTTTAAAGGGATAGTAAACACCAAAAATGTTATTGTTTAAAAAGATAGATAATCCCTTTATTTAACATTCCACAGTTTTGCATAACCTACACTGTTATAGAGATATACTTTTTACCTCTGTAATTACCTTGTATCTAAGCTTCTGCAGAATGCATCCTTGTCTCAGATCTTTTGACAGACTTGCATTTCAGGCACTTAGTGCTGACTCTTAAATAACTACATGTGCATGAACACAATGTTATTTATATGAAACATGTGAACCAACGCCCTCTAGCTGTGGAAAAGTTTCAAATGCATTCAAATAAGAGGCGGCCTTCCAGGGCTTAGAGATTAGCATATGAGCCTCCTAGGTTTAGCTTTCAACTAAGAATACCAAGAGAACAAAGCAAATTTGATGATAAAAGTAAATTAGAAAGTTGTTTAAAATTACATGCCCTATCTGAATCATGAAAGTTTAATTCTGACTTTACTATCCCTTTAAGCAAGTACAGTAAGAATAGCACTCTCCCCATATGGAGCATGATAAAAAAAATATCAAAAAGTCTAGAGCATAGCAGCCCTAGGAGAGGTGCACTTGTGTGAAGCGAGGACACTCTTCAGGAGGAAGGAAGGCAGCACTCTTGATGGTGTGGAAAGTAGATAGGAATCCTGCAGGGACAGAAAGAAGAGGCGCAACATAGGACAATAATTTCTGCGCAAGAGGTAAAACAGAACAATAGCAAACCCTTGTGGGTAACTACTCACAAGAGCAGCAGCACAATCAGAGTCCTAGACACAGCAGATAGGGACCAACAGAGTCGCCTGACAGACTCCCAGGCATGCCACAGGGCAGGTCACATGGAATCAATGCACCAATCAAACGACAGGATGGCACGAAGATGAGCTAATCACCAACGGGCCAAAGGAGGTGTGTGGTGACGTCTTGGCAGACTCGATAAGGATCAATCATACCCCATAGGAGACGGAATAAAAATTGTCAATAGAGCAAGCATAATAAAAAGTGACTATTTTATTTAAAAGTACACTTAAAAACAGCAATGCGTTTCTCAGCAATGATAAGCCGTTTCATCAGGCAGCCTGAGACGAGTCTGCCAAGACGTCACCACACACCTCCTTTGGCCCATTATTGATTAGCTCATCTTCGTGCCATCCTGTCGTTGGATTGGTACATCGATTCCATGTGACCGGCCCTGTGGCGTGCCTGGGAGTCTGTAGGGCGACTCTGTTGGTCCCGATCTGCTGTGTCCAGCACTCCGGTTGTGCCGCTGCTCTTGTGAGTAGTTACCAGCAAGGGTTCACTATTGTTCTGTTTTACCTCTCGTGCAGACATTATTGTCCTATATGACCCCTCTTCTTTCTGTCCTTGCAGGATTCCTATCGATAAAAAAAATAGACTATCTGAAAAATGCTTACAAAATATATATATATAATAGTTTATCTATAATTTGTCAAAACATTATCTCCAAAAAAAGATAAACTATTATCAAAGGCTCTTTCTGTTGTCAAATTTGATCTATCCATCTATTTATCTATTTACCTAGCTATATAGTATTCAACATTAAAGGGGGATAGTATTATTGCCAAGAAAACATTTATTTTTGGATAGAAAGCAAAAAACTGACAAAATAGAAAGTTTACATATTATACAACTTTTTTGTTTTGTTTTGTTTTTTAACAAGAAAAATTGCTATTATGTAATATTACAGGAGATATAAGTTTTGGGAAACTTGCAGACTGACAGTGGCAAATAATAGAACTTCACAAATGCATATGTAATTATACCTTTTTTTTATTAAATTTGAAAATGTTTATTTAAATGTTTCTTTAAATAAGATATTTTAAAATCTAAAGAATAATGTATTGATTATAAACCTTTTGGACTGGAGAAGATTTACAAATGAAATTACTTGAACCAAACAAGTAAAATATAATCTTTCATAAAAATAATATTATCTTTATTAAACTCATCATTGTTTTAAAATAAAAGATGCAATAATTTACTATTTGTTAAAGAAAAAAAAGATAAAGAAATAGAAAAATAGTTTATTTTACCCTGGACCTATTCCTAGTTACCACTCAAGTCTTATGTATAAATTTTATCTACCTCTATGGCATTCAGTCATCATATTTTTATGCTTTCCAGTCACCTGTAGACCTGTTATGGGCTGGATTACAAGTGGTGGTCTATTTAGCGCTCCTTCTTGAGCGTTATCTTCACTAGAAGTAAGCTTTTTGCACACGTAAGGCAGTGCGCATATTACAAGTTGAAAGTAAAAAGTTTAACGTGCGCAAAAAGCTAAACTTCGGATATCATGACCGCGTTAATGTATTCTCCCATAGATTTCAATGGACACCCTTACTCACGCGCAAACCCGATTTCGTTTAGCCAAGTACGCTAATCTGACATGACATTCCAATGTTCTTCACATAGAAGAATATGTTTTATTTATTCATACATTGTATATACATATATACATATATATACAGTATATATGATGTTTTTTAGTAATATATATATATATATACATACATACTGTATGTATATATATATATATATATATATATATATATATATATATATATATATATATGAATATATCTTAAAAATACATAGAACATATTCCCCTATGTGAAGAACATTGGAATGTGAAATATTTACAGAACATACACAGTATAACACTTTACTAAATATGAATATTGCATAAATATGTATCTATACATACATTCACCATTTTAGTGTATCAGAAAAAATAAGAAATAGGCCTAGGTTACAAGTGGAGCACAAAAATATTAGCGTTATGTGCATTAACGTTGCTCAAGCGCATCAAGTCAATAGCACTTTTATTATGGTGCTCCTATTACAAGTTATTTGTTAACACTCAAGCAATAGTCTAGGGCAGGGTACCCTAACATCTGTATGTCGGGTAGCGCAGGCCGGGTATCTTTCTAAGCCGTTGGTGCACTAAGCAAATGGTGCACAAGCTGTGGAGGACTTCATGTAGTTCTGTGCAGCACTAATAATAATAATGGTTTATTTCAAAATTTTACAGCAGTATTTTGTATTGCGCTCAACATCACAACTTGTAATACATGCACAATTGAGGACGCTAAAAGTGCTCCTTGTGCTAGCCACTAAAGATTAAGGGGTAGAATTAATAAGCAGTGGATGCTGCTTTCTACCCCCCATATTTTCCAGCTCGCTGGAAACATAAGATAAGAAGCAGCGGTCGTAAAACCGCTGCTCCTTAACTTGTCCGCCACCTTTTAGGTGACAGACTGCAATCATCCCGATCAGATTGAGATGATTGACACCCCCTGCTAGCGGCCGATCGGCCATGAAATGTGCAGGGGGCGGCATTGCACAAGCATTTCACAAAAAATACTTGTGCAATGTTAAATGTCGAGCGAATCATGTGCACCCGGCATTTAATAAATTGACCCCTAAGTCTCGATAATGAAGTTTTGAAATCATTTTGATGATGATTTGGTTAAAATATTTAATTTCAATTGCAAAACCAGATTGTGCGTTATTCTTTGTGTAAGGTTGCACAAAATATAACAGAGCTAGATTTGCAAATAGCTCTCCACTTGTAATCTTGCTCATAGTGTACCTGATTTTATGAGAGAAAGAAAAACATTTCTTATTGTTTACAGACTAAAGGTATGAATTCCAGGCAGAACTTTTATATCACCATAAAACATGCAATGATACATTGATTTAATAGTTTACCATATTCCCTGAAAAACAGGGCACGGGCTGGGGACTTCTCAATGTGAGTTGAAGTCTCCATCTGGAATATTAATTGCCTGATAATGTACAGTGCTAAGGTGATTTTTATTTAATGAATGCATCATTATAGCTACATCTTTTGTAGCACACCTGTTTATTTCATAAATAATTGTGCCTTCTGTCTTTCTTTGGAACCATTCTGTGCACTACAGCTATATTAATTCCGAATAGGCAAACAGGAATTAATGCCAAAATCAGTCCAAGATGTAAATATCATTTTGCCTACATAATATTTCTGCATTAATCAAAATGTTCCAATATAAATGAGCTGATGTGACATAATCTAAGAAATGAAAAGGTTTCCATAAATATGTAAAATTAAGTTTCTCATAAATTGGCCTCTACATTTTACTGAAAAATCAAAGCACACTTACATTCAAACAAGCTATTTAAAGGGATAGCCTAGTCATATTTAAACTTTCATGATTCAGATAGAGCAGGCAATTGTAAGCAACTTTCTAATTTACTCGTATGGGCCAGCTCTTAAAGGGACAGTCTACACCAGAATTTTTATTGTTTTAAAAGATAGATAATCCCTTTATTACCCATTTCCCAGTTTTGCATAACCAACACAGTTATAATAATATACTTTTAACCTCTGTGATTATCTTGTATCTATGCCTCTGCAAACTGCCCCTTTTTTCAGTTCTTTTGACAGGCTTGCAGTCTAGCCAATCAGTGCCTGCTCCCAGATAACTTCACGTGCACAAGCACAGTGTTATCTATATGAAATACGTGAACTAACACCCTCTAGTGGTGAAAAACTGTTAAAATGCAATCTGAAAGAGGTGGGCTTCAAGGTCTAAGAAATTAGCATATGAACCTCCTAGGTTAAGCTTTCAACTAAGAATACCAAGAGAACAAAGCAAAATTGGTGATAAAAGTAAATTGGAAAATTGTTTAACATGCTCTATCTGAATAATGAAAGTTTATTTTGGCCTAGACTGTCCCTTTAAGCTTACATTCTTTGCTAGTAGGAGTAAATTAGAAAGTTGCTTAACATTGCATGCTCTATCTGAATCATGAAAGTTTAATTTTGAATAGATTATAACTTTAACGCAACAAATTTCTATCATGCATATTAATGAAACCTGTATAACTATGTTTTTTTTACGGTATTGCCTGAGATCTATTCATTATGATTTTAAAACTAATGGGGAGTTTCCCTTAGGTTTATCGGACTTTCAGCACAGGAACATTCATGTAAAAAAAAAACCTGTTTTTAAGCAATAATAGAAATGTAAGTAATTTATATGGTTAGTGTTGCAGCCAATTGTACTGCAGTTGTCACTGATGAAGTCGATGTGTGATGGGCGGGGTCATGCAGAGGGGTGATTTTGCCTTTAAAACAAGACCTCTTGAGAACCTCACAAGCATCTATGAATCTAAGTGACAGTGAGGCCAATTTATCAAGCTCTGAATGGAGCTTGTGGGCCCGTGTTTCTGGCGAGTCTTCAGACTCGCCAGAAACACAAGTTATGGAGCAGCGGTCTGTCTGCCTGCTCTGAGCAGGTGGACAGGAATCTCCACAATTCAACCCGATTGGGTTGATTGACACCTTCCTGCTGGCGGCCGATTGGCCACGAGTCTGCAGGGGGCTGCGTTGCACCAGCAGCTCTTGTGAGCTGCTGGTGCAATGCTGAATACGGAGAGCGTATTGCTCTCCGCATTCAGTAAGGTCTTGCGGACCTGATCCGCACTGTCGTATCAGGTCCGCAAGACCTTTAATACATAGGCCTCAGTATCTCTTCTGTAGTGCATACACACACTACACTTTTTACATATTTTCTATTATTATTTATGATACTGGGAGAGGGACTAAATAAAATACAAACACTTTTTTGGGGTGCTACTGCTCCTTTATATAAATATAAATTATAATTAGTGAATCAGAATCTCGGTTCCAGAACAACCACTCGGGTGCTAAACATAGTTATATACATCTAGTGTGGGTGTGTATACATGATCATGTAACATTCCATAGTCATGTAATTTAGTTCAGTATAGTAAGTTGTTATTTAAACCTTCTTTGAGGACCTATTAAATTGTCACTAAACTCAAAATGTAAATCCCCATACAGGGCTAGATTAGAGTAGCGTGTTAACTGTTGCACGTGAGCGATACAAGGTTTATTACAGCTTTTTGCATGCATTGTAAGTAGCACATGTATTACAAGTTGAAAGTAAATGTGGTTACTTTAGTTCAATTGAATTTAACGCACGTAGGGATAGCACAGCTTCAGGGCACTGATTAACTGTTATGTGAGTAAAAAAAAAAAGTTAAATTACATTTAAAAGTACAGTTACACTCATAATAACACTGTCTAATAAAATTATTTTTAAAAATATTGCATGTCTAAATATGTATATGATACATACATTATCTCACAAAAGTGAGTACACCTTCACATTATTGTAAATATTTTATTATATTTTTTCATGTGACAACACTGAAGAAATGATACTTTGCTACAATGTAAAGTAGTGAGTGTACATCCTGTATAACAGTGTACATTTGCTGTCCCCTCAAAATAACTCAACATACAGCCATTAATGTCTAAACTGTAGGCAACAAAAGTGAGTACAGCCCTAAGTGGAAATGTCCAAATTGGGCCCAAAGTGTCAATATTTTGTGTGGCCACCATTATTTTCCAGCACTCCCTTAACCCTCTTGGGCATGGAGTTCATTAGAGCTTCACAGGTTTCCACTGGAGTCCTCTTCCACTCCTCCATGACGACATCACAGAGCTGGTGAATGTTAGACACCTTGCACTCCTCACCTTCTGTTTGAGGATGCCCCACAGATGCTCAATAGGGTTTAGGTCTAGAGACATGCTTGGCCAGTCCATCACCTTTACCCTCAAGCAAGGCAGTAGTCATCTTGGAGGTGTGTTTGGTGTCGTTATCATGTTGGAATACTGCCCTGCGGCCCAGTCTCAGAAGGTAGGGGATCATGCTCTGCTTCAGTATGTCACAGTACATGTTGGCATTCATGGTTCCCTCAATGAACTGTAGCTCCCCAGTGCTGGCAGCAATCATGCAGGCCCAGACCATGACACTCCCACCACCATGCTTGACTGTAGGCAAGATACATTTGTCTTTGTACTCCTCACCTGGTTGTTGCCACACATGCTTGACACCATCTGAATCAAATAAATTTATCTTGGTCTCTTCAGACCACAGGACATGGTTCCAGTAATCCATGTCCTTAGTCTGCTTGTCTTCAGCAAATTGTTTGTGGGCTTTCTTGTGCATCATCTTTAGAAGAGGCTTCCTTGTGGGACGATAGCCATGCAGACCAATTTGATGCAGTGTGCGGCAAATGGTCTGAGCACTGACCGGCTGACCCCCCACCCCTTCAACCTCTGCTGCAATGCTGGCAGCACTCATACATCTATTTTCCAAAGACAACCTCTGGATATGATGCTGAGCATGTGCCCTCAACTTCTTTCGTCAACCATGGCAAGTCCTGTTCTGAGTGGAACCTGTCCTGAGAAACTGCTGTATGGTCTTGCCCATAGTGCTGCAGCTCAGTTTCAGGGTCTTGGCAATCTTCTTATAGCCTAGGCCATCTTTATGTAGAGCAACAATTCTTTTTTTCAGATCCTCATAGAGTTCTTTGCCATGAGGTGCCATGTTGAACTTCCAGTGACCAGTATAAGAGAGTGTGAGAGCGATAACACCAAATTTAACACACCTGCTCCCCATTCACACCTGAGACTTTGACACCGGGGAGGGAAAATGGCTAATTGGGCCCAATTTGGACATTTCCACTTAACAGTTTAGACATTAATGGCTGTGTGTTGAGTTATTTTGAGGGGACAGCAAATTTACACTGTTATACAGGCTGTACACTCACTACTTTACATTGTAGCAAAGTGTCATTTCTTCAGTGTTGTTACATGAAAAGATATAATAAAATATTTACAAAAATGTGAGGGGTGTACTCACATTTGTGAGATACTGTGTATATATATATATATATATATATATATATATATATATATATATATATAAATAAATAAAAATAACATAATTTATGCTTACCTGATAAATTCCTTTCTTCTGTAGTGTGATCAGTCCACGGGTCATCATTACTTCTGGGATATTAACTGCTCCCCCACAGGAAGTGCAAGAGGATTCACCCAGCAGAGCTGCATACAGCTCCTCCCCTCTACGTCACTCCCAGTCATTCGACCAAGGACCAACGAGAAAGGAAAAGCCAAGGGTGAAGTGGTGACTGGAGTATAAATTAAAAAACAGGGCGGGCCGTGGACTGATCACACTACAGAAGAAAGGAATTTATCAGGTAAGCATAAATTATGTTTTCTTCTGTTAAGTGTGATCAGTCCACGGGTCATCATTACTTCTGGGATACCAATACCAAAGCAAAAGTACACGGATGACGGGAGGGATAGGCAGACTCTTTATACAGAAGGAACCACTGCCTGAAGAACCTTTCTCCCAAAAATAGCCTCCGATGAAGCAAAGGTGTCAAATTTGTAAAATTTGGAAAAAGTATGAAGCGAAGACCAAGTTGCAGCCTTGCAAATCTGTTCAACAGAGGCCTCATTCTTGAAGGCCCAAGTGGAAGCCACAGCTCTAGTAGAATGAGCTGTAATTCTTTCAGGGGGCTGCTGTCCAGCAGTCTCATAAGCTAAACGAATTATGCTACGAAGCCAAAAAGAAAGAGAGGTAGCGGAAGCTTTTTGACCTCTCCTCTGCCCAGAGTAAATGACAAACAGAGAAGACGTTTGTCGGAATTCCTTAGTTGCCTGCAAGTAAAATTTTAGAGCCCGGACTACATCCAGGTTGTGCAGTAGACGTTCCTTCTTTGAAGAAGGATTTGGGCATAAAGAAGGAACAACAATGTCTTGATTGATATTCCTGTTAGTAACGACCTTAGGTAAGAACCCAGGTTTAGTACGCAGGACTACCTTATCCGAATGAAAAATCAAATAAGGAGAATCACAATGTAAGGCTGATAATTCAGAGACTCTTCGAGCCGAGGAAATAGCCATTAAAAATAGAACTTTCCAAGATAACAACTTTATATCAATGGAATGAAGGGGTTCAAACGGAACGCCCTGTAAAACATTAAGAACAAGGTTTAAACTCCATGGTGGAGCAACAGTTTTAAACACAGGCTTAATCCTGGCCAAAGCCTGACAAAAAGCCTGGACGTCAGGAACTTCTGACAGACGTTTGTGTAACAGAATGGACAGAGCTGAGATCTGTCCCTTTAATGAACTAGCAGATAAACCCTTTTCTAAACCTTCTTGTAGAAAAGACAATATCCTAGGAATCCTAACCTTACTCCAAGAGTAACCTTTGGATTCACACCAATGTAGGTATTTACGCCATATCTTATGGTAAATCTTTCTGGTAACAGGTTTCCTAGTCTGTATTAAGGTACTAATAACTGACTCAGAAAACCCACGTCTTGATAAAATTAAGCGTTCAATTTCCAAGCAGTCAACTTCAGAGAAGTTAGATTTTGATGTTTGAAGGGACCCTGTATCAGAAGGTCCTGTTTCAGAGGTAGAGACCAAGGCGGACAGGATGACATGTCCACCAGGTCTGCATACCAAGTCCTGCGTGGCCACGCAGGTGCTATTAGAATCACTGATGCTCTCTCTTGTTTGATTCTGGCTATCAATCGAGGAAGCAACGGGAAGGGTGGAAACACGTAAGCCACCCTGAAGTCCCAAGGTGCTGTCAGAGCATCTATCAGGACTGCTCCTGGATCCCTGGATCTGGACCCGTAACGAGGAAGCTTGGCGTTCTGTCGAGACGCCATGAGATCTATCTCTGGTTTGCCCCAACGTCGAAGTATTTGGGCAAAGACCTCCGGATGAAGTTCCCACTCCCCCGGATGAAAAGCCTGACGACTTAAGAAATCCGCCTCCCAGTTCTCCACTCCCGGGATGTGGATTGCTGACAGGTGGCAAGAGTGAGACTCTGCCCAGCGAATTATCTTTGATACTTCCATCATAGCTAGGGAGCTTCTTGTCCCTCCCTGATGGTTGATGTAAGCTACAGTCGTGATGTTGTCCGACTGAAACCTGATGAACCCCCGAGTTGTCAACTGGGGCCAAGCCAGGAGGGCATTGAGAACTGCTCTCAATTCCAGAATGTTTATTGGCAGGAGACTCTCCTCCTGACTCCATAGTCCCTGAGCCTTCAGGGAATTCCAGACGGCACCCCAACCTAGAAGGCTGGCGTCTGTTGTTACAATTGTCCAGTCTGGTCTGCTGAATGGCATCCCCCTGGACAGGTGTGGCCGAGAAAGCCACCATAGAAGAGAATTTCTGGTCTCTTGATCCAGATTCAGAGAAGGGGATAAGTCTGAGTAATCCCCATTCCACTGACCTAGCATGCACAGTTGTAGTGGTCTGAGGTGTAAGCGTGCAAAGGGTACCATGTCCATTGCCGCTACCATTAAGCCGATTACCTCCATACATTGAGCCACTGACGGGTGTTGAATGGAATGAAGAGTGCGGCAAGCACTTTGAAGTCTTGATAGCCTGTCCTCTGTCAGGTAAATCTTCATTTCTACAGAATCTATAAGAGTCCCCAGGAAGGGAACTCTTGTGAGTGGAACGAGTGAACTTTTCTTTTCGTTCACCTTCCATCCATGTGACCTTAGAAATGCCAGCACTAACTCTGTATGAGATTTGGCAGTTTGAAAGCTTGAAGCTTGTATCAGAATGTCGTCTAGGTATGGAGCTACCGAGATTCCCCGCGGTCTTAGTACCGCCAGAAGAGCACCCAGAACCTTTGTGAAGATTCTTGGCGCTGTAGCCAATCCGAATGGAAGAGCCACAAACTGGTAATGCCTGTCTAGGAAGGCAAACCTTAGGTACCGGTAATGATCTTTGTGAATCGGTATGTGCAGGTAAGCATCTTTTAAATCTACAGTGGTCATGTACTGACCCTCTTGGATCATAGGTAAAATTGTCCGAATAGTCTCCATCTTGAACGATGGAACTCTTAGGAATTTGTTTAGGATCTTTAAGTCCAGGATTGGTCTGAAAGTTCCCTCTTTTTTGGGAACCACAAACAGATTTGAGTAAAACCCCTGTCCCTGTTCCGATCGTGGAACTGGATGGATTACTCCCATTAACAAGAGCTCTTGTACGCAGCGTAGAAAAGCCTCTTTCTTTGTCTGGATTGTTGACAATCTTGACAGATGAAATCTCTCTCTTGGAGGAGAGTATTTGAAGTCCAGAAGGTATCCCTGAGATATTATCTCTAGCGCCCAGGGATCCTGAACATCTCTTGCCCAAGCCTGGGCGAAGAGAGAAAGTCTGCCCCCCACTAGATCCGATCCCGGATCGGGGGCCCTCAATTCATGCTGTTTTGGGGGCAGCAGCAGGTTTCCTAGTCTGCTTGCCCTTGTTCCAGGACTGGTTAGGTTTCCAGCCTTGTCTGTAGCGAGCAACAGCTCCTTCCTGTTTTGGTGCAGAGGAAGTTGATGCTGCTCCTGCTTTGAAATTACGAAAGGAACGAAAACTAGACTGTCTAGTCTTGGCTTTGGCTTTGTCCTGAGGCAGGGCATGGCCTTTACCTCCTGTAATGTCAGCGATAATCTCTTTCAACCCGGGCCCGAATAAGGTCTGCCCTTTGAAAGGTATATTAAGCAATTTAGACTTAGAAGTAACATCAGCTGACCAGGATTTTAGCCACAGCGTCCTGCGTGCCTGAATGGCGAATCCTGAATTCTTCGCCGTAAGTTTAGTAAGATGTACTACGGCCTCCGAAATGAATGAATTAGCTAGTTTAAGGACTCTAAGCCTGTCCGTAATGTCGTCCAGAGTAGCTGAACCAATGTTCTCTTCCAGAGACTCAATCCAGAATGCCGCTGCAGCCGTGATCGGCGCAATGCATGCAAGGGGTTGCAATATAAAACCTTGTTGAACAAACATTTTCTTAAGGTAACCCTCTAACTTTTTATCCATTGGATCTGAAAAAGCACAGCTATCCTCCACCGGGATAGTGGTACGCTTAGCTAAAGTAGAAACTGCTCCCTCCACCTTAGGGACCGTTTGCCATAAGTCCCTTGTGGTGGCGTCTATTGGAAACATTTTTCTAAATATCGGAGGGGGTGAGAACGGCACACCGGGTCTATCCCACTCCTTAGTAACAATTTCAGTAAGTCTCTTAGGTATAGGAAAAACCTCAGTACTCGTCGGTACCGCAAAATATTTATCCAACCTACACATTTTCTCTGGTATTGCAACTGTGTTACAATCATTCAGAGCCGCTAACACCTCCCCTAGTAATACACGGAGGTTTTCCAGTTTAAATTTAAAATTTGAAATATCTGAATCCAGTCTGTTTGGATCAGAACCGTCACCCACAGAATGAAGTTCTCCGTCCTCATGTTCTGCCACCTGTGACGCAGTGTCTGACATGGCCCTAATATTATCAGCGCACTCTGTTCTCACCCCAGAGTGATCACGCTTACCTTTTAGTTCTGGTAATTTAGCCAAAACTTCAGTCATAACAGTAGCCATATCCTGTAATGTGATTTGTAATGGCCGCCCAGCTGTACTCGGCGCTACAATATCACGCACCTCCCTCTGAGCGGGAGATGTAGGTACTGACACGTGAGGCGAGTTAGTCGGCATAACTCTCCCCTCGTTGTTTGGTGAAATTTGTTCAATTTGTACAGATTGATTTTTATTTAAAGTAGCATCAATACAGTTAGTACATAAATTTCTATTGGGCTCCACTTTGGCATTGCAACAAATGACACAGGTATCATCTTCTGAATCAGACATGTTTAACACACTAGCAAATAAACTTGCAACTTGGAAATACAATTCAAATAGAATAATATTAAAACGTACTGTGCCTTTAAGAAGCACAGAAGATCTATGACAGTTAAAAATTAATAAATTGAAACAGTTATAGCCTCAATCCTTGTAAACAACACAACTTTAGCAAAGGTTTAATCCCATTAGCAAAGATAACAATTTCTGAAAGCAGGAAACAAATTACAGAATAAAAGTTTTTATTTCAGTCAAACTATAATTCTCACAGCTCTGCTGAGAGAAATTACCTCCCTCAAAATAAGTTTTGAAGACCCCTGAGCTCTGTAGAGATGAACCAGATCATGCAGGGAATACAATGAGTTGCTGACTGAAATATTTGATGCATAGTAAAAGCGCCCCTCCCCCACACACACAGCAGTGAGGGAGAACAGAAACTGACAGAAAAAACAGATTTAAGCAACTGCCAAGTGGAAAAATGGTGCCCAAACATTTATTCACTCAGTACCTCAGCAAATGAAAACGATTTTACATTCCAGCAAAAACGTTAAACATAATCTCTAGTTATTAAACAGCTTTATGTCTTTCTTACAGTGTAATTCTAGTGAAGTACCATTCTCCCAGAATACTGAAGTGTAAAGTATACATACATGACATTATATCGGTATGGCAGGATTTTCTCATCAATTCCATTGTCAGAAAATAAAAACTGCTACATACCTCTATGCAGATTCATCTGCCCGCTGTCCCCTGATCTGAAGTTTACCTCACTCCTCAGATGGCCGAGAACAGCAATATGATCTTAACTACTCCGGCTAAAATCATAGCAAAACTCTGGTAGATTCTTCCTCAAACTCTGCCAGAGAGGTAATAACACACTCCGGTGCTATTTTAAAATAACAAACTTTTGATTGAAGATATAAAACTAAGTATAATCACCATAGTCCTCTCACACGACCTATCTAGTTGCTGGGTGCAAGAGAATGACTGGGAGTGACGTAGAGGGGAGGAGCTGTATGCAGCTCTGCTGGGTGAATCCTCTTGCACTTCCTGTGGGGGAGCAGTTAATATCCCAGAAGTAATGATGACCCGTGGACTGATCACACTTAACAGAAGAAATATATGTATATATATATATATGTGTGTGTGTGTACACATTTGTATTTTTGTATTTATTTCTGTAAATATGTATTTACAGACATATATACACATATATATTGATAAGTATATATGTATACATACATAGACATATATACTGTATATATATAAGTGCATTGGAGCCTTTTGCAGTCAAGTAGCTGAAAACATGAAAAATCATATTTATGCAATATTCATATTTAATTCAGTGTTATAGTGTGTATTTACTGTAAATATCTCACATTCCAATGTTCTTCACATAGGGGAATATGTTCTAAGTATTTTTAAATATATATTCCTATATATATATATATATATATATATATATATCTATACCTATATATAATCATATATATATGTCTGGTCTAAAGAAGGGGTCTCTGGACCTCAAAACATCACTGGAATGTAATACATTTTCTTTTTATTTAAGATAAATCTAGCGAGTGCAGTTCGCTTTGTTATTATATTAGTTATAATTAACATAGCACCCTGGTAGCTTTCTTGAAGTGTAGTGGGAATGCAGATACTCTGGGACTTTGAGATATATATATATATATATATATATATATATAGATATTACAATAAAAAATGGATATTTATAGAGATATGTATTTAAGAATAAATAGAACATGGATTAGCGTACTTGAGAAAGCTTGATTAGGTTTGCACGCAAGTAAGGGTGTTGTTTTTTTTCCACCTTGAGCACTCCTTTGAAGTCTATTGAGGAATACGCTAATGTGGTTGCAATATTCAAAGTTAGGCTTTTTGAGCGCATTGGCTTAGTGCTTGTGCGATAACTTTTTACTTTCAACTTGTAATATGCACACTACCCGACATGCTCAAAAATGTTACTTCTAGCGTAACTGCATCGCTCAAGCCGGGTGCCAAATATCGCACCACTTGCAACTAGCTCTTAGTAAGTAGGTCTTTTAAAAAGCAACGCTTTGTTACTGATTTATGCTATTTATATGAAAAAATGTCCCTTTAAATATATATATATATTTTTTATTAATGGTTATCGTAATTCAAAGTAACTGATTTTAATTTAAGGCTTATAATATCTACTTAAACCTCCCATATCTCTCTGTTGATCTAAAACATCAGTTTCTAATAATTTCAGGCTACTTTTCTCATGGCAAATCAAGCACCCACAGCATAGGAACTAAATAGCCAGTTTAGCATTTTGACACATATCTATAAAGTAGTTCTGTTAATATATCAAAAGCATAAACACTCTATTTCAAACAATGCTGACTGAAAAAAAGGTGAATGTAAGTATTCATGAAAAAGCAGAATCTTATGGTAATATAATTCATCTAGCACTTTTTTTTTCATTTAACTTTAATTACTAGCCTGTGCTTGCCCCATCTTCACCCCTCTATGTAAATCAAACCACTGAAATTGAGTAGGTGTTACAGTTGATCAGATGTGAAGATGGTAGTGTAACAAAGCACTAAGCTTACCTCACTAATTTACTGTAACTGCTATGCAGCAAATAATATCCAAATGCTTCTGTCTATCTGAACAAACACAGTAAATACATAATGTGACAGCAAATATGAATCACTTGCTTTTTCCAGTGTGTTATTTTACACTAAATGTACCATTTGTCCTCAGATGATTTTTCTTCTAATAGTAACTCAATGTCTTTTCAACCCTTCTATGACATGATACTGGGCATCCACCCCTTTCTGACACCTCTTAGTAAGAGGAAGAAATTATAATAAACATTTGCACCATTAAATTGAAAGCTAAAGGTTTATTGTATCAAACATTGTAAAATATATTTCTGCTGTTTGCTAAATCATTAGATAATATTGAAATGTCACAGTGCATTTTAAATTCAATTGGAAGCATTTGTGCAATATACTTGTATTTGCAAACATGCTCTTGATATCTTGCCACATTTGCTGGTTAGCAACTGGGACCGGGAGGTTGTAACAAGGGGGTGGAGTCTTGGTATTCTAGGGAAAAGCTCAATGGACCAGGGGAAGAGTCAAGGTGGACTTTAAACTTGGTAAGGAAATGTGATGGGTGAAATCAAAGGAGTCTGTAAATGTTACTGGGTTGTTGCTGTTGTACTGGGGAATTTATAGGACATGAGGAACTATGAAAGAGAAAGCTACAGTGCTGGGAATTTTGCGCAACTGGAAAATGTCCATCTAGTACAACTTTCTACATGCAACTGGTGGATATTATGCTTGCAACCTACAGCTGTATTAGCAGAGAGCTATCACAGAATATACACATGATTTTTATTAAAAACAAAAAGATAAAGATAAACAAAAATCTACCTGTATAGATAGACCTCCATAGGTACCAAAGCAAACTTGGTAGCACCCCCCAACACACATTTCAACAGCTCTCCTTGCAAAGAGCAGATATTATATTCCACAAAACCTTTATGAGCTGGATGGATGATACCCCTAGAAAGCCAGACCAGACCCCAGTAGTTATGTAACTGACCACCTTTACCTTTCACTTTGATGAGCATTGAGCTCCATGTCCTGGTTCTCCAAGCTGGAAAAGCAAAAACTTAATCTACAACCACTCAAACGCTACAACACAATAATTATGCACAGGATCATTTAGTTTTATGTTTTATACTAACAATGCATAGGAAGAATACATATACATTTCTGCGAAATGTTTTTCATACTTTGCCAAGTGTCTAATTGATTTCTGTAATACAATTTAGCTCTTTCTCTTGATATTTTTTTTTCTCTTAACTCTTTCCCTGAAAGCATATCTAGATAGGCTTGGAAGAGAGAAGTGGTGGAATTGTTCCTCCCATCCACATCACTTTGAAATAATAGGAGCTGATGTCCTTTCCTGGACTGCTTGATAAAAAAATTATTTGACATCTACCACTTGTGCAAACATAAATATAATCCACTTGTATTTGATATGTAGTTAGCACTCTTTGGGTTAAAGGCTATGTAGAATTTTGTTGATTAAATACAAGGTAATGCAGTTTACAACTGTAATAGAATACAGAACTAGGGGTATTTTTAGGGTAAATTTAGTAGACACATTTAAGCAAAACTGAATCTTGCTATGCAGCGTCTCCAAACAGCTTGTAGACTATCTGACATATAAAACTAATATGAAATGTATTTATGAAGATAGAGTGACCTTTTGCTTTAATTTATCCCTCATGTCCCTAATTGGCTGACGTCCAAGCTATGGTGTGTGTTTTTGTAACTTAAATTAATACAGAAAGTTAATTAAAAGACAAACAAATAGAATCAAGTTGGTAAACAAGCAGAACAGACTGATAGGCATACAGAACTGTAAATAAAGATACAAAGATGAAAGATAGATTAGATAGATAATATAAGATCTACAGACAAATAGATAAACAGATAGATGATAGATAGATAGATAGATAGAAAGATAGATAGATATACAGACAGATCTTATACTGTTGCTTAAATATAAATACAGTTTATTTTTTCTAATTTGACAATTTGACACTATACCAAATACTTTCTTCAATAAATTAACTATTTCCTATATGGGATATGTCCATATTTATACACCCAGCACCAAGATATTTCACGTACAGAGGAATGAGAATAAATGGGTCACAGGAATAAGCAAGAATAACATCTCATTCGTACATCAAATCCTACAGGGCCTTCATAGCAAATCCACAGGGAACCCGTTTTAACAATTCAGCACTAGGAATCCAATCTAATTTCCAGCCACAAAACTGGATATGTTCTCGGCTGCAACCTATTTCCTGCTATTTTATCTCTCAACCCTGGGAGACCAAAGACACAGAATCACTGGGAAAATTATAGACAGAGGCAAAGTTGTCTTCATTCATTTGAGGTTCCCAGGGGGAATCTTTAAGTCATATTTAGAATGTGGAAAAATGAAAATACAATGGCCTCACCTGCTGTAATTGCATTGGTAACTGTGAATGTGTCACCTCATTGGAGCGTGTTTCTTTCTCTGGTGAGATTTTGCAATCCCAGTGGGAATTATCTGAGCAGTCTGAGAATTAGTAGGGGAGCCTGTAGAAAATTAGTAGTTTGCTACAGTTGGAGGATTTGTACGGAAAAAATATATAAATTCCCACAGGAAATACTTATTTCTTGTGATTTCTGGTAAATTGGTTAATTTAACACTTTGACTACAGCAATGTTGTACGTTCTATTCTAAAAGAGTTTTGACTTCTTAAATATGTTTCCATTATTTTCTACAATACAACTAGCATGACATTTTTTATTTATAATAATTATACATTTATATCACCACTTCAGTTAAGTGTTATATGAATCAACTGATCATTTAAATTCCACACAACATCAAGATTTCTGACTGGTTAGCACATTCTTTATCAACTTTTTTATGACTTCCAATATATAAATGGGCTCGATTCAAATTAGTCAAATTATTATTATTATTATCATTTATTTGTATAGCGCCGCCAAATTCCGTAGCGCTGTTAGTTCTTCAAACCATTCTTCCAGCCCATCAGAAACCCCCCTTTACCGGCAGAATTCCATATATTGAAGGGAAATGAAACACAAAATACATTTTATAAACATATTACAGATTTAAACTACAGGAAAAGCAGGCAAAATAAAACATGAACATTCAATGCAAATTTCTTTCACTACGAATAATTAAACTAGGGAAGCCATGGAATTGAATCAAGTTTTAATCAAAGCCTAGAGAGCAAAAGAAAGAGGCTATTTGATAATAAAATATGTACTATTTACTTCCATAATCCCTTAATAAATGTTAACATAGTGATCAAATCACATTTTAAACCATGAAACACTTTCATAAATAAAGTATGATCATCTATGCACAATTTCAATAAAGTATTTGCACAATTTAAAAAATGTTATAGAAATACTCAAAATGATAGGACATCCAACCTGTATTCAAACACGCATAAGGCAATAATCATCAGGAATGTGTCAATAAGACGCTAGATTTTCTTTTTTGCATTTACTGCTTTTATTAGTATTACTATTATGATTATTATGATTATTATTATTGTTATTGTTGTTATTATCATTATTATTATGATTACTATTATCTTTATTTGTAAAGCTCTCGCAGATTCTATTGCAACAAGGGTTACCATAAAGAAATGCTTGAATAGGAAAGTCAGACTGGAACAGAAGGATTAAAGGAACCTTAGAGAAATCTCATGGGGATGTTTAAAAACCCTGCAAAAAGTATGAGAAGCCTTAAAGGGACAGTCAACACCAGAATTTTTGTTGTTTAAAAAGATAGATAATCCCTTTATTACCCATTCCCCAGTTTTGCATAACCAACACAGTTATATAAATACACTTTTTACCTCTGTGATTACCTTGTATCTAAGCCTCTGCAAACTGCCCCCTTATTTCAGTTATTTTGACAGATTTGCATATTAGTCTAATCAGCGCTCACTCCAGGGTAACTTCACGTGCATGAGCTCAATGTTATCTATATGACACCCATGAAGTAATGCCCACTAGTGGTCAAAATGCATTCAGATTAGAGGCAGTCTTCAAGGTCTAAGAAATTAGCACATGAACCTCATAGAATTATCTTTCAACTAGGAATTCTAAGGGAACAAAGCAAAATTGGTGATACAAGTAAATTGGAAAGTTGTTTAAAATGACATTCCCTATTTAAATCATGAAAGTTTTTTTTGGACTTGACTGTCCCTTTAAGGTTTTCACTTTTTTAAAACCAGATCCAAATAGGGAAATCCAGACATTCCTGATTTATCATATAGATAACTCTGCAAGTTATAAAATTAAAAAAATAATAATATAATGGATTAAAATGCTAAAAAAAAGAAAGAAAATCTGAATTGAGCTTGAAGTTTTTACATTTTCAAATTGAAATCGAGTTCATTAGGTTAAGAGACAGAAGATGCAAAGCATATAACTATCCTGAGATTTGTGAGATTGTTTGGGAACTCTGCCTGATTTTTTTTTTTATCTCACAGGTCTCCAAGGTGAAGCCGGCCCCCAATATGCCCTTTATCTTCCCAGCTCTGCTCAATCTCTGCCCACTCTCATCCCAAACTTCTTCTTTAATGCAAAGTGATCCCCCCCCCCCCTGCATCACTACAACTCAGCTCCTGAATCTTCTGTCTGGCTACTAAGTTCCCTGCCTCTGGAAATTAGGAAGTTAGAGGTCTCAACTGAGATGGTGTCGCCCCTGGTCCACTATGTCTGATCTCAATGTGTACCACCCTGCAAAACCGGGGCTTGGATTTGCCAGAGTTTCTAAGATGTCTGCCACTCTATTGCTGTACAAAAAAAAAACGTGCCACCATTTTTGTACAGGAAGTGTATATCCCCTGACACAATCTAAGCAACGACAAGTATAACAGCCAATCACAGCAGCTTTTCTTACACATATGTAGCTAATGTTGTAGCTTCTGCTTACAGCATGAAAAAAGCTTTCACAATGATCTGAAAAGGTTGAAGCTTTCAAGATAGATCTAAATTTTCAAGAATGTTGATCACTTACTTTCAATAAATCTATTTTAAAATGCTTTGTTTTATATCTACCTATTAGCATTATATAGAGATCTCTTTTTCTGACATTTCATTGTCCAGCCTTCCTTTAGATAAAAAAATTCTGACATATCAGTGCAGGAATCGGCTTTTGCAATATCTTAAAATGAAACGAGAAAGGCATTACCCTAATGAGACATCCAGGCTAATCTCTACCTATTATGCATAATGCAAAGCAATGCAACTCACGCAGAGTCTTGAAGTATTTAGAAACGCTATGATCCGTACATTTTTTTATTCTTGAAATCATGAAAACATGATTTATAATATATTAAGGAAACATCTACTTAACTAAAACGATAGCTCTTCCTCACATTCCTTAACAGGATAAATTCTGTTGTTTATAAGGCCCTTAATAAATCCATTTTAAGGCAATATTTTATTAAAACATTGTTACAATGAATCAGAATTACTATTTGTTAATATGATGATTAAAATAAATATTCAAATCTTTTATTAATTTGTACTAACAAATTACTTTTTAGAATGACCCAAAAGCTATGTGGAGGCATTTTTCTAATGCATAAAATGTAGTTTTCCATAAAGGGCTATAAAACAAGTGGAGCGGTATTTAACGTTCCTGCTCTAACATTAACTGCGCTAGAATTAATTTTTTTGTGAGCGTTGGGTTGTACTCGTATTACAAATTGAAAGTAAACTGTTTTCGCTCACATGCTAACCCGACAAGGGTAAAAAGACAAACGTACAATTGTGCATGCGCAATAACCTATTCCCTGATAGAAGTCAATGGACCACAAAAAGTGTGTGGGGGGAAATAACACCCTAATGGCATGAAAACCCGATCTCATGCTCTTAAGTGTTCTAACCTGACCTGAATATTTCATGTTCCAATGTTCTTCACATAGCAGAATATGTTCTATTTATTCATAAATACGTATTTCTACATATATCTGATGGTATTTTGGTACAATATATATCTATACCTATATATAGATATATACACACACATATATACTGTATATATATATATATATATATATATATATATATATATATATATATATATATATGATTATATATAGGTATAGATATCTACAGATATATTCAGGAATATCAATTTATAAATACTTAGAACATATTCTGCTATGTGAAAAACATTAAAATGTGAAATATTTACAGTAAATACATAGTTAAAACCAATATTAAACATGAATATTGCATCAATATGTTTTTCATGTTTTCATCTACTTAAAGGGACAGTCAAGTCCAAAATAAATTTTCATGATTCAAATAGGGCATGTCATTTTAAACAACTTTCCAATTTACTTTTATCACCAATTTTGCTTTGTTCTCTTGGTATTCTTAGTTGAAAGCTAAACCTAGGTAGGCTCATATGCTAATTTCTTAGACCTTGAAGGAAACCTCTTATGTAAATGTATTTTGACAGCTTTTCACCACTAGAGGGTGTTAGTTCATGTGTGTCATATAGATAACATTGAGCTCACACACGTGAAGTTACCTAGGAGTAAGCACTGATTGGCTAAAATGCAAGTCTGTCAAAAGAACTGAAATAAGGGGGCAGTTTGCAGAGGCTTGGATACAAGGTAATAACAGAGGTAAAAAGTGTATTATTATAACTGTGTTGGTTATACAAAACAGGGGAATGGGGAATAAAGGGATTATTTATCTTGTTAAACAACAACAATTCTGGTATTGACTATCCATTTAACTGCAAAGGGCTCCAATGCACACACACACACACACACACATATATATATATATATATATATATATATATATATACACATACACAGACACTCAATCAAAAACCACTGTGAAACAAAATACTGCACCCCTGTTGGTCACCATTTCACCCAACCTGACCACTCCATCCAAGACCTCAAAATCAAAATAATTCTCAGAGGCAACTTCAAAAACACCATGGAAATGGAAAGAAAAACCTTTGAAATGAAAATGATAATGCACTTCAACCTGTTTAATTCTGGACTAAATGTGGACTCTGGATTCTTAACACATTATCAAAATTTTTTGTAATGTACTTTCATTTAGTTAATTACATTGTATATTCCATATTCTTTATACATAGATACACAGGTAAGCCTATGTCCACACTTTTGTCTTTTTTTAACTTTTGTATTCCCCCTGTATATACAATTTCACATCTTTATAGATATTGATTCAATGTTGATATATAACTTTATGTCAGTATATGCTCTATGTATAGCTATATATTTTCCCTGTCTGTTCTCCTATACTGGACACTGTCTGCCTGTTACCTAAGCAGGGTTCTATACTGTCCCAGCAACTAAAGCCATTCCTTAAAGAAACACTTTTCCGGATTTGGGCCACATTGGATCATGGTACTTGGAGTTTCAGGGAGATTGCATTCCATTTGCTGGCATCAGGGAGCCTCTATTACAATCAGGGAGACTCCCTGAACTTCAGGGAGAGTTGGGATGTCTGGGTAGACATTGCATTGCAAAGACTTCTAACTATTCCAGGGTTGCTAAGATTCATTTGATTTGCACCTGTGTAATAAAGTCAGTGGCCATATTACATTATTAGGTAAACTCACTAAAAATCCCTGCTTCTGAGCTCTGCAAGCCCACTGTACTTGCAGGAATTACTGTTAAAGTTATTTAAAGGGACAGTACACTGTAAAATTGTTTTTCCATTAATGTATTTTAAATGACTTGTTATACCAACTGTAGAGTATAAAATATTTGAGAAATTCAATTGTCATGCTTATTTGTGTATATGAAGTAGCTGATTTTGTGCTTTGAAACCACAGCCTATTACAATGGGTTGAACTTAAAGTGAATGTAAAGTGCGCATAATTACTAATGTTACCCTTAACGTGTATGAAAAATAAATAGTAGTTTCATTCATCGTTTTTCATTCTATTTCTTACATAGCTTTATTTTTTTATTTTTAACTTGTCTCCCGTTATCTTGATCCTCCACCCGGCACTCGCGCCTACTTATTGTCACTTTGATTGACTTCTTACAAACCAATCAAGTCTCTAACCACAGGGGGACGCACCCCCTTACGCTGACGCAACAACTCCTCTCTGCGCCTGCGTTCTTATCGTGTTGACTGACAATTGCTTTTTACGCTCGTGCACATTTCGCGCATGCGCAAAAGTTTTACTTTACGAAGCCCTGTCATTTCTGATTTACTGTACCGCTCGGTAAGTACATCAGTAACAGGGCTCCGCATTCTATACTGAGTGCTTATTGTGCAAAACGATACTTCTTGAATTTCCCCTTAATAAATTGTTATTAGTATTCTTGGCACTAAATCACAATATTGTAAGCAATGGAAGTAATTGATTTCTTTACATCATACCTTATATATATTCATACATATATTCGATAGCAGGCAAAACATAATGAAAATAAATAGTTTTGTTTCAAGAAAAACTTACAATCGATGTGTATAGTATTTTTAATGGGCGGTATAACGGGCTGGGATAGCAGATCGTTTCCTTCCCTTCTCAACGATAGTATTCATTGAATGTATTGATCCAATGAATACTATGGTTGATTGACAGCGGAAACCGCATTTCACACATGCTCAATGTGAAATGAAAACGGGAGCGCGCATTGACGAGACGTAGACAGCGGGTGGGACCGCTGTATACGTGAGATGGCTCAAAACAAGGAAGTAAACTGTGGGAGGAGCAGGTGCAGTGAATCGTCGATATTTCGACAAAGAAATAAACAACATACTAATAATTTTATTTAAAATGTTTTGTGGCGGTTAGGTTAATAGCATGATTGAAGACAGGAATATGTGTTCAAAATAAGGAAAATTGACAATCACTTTAAAGGTGATATCAGATCTCATTATGTTCTAAGTTTGTGTAAACAGACTTGCTTCCTTATATTTTATTTGGCTGGAACACCAAAGCTCAATACATAGAGAGAACAATGGAAAATTATCATTTTATTACTTAACTATCCTGCATCCCACTGAGAGTGTAATCTCTTCTGCTGGCTGTGTATACTTAGGATATTCAATAGCCTATACTCCAGTATTAATTTGTTCAGTATAGGTGGCGACACCACAGGCTAAATCAGCTATTTCAAATGCTGAAATAGGAGTAAAGGAGCTACTTGTAACCAATTTAATACACTCTAGCAGGTTAAAAGGATCATTGGGAATAATTTAAAGGGGAGAAAATGTTTGGGTGAACTGTCCCTTTAACTTCCAGAACACTAGCAAACTGCATCATATAGAAAATATTGGAAATCTCTAGTAAGCAGCATCTCACTGTGATCATGAAATTAAACATAGTAGCACCCAGAAATGTAAAAGCTTAGAATTTGAATTAAAAAAATCATGACAATATCAGCTAAAGATTCTAGCTTTGTGTACAGATAAACAAGTTAGTCTCATAATCATTTGGGTTGGGTTTGGGTTGTTGTGCACATCTATCCATCTATCTATTTGTCTGCCTGTATGGGGCCTATTTATGAAATGTCTGTCCAACATGATCCGATCAGCGGATCATGTCCGACAGACCGCTGAATGCGGAGAGCAATACGCTCTCCGCATTCAGCACTGCACCAGCAGCTCTTGTGAACTGCTGTTGCGACGCTGTCCCCAGCAGATTTGCAGCCAATCAGCCGCTAGCAGGGGGTGTCAATCAACCTGATCGTATTCGATCAGGGTTGATTTCTGGCGATGTCTGTCGGCCTCCTCAGAGCAGGCGGACAGGTTATGGAGCAGCGTTCTTTAGATCGCTGCTTCATAACTGGTGTTTGTGGCGAGTCTGAAGGCTCGCCAGAAACACGGCCCTTCAAGCTCTATACAGAGCTTGATAAATAGGCCCCAATCTGTCTATTATCTATCTATCTGCCTGTATTTCTGTCTATTTATCTATGTGCATGTCTGTCTGTGTATCTATTATCTATCTATCTATTTGTCTATATCTCTATCTGCCTGTATGTCTGTCTGTCCATCTATCTATGTGTCTGTCTGTGTATCTATCATGTGTCTATCTATCTATCTATATATCTATCTATCTATCTATCTATCTATCAAGCTATCTATTTATCTATCCACTATTTGTCTGTCTGTTTATCCACCTATCTATGAGCCTGTCTGATTGTCTGTGTATCTATCATCTGCCTATATCTATCTATCTATCTATCTATCTATAATCTATCTATCTATCTTATCTTTCTATCTATCTATCTATCTATCTATCTATCTATCATCTCTCATCTATCTATCTATCTATCTATCTATCTATCTATCTATCTATCTATCTATCTGTCGGTCTATAAATCTATCTAGTTTGCATATGTGTAAATATGTTTATTATGTAAAGAGATGACTCTCTAGTGCTGTGTATCAGGATTAACCACCTCTGAGCCCCTACGTAGTCACTGCTACACAACTATTTCAAGCAACTGAACATTCCTCTAGAAATAAGGAAAAGAAAACAAATACAGAACCAGGGAAAGATGACACAGAAATGTCCTAACCCACAAACTGGGAAATCCCTTAACGGAATTAATGGTACGTAATAAAATAAACTGCTCATACACATACTATTACACCAGTAGCAGTGAAACATCACCGTGTCTAACATATCATTTAAGTACCATGTGTGACTGTCCCACAGCATAGTGAATATTGCACCACAGTTAAAGGGCACATCTAAGATGTCAGACGCAAACACACAGATATGACCTTTATAATACGTGATCATTAGACCTCAACATTAAAATTGTGTAAATATGCACTGCAGACGATGTGATTTGCCATTTCATTATCTTTGCTCCAGTGAATCTGTAAATTAGCAGGTCATTGTGGGAACCATTCTGTTCTGTAGAAGGTTATGTGTGTGGTTTGATATACTTTATGTTTATCTAGCTATCTCTCCATCTACTGGTAAATAAGTCTCACTATTAATTCTTATAAGCACTGATAGAATCACTTGCTTGCCTGTCTATCTATCTATCTATCTATCTATCTATCTATCTATCAACTGTATCTTGTTTGCCTGTCTATATATCTGTCTGTTTTCTGTCTGTCTGTCTGTCTAACTAGCTAGCATCTGCCTATATCTATTTAATTATCCTGTCTGTCTGTCTACATTTCTGTTTATCTATCAACTTTCTATATATATATATATATATATATATATATATATATATATATATATATATATATATATATATATCTTGTTTAGCTAAGAGCAACTGAAATAAGAAATGAAAAAGCAATCTGCATGTTGTAATAAATTACAAACCAAAAGTATCATTACTAAAAAGAAAAATATGAACAGTCCAAATTTATATCATTAGAGACATGAAACCCAAAATTTTTCTTTCATTATTCAGATAGAGAATACAATTTAAAAAAAAGTTTCCAATTTACTTCTATTATCAAATCTGCTTTGTTTTTATGTTATTCTTTGTTGAAGGGATACCTAGGTAGGTAGCGTGCACATGCCTGAAGCACTACATGACAGGAAATATAGTGCTGCCATCTAGTGCTCCTGCTAATGTATAACATTGCTTGCAAAACTGCTGCCATATAGTGCTGTAGACTCGTGCACACTTATGAGCTTACATCCCAGCTTTTCAGCAAAGGATAGCAAGAAAACAAATAAAATTTGATAACAGAAGTAAATTGGAAAGTTGTTTAAAATTGTATGCTCTATCTGAATCATGAAAGAAAAAATTGGGGGTTTTATGTCCCTTTAAAGGGACACTAAACCCAAAATTTTTCTTTCATGATTCAGATAGAGAATACAATTTTAAACAAAATTCCAATTTATTTCTATTATCTAATTTGCTTCATTCTTTAGATATCTTTTGTTGAAAAATAGCAATACACAAGGGTGAGCCAATCACATGAGGACTCTATGTGCAGCTACCAATCAGTAGCTACTGAGTCTATCTAGTTATGCTGTTTAGGAAAGGATATCATGAAAATGAAGCAAATTAGATAATAAAAGTAACTTAGAAAGCTGTTTTAAACTGCATTCTCTTTCAAAATCATTAAAGAAAATATGTGGGTTTCATGTCCCTTTAACTCCCCATCTTTCTAAACTTCAAGAAAAAGAGTTTTTATAACTGTGTATACTAATCTGAACAGATTAGTATACTATGGAGATATACAGTAGGAGAATGTTGGTTTTATTTGAACTTGTGGATTTTAAGCATCATTAAGCAAAAGAGAGTTCTAAATGTAAAAAGAAATTTCTTTATATATAAGGTCACCGCACTCCCAGTAATATGGGAAATTGTTATGAAACATATTGCTGTGAATTTCAGTCATTAGCAATGTTTAAAGGACATTTAAGTCAATGGGATTACATATTAATAATATCTCTGGTATTTTTGTGAATAAACCACAAGGGTTTTATTCATTCAGGCCTAAAATTAAGATGAACCTTCAGCCAATATTTTGTTAACTTCTAACTCAGGATGTATTTGCTTGTGTTTATATGCCTATTATTTATGTGTTTGTCTTTATGTTTTAAAGGGGCATAAACCAGTTTGAGATGGTAATATAAAATGATAAATCGTATATATTTAATAAAACTCTGCAATATACTTTCATTATTAGTTTTGTCCCATTTTCCTGTAATTCCATTCTGAAATTGTGAGCTTTCAAATCTTGTTAGAAATGCAAGTGCAGAACTCTGTTATATTCCACACAGCCATTGGCTGCACACTCTAGTGACCTATTTATAACTGTCCCTAATTGGCCACATCAGAGAAGGTAACCTAAGTTACAACATGGCAGCTCCCATTGTTTTATAGATACTAAAACTTTACACTTATTTAGTCAATATTTAAACTAATGAAACTTTAAAAATACATCTACATGTATTTCTCAGACTAATCTTTACTTTGACTGCATCATTCCAGCTAGCATTTATTTAGTGTTTAATAACCCTTTAAGTGTCTGTGTCTCTTTTTTTGTGTATTTATGTGTGTTTCTGACTATACTTTATGCGCATGTGCATGTTTAAATGTGTATTTGTATATGTGTTTCCTATCTCTGATTTATTTGTGTGAATTTGTATACTTCCATGTCTATATTTTGTGTGTTGGTATTTCTGCCTGTATCTATGTTTTATCTGTGTGTTTGTATGTGTCTATGTTTGTTCCTGCGTATGTGTGTGTGAGTATGTGTGGGTGAGCCTATGGTTAAGCATGTATGGGT
The DNA here is from genome assembly GCF_027579735.1 of Bombina bombina. Lineage (NCBI taxonomy): Eukaryota > Metazoa > Chordata > Amphibia > Anura > Bombinatoridae > Bombina > Bombina bombina. The sequence continues at coordinate 823,371,804 of NC_069504.1, forward strand.
ATATCTATAAATATATAAAAAGAGACAACCTGGAAATGAACAATAGCATAATAGCTTGTTCTATGGCTAGTTACCACTCTAGGAGCAGCCTCTTTTTGCTCAACGTGAGCCTTTCACAGAGAAGAACTTTCCTGTAGTATATCAGTTTGGTCTTGACTAAACAGTACAGTACAGTACAGAAACACCATGTTAATGTATGTGTGTGTGTGTGAGTCTGTTTACGTGTATTTTTATGTATTGGTGTGTGTGTGTATAGGAAAATGCTGCATGGTTGATTGTGTTTATATCTATTTGTGTTTATTTGAGCAACGACTGATAATAAACTTTGCTATTTTAACTTCAAAGAAACATTAATGAAATAAAATTAGATCATTGATATTCAGTGAGTTTATCAATTGCCATGCTGCTTTGGTTTCCATGCCAACCTGCGCTACCCACCCTTTTGACAGCGGTCTGCTGACCCTTATAAATTTGGCAACTTACGAAAGAATCTTTGTTAGGGAAAGAGAAATAAAAGAAAAGTCCTGCGTGGCCTGAATTCTGAAGGATGATTTATCTCAACAAGGCATTTTTGCATAAGTGGATCTATGGTACATTGTTATTTACCTGCCATTTATTTTTTTTGTGAATTTCCTTATTGCGTCCTTGTGACAACCATGTCTGGGGTTGCCCACCCTTTCTTTACAGCTGTTCTAAAACTTTGTATGCCCAGCATATGAATAAAGAAGGGTCAGCAATTGTTAATCTATGTTTGAGGTCATGTATGTATATGTTATATCAGGGCAGTTTGTATTTAGAATGTACTGTACAATCTCAAAATTGCACACTTATATATATATATATATATATATATATATATATATATAAATATATATATATATATATATATATATATATATCATTACACCATTTTGTTTAATTATATAGCTCTGTGATGGCCAATTCCTAACACATGGGGGCCACAGATCAATATTTAAAAAATCCTTAAAGGGACACTGTTGAACCCAAATTTTTTATTTTGTGATTCAGATAGAGCATGCAATTTTAACCAACTTTCTAATTTACACCTATTATCAATTTTTTTTGTTTTCATGCTATCTTTATTTGAAAAAGAAGGCATCTAAGCTAAGGAGCCAGACAATTTTTGGTTCAGCACCATGGACAGCACTTGTTTATAGGTAGATTAATTTTTCCACCAATCAGCAAGAACAACCAAGATTGTTCACCAAAAATGGGCCAGCATCTAAACTCACATTCTTGATTTTCAAATAAAGATACCAAGAGAATGAAGAAAATTTGATAATAGGAGTACATTAGAAAGTTGTTTAAAATTGCATGCTCTATCTGAATCCCGAAAGAAAAAAATTGGGTTCAGTGTCCCTTTAAGGGCCACATATAAATTTATGGCTATTAAACACAAAAATATATATTTCCTAAAATATGTTCTACCCTCCAGAAGGTTTTTTTGAGTTGCAACAACCCTGTTTGCCAACCCACAAATTGACCATCCCTGATGGCTTAAAGGGATATGAAACCCAATTTTTTTCTTTCATGATTTAGAAAGAGCATGCGATTTTAAACAACTTTCTAATTTACTTCTATTATCTAATTTGCTTTAATCTCTTGATATACTTTGGTGAAAAGCATATCTAGATAGGCTAAGTAACTGCTGATTGGTTGCTGCACATAGATGCCTCGCGTGATTGGCTCATTCATATGCATTGATATTTCTTCTACAAAGGATATCTAAAGAATGAAGCAAATTAGATAATAGAAGTAAATTGGAATGTTGTTTAAAATTGTGTTCTCTACTTGAATCATAGAAGAACATTTTTGGGTTTAGTGTCCCTTTAATATTGCATGAGAATGTTTTAAACCAAAAAAGTTAAACTAAGGTGATATATTACAAACAAATTTTTAATTTTACTAAGCAAAATGCTTAGCTCCAATTCAAAGTAGAAAAGGTTAAAGTAGCCAGCAAATGTGTTCAAATTCTTTTTTGTTATGTTTTCATTTTAGTGATTAAATTTTGCAAAAAAATAAAACATAAAAAAATAATATATATATTGCATGGAAATCAGGAGCATAAAACATACACTAAGGGCTTGATAATATAATCTTCGCCAGCTTAAACCCACTTTTTCTCGCTGACTCTCGCAGGGCTGAACCGGTACAATGATTGTAAAAAGGGGGCAATCCCTGCGAGTGGCGAGATAGCTCCTATTAAAAGGAATGAAGATCGCTGTATAGGGACACTTTGTCCCTTAGTGTGAAGTTAGCAGGGAGCAGCAGGAGCACTTTAAAATTAAAATCCTGCAGCCAATATAACTCACATTAGGCTGCTTTCTGCATAGAGCATCTTATAGTATTCATTTGTTTTTCTATTGGGGATATAAGTATTCGTATTGTTTTGAGAAAAGCATGCCACCTTTTAGTTGGCGAGAAAAAACTGTGAGATCTGCAGTGCTAAAATCTTTATAGAATTACTCCAGGATTACAGAGAAATTTTCATACACGCCCAAGGAACGCCCTTGTTCAGTCCCTTTTACAAAAAAACAACAATTACGCTTTGCATTTTGTATTTATAAGTTCAAATTTCTGTGTGATTTTTGCACATCCAGTGTACTACAATTACGATTTACGCTGTGCATATTTAATTTAATGTATTCCTGTTTAAATTGCATACAAATTTTAATTTTTTATTAACATACGATTTTTGGTGAAGAATTTGGTTACGATTTTTGATGCACCTTAACAATACAATTTTTCCCTGCTTATTTTTGTGTGAATGGTTCAAATATTTGTTTTGTATGATGTTTAAAATACAAATTTTATTGTGCATTTTTCATATGAAAATGCAGTATACGCCCCTTAGCGAGACACCCTGTTTTCAGGGTAAAAAGTGGCTTTAGATCATTCCACCAGGGAAATAGAAGGACTGGCGAGCATTCTTTAATAATCTCGCCAACCCAGAGAGGTTTCAATCATCGAACCCTAAGTCAAAACTTAAAACATAATTATATTTCCTTGTTATGAACAGATTATTACCTTAAGGCAACGTACCAGTATTGTGCTTATGAGTCATACTCATTATGTTAATAAATGGAAATTTACAAAAAAGAAATGTTACCAAGGAATTTTAGGATCAGAAAAATTACATTCCTTATAAACATTATTTTTCTTGTCTTTCATCAAATGTTTTATTCAAATATAACATTAAATATTCAAATTTGAACATTCAGTTTTGTTTTTTCCTCATAGGCTTTAGTGTAAGTCTATTGATATGAATAATCAAATTCAATATTCAGATGTTAACATTTCATATTCAAATATGTACATTACTTCTTCAAATTATTTGAAATTCAGTACCATTGTCAAGGGCAACAATTTGAATGTAGGAACTTAACATTCTCCATTTAAAGGGACATTAAACACTAAACAAATGCTAGATAGAATGATGCATTCAATGAAAAGATTAGTCTGAGAATAACATGCAGATGTATGTTTTAAAGATTTAGTTGTTTAAATATTGTCAAAATAAGTCTAAAGTTTTATTGTCTATAAAACAATAGGAGCTGCCATATTCTAACTTAGGTTACCTTCTCTGCTGTGGCCAATTAGAGACAGTTTTAAATAGGTCACTTGAGTATGCAGCCAATGACTGTGTAGACTATAACAGTGTTCTGCACTTTAATTTTTAACAGGAACTTAAAAGCTCAAAATTTCAGAATGGAATTACAGGAAAAGGGAAGAAAAGAAATAATTAAAGTATATTTGTTTTTTTTTATATATACAGTATATATATATATATATATATATATATATATATATATATATATATATATATATATATATACAATCTTTAATTTTATATTACCTTTTCAAAGTGTTTAATGTCCCTTAAAATAATACTGTATGTTATTATAGGGGCCTATTTATGATGGTGCGAGCGGACATGATCCGATATAGCGGATCATGTCCGCTGCACTTCGATAAATGCTGACAGCATATGCTCTCGGCATTTATCATTGCACCAGCAGTTCTGGTGAACTGCTGGTGCAATACCGCCCCCTGCAGATTTGCGGCCAATCGGCTGCTAGCAGGGGGTGTCAATCAACCCGATCGTATTCGATCAGGTTGATTTCTGGCGATGTCTGTCCGCTGCCTCAGAGCAGGCGGACAGGTTATGGAGCAGCGGTCTTTAGACCGCTGCTTCATAACTTGTGTTTCCGGCAAGCCTGAAGACTCGCCAGAAACACGGGGCATCAAGCTCCATACGGAGCTTGATAAATATGCCCCATATTGTCCATACAAATCCCTATTGTGTTAAATTACATTTCCCATAATATATGATGTCCTAGTTTTTTTTACCCAATATATATATATGTATGTTTAAGTTACCTAAATAGGTCTACCCTAGCAAATATCCTGAGTGATTATTGTCATGAACTGCCACTAGCCCTAGAATAGGAAAAAGAAAATTCCTCACACATTTATTAATAGTATTCAAGTATAGAGGGAAATGATTTAAGATTTTTCCAGTCAGATTAATTCTGACATTAAATACTATGGGGTCCATTTATTAAGCAGCGGATGCTGCTTCAGAGCCCCATCGTTTCAGGTCCGCCTGAAGCGGAAGTTAAGACGATACGATCAGGATGATGTAAGGCCCCTGCTATTGGTCGATCGGCCACCAGTGAGCAGAGGGCGGCATTGCACACGCATTTCACCAGAAATTCTTGTGCAATGTTAAATGCCGACAGTGTATGCTGTCTGCATTTAGCGAGGTCGAACAGACATGATTCGCTACAGCGAATCATGTCCGCTTGCCTCTTAACAAATCTACCCCTATCAGTTCCAGAAAGTTCTATAAAAATAGTTCCCTTGTAAAGTTTTTTTTTTTTTCTAAATAAGTCTGAACTACAAAGAAGAGTAATAGGGGGGTAGAGGAGAAATGATACACATATTTCTATATTACAAAAATAAAATAAAACAGAACAATCTTCTATATGTATATAGAACTTGGTGAAACAAATATGCTGGTAACCAGTAAAGCTAGAGCGGTCAGACAGGCATCCTAGTGGATTTAATTCCAGTGCTATGTCGTTTAAAGTATACACAACAATGTACATTCAAAGGGACTTTAAATACCTCTTTTTATGTAAGCATTGTGCTTACTTCAGTCTCCCTAGAAAGGCCGAAAGGCAAAATCTGGAATGTAGTTTTTAAAAATGCTGCGAATTGCCTAAACCATTTTATTTTTTTATTTGCAGCATTTTCAGATTAATGGATTTGCTTTTTGGCCCCTCTAGGGAGCATGGGTATACAAAAACCAGGATTTTTTTTTTTTTTTTTTTTTAAATGGTCAGTCTAGTCTCAGTATTTATATATTATCAGCATGATTTGAATATTTGGCTGCTAAAGATAAGCAATATAAATATAATGTATCATATGTTACCTCAAAGAAATGCGCTTGTTGATATACATATTTTGTAATTCAAAACACACAAGAGAAAGTGTGCTCAAAGGCTGCTCTGAGTTTTATTATTTCTAAAAATGTATTAACATGTTGTTATATTTTCATAAAATACAAATTAAAAGATATTGCCAGATCGGTCACTAGTGGTTAACTGCATATTGGCTTATGTTGGTACATTCTACTTACGGCACATAAATGGATGATATTTTCCTAATGCTGAAGAGAAAATATATATATATATGTATATATATATATATATATATATATATATATATGTGTATATATATATATATATATATATATATATATATACACACAGCATATATATATATATATATATATATATATATATATATATATATATATATATATATAAATTAAAAAAAATTATTTATATATATATATATATATATTGTGTACACAGCTTGTCAAAAATTAAAAGGATCATTGGGTGAGGCCTTTTTATGACCAAGATAAGAGTTAAAAAGGAATGAAATTAAGGGACACCATGGTTCTTTTAAACAATGAAAACATGGTTACCATTTAGAAAATGATAAGAATTTTTATACCATAACATTACAAAATATAGGCTAAACAGACGCCTTCTTCAGCCTTATGGGCTGTTACTATGTGCTCTGTGGATACAGGTTTTTAAAAGTAGCTACCAATTTTACTCTTTGAGCCTCTTAAATATATCCATTATATATAGGGTGACCATATTGCTGCTTTAAAAAGGGACATATGAAAAATACATATGTCAGGGTTCTTATACAATTCAGTTGTTTAAACAGCACTGAAAAAAGCCCTGACATATGTATTTTTCATATGTGTACCTTTTTAAAGCGGCAATATGGTCACCCAAATTATATATCATTGAACAGCACCATTAAATGGTCTTTGAAATCTTTTTTTTTTTTTTTTTTAAATAATTGCATAGCTACATACAGCTGCAATTAATCACTGCATTACAAATATTTTTGAAGCATGTAATACTATCAAAAACTCTGTTAATATGTGAGTGATCTTTTATTCAATAGACATGTGCATTCGTGATTGGCAATTAGTAAATTAAATACACATGTTCCCCTGTTAAAGAGACACTAAAAGCTAATTTTTTCTTTCATGATTCAGATAGAGCATGCAATTTTAAGCAACTTTCTAATTTACTCCTATTATCAATTTTTCTTCATTCTCTTGCTATCTTAATTTAAAAAGCAGGAATGTGATGCATAGGAGCCGGCCCATTTTTGGTTGAGAACCTGGGTTATGCTTGCTTATTGGTGGGTAAATGTCACCCTCCAATAAGCAAGCACTGCCCATGGTTCTAAACCTAAAATGGGCTGGCTGCTAAGATTTACATTCCTGATTTTCAAATAAAGATAGCAATAGAACAAAGAAAAATTAATAATAGGAGTAAATTAGAAAGTTACTTAAAGTTGCATGCTCTATCTGAATCATGAAAGAAAACATTTGGGTTTAGTGTCCCTTTAATTTAAAAAATCACTGTGCAGATCACTTGTGCCCCACAAATGCAGAATATGGCTGCAGTTCAGCAGCATTCGTCTTTTTCTGCACAAGATTTATTTGTGTGAAAGTGCAACTCATAAAGATATGTACAAAGCCAGATCTTTGTGTGTCGCTCTTTAATAAGAAGAATTCTGGTGCAGAAAAGAGTCAAATGTCGCTGCCCGCCTTTGCTGTGCACAGGAAACAAGAAAGTATGGTTCAATTTGTCTAGGTTGCAGCACACAGCATGGGACAGACAAATCAAACCATACTTTAGAGTATAGCAGAGCCTATAGTTTCTTTGAGTGCTGAACCAAACAAACACATTTTAAGATGTATTTTACAGCAGAATTAGGAAAAAACAATAATATATATTTATTAAAATTGTGTTTGATTTTACTTTAATCTTAATTAAAGATTTTATGACAGGGATACATTTTGGGTTTACTTTCCCTTTAATGTAAATGAAAGTGACTTATAATATTAATAATTAAAGTTGGGCTCAGATGCCAGTTTCTTTGACCATTCATTGAAACACTCTTTGTAACCTCATTATGTACCCAATAATTACTTTTCTCATATATCCCACAGTTAATTATTTCTGTGGTTCTGTATTTAATGGTCTGTAGCCTGTTTTTATCATAGAATAAACACAGCGACAAATTAGTTTCATTTCTTTTTTTTTTTTTTTATATATATATAAACATAATATATGTTGACATATTGTTCAGCAGACACATTTTATGTATTATCAATACCAAATTTTTGACAGAGACTAAGCAGATAGCACAGTAGAAATTTAACCATAACAGGTACAACAGTTGGTTTGCATAAGGCTACCAACAGGTAACTTGGTACATTCTCTTGCTAGTAATAGGACAATGTACCATACAGAAAATAGTATTCATGCAAAATGAATATTTTCATGTACAGTAACTCAGTAATCAATGCATCAGTCAAAATGTTGTCATATTGTCTGTACATCGGTTATGTAAATAAGCAAGTCTCTGATTGCACAGAAATGTTCAACATCTTTGCATATTTATGCAAAATCTGAACTACTCATTTATCCAAAAGTCATCCGTTATTTTTTTAACTATCAACTCTAGCTCTTAAATAAAAATGCAAGCTTTTTTTTTTAATTGGCACAGAAACACATCAGGTTGTAAAATATTAATGTATATTATTGTGTAAAAAAAAAAATCTGCAATAAAAAAAAAAAATCAAAACAATAAGCATAAATTAACAACCAAAGCTCATAAACCGTAAATAAATTGCATTTTGCTTAGATCTATATAAAAATGTATGAATCAACCTTGTTTTTTTTTTTAATTATTTTATGGCTTCAACTGTGCTAAATGCCCATGCTACATCCTTAAAATATAAAGAAAAAAAAATCTGCTGCATATTATTAAAATACATATTTAAAAAAAGTCCTTTGTTTTAATCCCAGACAAATTATCAGCAATAAAGTAATGAAAACAGATAACGTTTGCTAAGCTTCTGTTAACCCATTCAGCAGAGAATGGGTTAAAAGAGAGATTCCCTGAGCATTCACATGTGGAATATTGAAAGGATTTTGTATAACCACTTCACTGCTGGATTGATTAGCACTGTCTGTCTCTAGTCTGTGCACAAATAGACTATTTGTTTTCCACCCAATTTTACCAAGAAGCAAAAAATAAATTTTCATAATTTGCTTGCAATTCTATTTATATATATATATATATTTATATTAGTCCATGTATAAAGATTTAGAAAATGGGCTGATGACCCTCATTCAAGGTAAGGCAGTCTTAACGTCCCATAAGGCAAAGCATAAACTCTGTTTTTGTATGAAACGCATCAGCATGTTAGCAACAGAAATTTTAGTCTCTCTCTCTCTCTTTTTTATCCCCACAAAACAAGCAGAAATTGGTCTTTTTAATCTTTGGCTTAGTTCCTCTTGATATCCAGAAAACATTTGTTTTTGTTAATTTGATCCTGTGTTTTATAGCACAAATCCTTTCATTAGTCCATAAAAAAAGGCTGAGGGATACTGGCAAACAAACCATGCAAGAGTCATAGAATGCCCTTTTTATTAAGGGAACTCAAGAGTTTTGTCCCTATCTGCCCATTCTTGGCACACACTCTCTCCTGCCATCGGAAAAGGCTTATTCAAATGTAATCTCATCCTCGAATGGACTTCCTTCTCGTCCCAGATCCCAGTGGGAAAAAAGGAAATAAATAAAAACCTTGATAGTTTTTGCTGTTATTCAATTAAAATAACCTCTTACACCAAAGCGGATTTTAAAAGAGCCCTACAGTGAAAACAACCAAAAAAAAAAACAGCCTTATACCTCATCACAGAGATAAGAAATTGTTACCTCGACCTTTAACAGCAGCAATTTTTTTTAATGTTTAATTGGATTGACTTTCATACCTCGCATTCCCTGGAGCCAGAGATGGTATATGTGCAGGGTCCAGATCCATTAACCAATACATCCATGGGTTCAGTGTTCGAAGGTTTGTAGTCCACATAATACTCCTGTAAAGGGGAGTTTATTTGTCTCTCTGACTCTCTGGCCTTTTTCCGACGTCTCTTCATCATGGAATTTTGCTGTAGTTGCTTCATGCTAGCAGGATAACGTTTCCATGACACATAGATGACTAATAGGATCATTGCCACAGATAGGAAAAGGGCCACACTCCCAGCTATAATTTTGTGGAAGGAAACATGCTCATATTCTTGTTCAGCCATGGGCGTCTGAAGACTTGGGGATGGGCTAGGAGAAAATGATATTGGGGGTACACTCTCAAACTTGTATACTGTAGGCTTAGGGATGATTTGGGGTTTTGGTGGGGATTTAGTTGTCTGATAAGCCTTTTCAGTTACCAACACTGGAGTTTCATCACAGATATTGTAGGTTTCCACTGCATCAATAACTTTTTCACCTTGGATATGTTTGGGGCCTGCACAAATCATGATACTTTCTTTGTTTCCTTTGAAGTTCTTTAGCCAAAAGACCAGAGGACATATTGATTTACTACATTCCCATATGTTACCAGAGAGAGTTATGGAGGTCAAGGATATCCAGGCATTTAATGTTTCCTGGGTGATATTGGTAAGCTTGTTGGATTCCAAGTTGAGCTTCTGCAAATTGGGGAGGCACTGAAAGGTCCCAGGCTCTATGCTTTGTATATCATTCCCTGACAAGTCAAGGTTGTGAAGAGCTGTCCATGTCCAAGTTAATCCTTGGCTGATAGATCGGATTTTGTTCCACTGTAAGTAAAGAGAGCGCAGGTTAAAGAGCCGAGGGAAGTGAGCAAAGTTCACTTTAGAAAACTGGTTGTGTTCCAAATGAAGCTCAGTAAGTTTTAGGAGGCCAGCAAAAGCATTACGAGACAGGCTCCTAAGTCGATTGTAACCCAAATCCAAAAAATCCAAGTTACGGCAGTCCTGAAAGACCCGGACTGGCACTGTTTTTAGGGAGTTGGAGCGCAGATGCAAAATCAAGAGCTTGCGAAGGCCCTTAAATTGTTCTGATTGCAAAGTTTGAAGTTTGTTGTATGACAGATCCAAACTCCGAAGATTAGGTACAGGGTGGAAGGTGGCATTTGCAAGGTTAGTGATTTTATTTGAGCTTAGAATCAGTTCTTTAAGTCGACGTATGCCCTGGAAGGCTTCCTCATCCACAAGGCTAATGTAATTGTGATCAAGGTAAAGCCAAACCAATTGGTTAAGTCCAGAGAACTGGTTGGACTTGAGCTTCTGAATGCTGTTGTAACGCAAGGATAGTCCTTGGGAGCCACTCGAAATATTCTGGGGGATGTCTCTGAAGGCATGGGACTCACAATAAACAATTTTCCCATCGCACCTGCAGTTCTTTGGACAAGCTTTCTGTGCACCAACGATCATCACCACGAAGAGAGCAGGCAGTAAAACCAGCCTTAAACTCATGCCTTTCAGCTGATGCATCAGTTGGAAACCTGCAGCAATGCAAAGAGAGATGTGCATTGAAAACCTATAAACCTTAGAAAAGGCATTGACAATATAAATTCACATAATCCCTTCACTAAAAACCCTTAAGCAATGTGGAGATTAATTGTTTTAATTAAACATAATCAAATAAAAGCAAGTCAACTCTTTCAACACCACTTAGAAAATCTGCTTTAAAGATGCTTATTCATACAAACAATCTTAAGTGCCCCTTATTGCTTCAAGAGAATAGCAGATGCCCCCTTTTTAGCTGGCATTTAAATATTCCATATATATTATTCCCAAACCTTGGTTTAGAAAAGGAATTTTGCAATGATTCTTTTTTCTCTGACACTAAAAATCTCATTTATGAAGAGAATTGGGTTTGCTGTACAAATTAGCTTGATTTTATTTCCTTAAAATATGTGTATTATTCAGTGTATATGAATAATAGTTTATGATGTTGCATTCACAAAAGAAACACAATTACATATGGTAGTTCTATTTTACTAATTATAGCCAAGCCATAGCTGCTAAACAGTGGGGGGAAAACCCTATAGCGTAGCAAGAGAATACTTTGATAACATGGAAGAAATCAGAACATACTTGACCCAATAAGGAGAAAAAATACAAAAGAATATCAGTCAACTAGTTAGCCAGTAAAAAGGCATATTAAGTCTGAAGTCATTGTGCTTTTCATTAATATATCTCCTAGTGTCTGGAATACAATTAAAGTGATGCAGTGTTTGCATATTTGTATTTCCTATAAGCAATTATTATACAACAGTATTCATTTGCTTACAACTCTGTCATAATTAATATCTCATACCATACTAAAAATCTTTACAAAAGAATACGTCTAAATATATTCACAGACATATGTCTATCTGCCTTATATCAACAGGGGCTCTAGCAAAACATGATATTATTAATTGTGCTGGTGTTATTTGTAAAAGGAGAAGGTAAGCCAGATTGATTATACTGTCGATGCTGAGAGAATCAGTGCAGTAGAAGAGAGGTTAAATATTAGCCATGTTGCGTACTGAAAACAGATTAGAGAGGGGATGGCATTTGTAGTGCAATATTAACTATAGCATTACCGTTATGATTCCATTTCTAATAACGCAGGATTCATCTAGAACCAAAAGTTGGAATGGGGAAGGGTTAATCTCCCAAAACCCAGCTGGCATTCCTTGTTAGTAAAGAGGGTTCTCTATGACTCTGTCTTTTATGGCTGTGTAATGAATGCCCTGGATTCAGAACCATGGAAGAATTTGTTGGCACAGGAATAGGAGCCTGCGTATGCCCTAGAATGTTTCACCGCATATCCTCCCTAGATTCACACATATATTGTATATTTGGATCACTCTATAATGCTGGGCTAAATTAATGCTGCATGTGGAAAGTCTAGGAACGATACAGAGCAGTGGGCAACTTCCTAATCTTATCAAGCGTTACATGGTGTGAACAATACTTCCACTTTGGCCAATTCATAATAGAAATAAGGTTAACATATTTCCTGTACACTATAGTAGGGATAAGGTGGCTGTGGAACTATTTGAGGAAAAAACATAGGTGTGCATGAGTGTGTGTGTTTGTATGTGCATGTGTTTGCACTTTATTATGTCTCTTTCTACGTATAAATAACATATAAAAGGACACATAAATAACAAGGTATGTGTGTGTATATAGATAGATAGATAGATAGATGATAGATAGATGATAGATTGATTAGATGATTGATAGATAGATATAGAGAGAAAGGTAGATGACAGATAGATAGATGATAGATAGATAAATAGATAGATGATAGATAGATAGATAGATAGATGATAGATAGATAGATAGATAGATAGATAGAAAGATATAGACAGAATCCATTGAATGTTGTTCCTTTACCTACAGGTGCACTGCCCTGATTCCTAACAGAATAGAATAAAAATATCTGTATATATATATCTGTCTGCATCCATCTATGTGGTATGCATTTAACACGCAACCACACAATGACACACATTCTTTCTATGTATGATCTATCTACTATTATCTATCTTTCTATCTATTTATCTATCATCTATCTAGCTATATGTATATATCAGTCTGTCTAGCCATCTAATAAATAAAAAGACACAGGTAAGTCATATAGATACTCAACGTTACATACAACATACACAGAACAGTATCTCCCTTTCTGTTTTATGGGTGCAATAATGGCAAGTCAAGCAAGTCAAATATAGCTTACAGCCTTCCTTCATCTCTATAACACATATATGGGCAGCTAGCAAAGAAACTTCACTCACCCATCCTCTGTCATCCAGTATTTTCTCCTTTTCTAGGGTTTGTCTCCAGAATATATGTTTCCCTTTTCCTAATTAGAAAGCAGCAATTCCTTCATGGTCCATGTATGTCTCTGTGTCAAACCATCCTTCTTTTTCTTCTTTGATGCACATAGGAATTTTATTTTTCTAGTGCAAAGTTTATATCCTTCCCTTTATGGGTTAATAAATAAATAAAGGAAAATTATTTTGTATATTTTTTTAAGGAAAAAGGGGGGACCCAGGGGAGAGGTCAGAAGTCACCTGTGTCTTAGTAGATGTTTTTCAGAAGAGACCATAAGCTACAAAAAAAATGACTGTAATATGAAGTGAAGATGTATCCAGCAATGAGAGGTAGGCAAGTTCCGTGCAAAATCTTCTCAATACCTAATGTGGCTGGTACAGCATCGTCTCCCATCCTTAGTGTACCATCTTGTACCTTATTTCCTTGTTTGTGCTCCTCAAAACCAATAAGGTCCCACTGGGAATGTGTGGTACCCCCAGTTTAGAAGTATAGGTTAGATATCTCCATAAAGCTGTTCAGGCTTATACTGCTATGTAGCTATGCTGAAAGCAGCTGTGATTCAAGAGGATCTATTTTTTTTTCCCAGAGACTGCTGAATCTAGGATGCTAGTGCTCTAGTTTAGAAACAGAGTGTCCTCTGCTGGAGAAAGGAGAGGAGACAAGCTGAAGGCACAAACAAGCCGGTGTGTCATTGCAATGCAATGCAGGGCCCCTAGCTCTGTCACAAAACACTATTAACTCCCTCGCCTCTGAGAACCATTTGTGCCTCTGATGAATGGATTATACGTCAGAGCCCTGAATGATCTGAAAAGCAGCCTTGTTGGCTATAAAACACTCCAGACGTGATCAAAAATAGATAAATCATGTGAGATGAGTCTCCTTGGACAAGATAACAAAGAAAAAGAGTTAAGGTAATGCAAGTGTTAATTACCATTGACATATTCATTGATCTAGCTGTGATATACGTAAACAATTAGACATATAGTTACAATCTGTGAGTTGTTATTTAAACAAAGATGCAGAATAGAATCAGAATGTATAGTTATTTGTTTACAACTCAAATATTTTCATAAATCATGTTTTAGTTTGTGCATGCAAGTTGTCACACAGCATTTTTTTTTTATTTTTTGTATTTTTTGTATTATGTTTTTGGTCTGCATACAAGAGCTTCTCATTCAGACACACTTGCACGAGTCCCTCTCTCCTTGCAGGCACATACACCTCCGCATCTCTGTATAATAGCTCAGCCCTCCTGTGCTGCTGAGGTGAAGAATGTGCATTACCTTTCTGGAGATTTGCAAGTCTGACTTAACATTTTATAATACTGATTGCCAAATGACGAGAAGAGTAAGACGAAAATAAAGGGCTCATTGCTCACTGTATTTCATATATGAACATACTTGGATGTATTTCACTAACAAGGAACATGAGATCATAAAGGATATGGATGTGCTCTTATTCAAATGAAAAAACATATGGATTTGTTTTGGGGGTTGGATTGTTCTTTATGGACCATGTGAGGCAAACTGCAGGTGACTTCACTTGTTATGTTTGTTCTCAAGTAAGTATATCTCAGAATATGTTTCTACATCTTCATGCGCTATCTTTTATACAATACACTCACACACACTATATATATATATATATATATATATATATATATATATATATATATATATATATATATATATATATGTGTGTATATATACACACACACATATATATATATATAATAAATAAAAATTTATATATATATATATAAATATATATATATATATATATATATATATATATATTGAGATACCTAGTCAGTATTGGAGCAGCCCAATTCCAAAAAGTGTCACTAATTATACATTTGTATACTTTTCTATGTCTATGGGGCCGATTTAACATTGCCTGTCCGACATGATACTCTGTAGCTGTATTCTGGTGAACTGCTTGTGCAATGCCGCCCCCTGCAGATTCACAGCCAACTGGCCACTAGCAGGGGGTGTCAACCTGATCGTATAGGATTGGGCGGATTGCAGACCGCAGCCTCAGAGGCAGCGGACCCGTTATGGAGCAGCGGTCTTAAGACCGCTGCTTCATAAATGCTGTTTCCGGCGAGGCTGACGGCTTGTGCGGAAACAGGGGCATCAGGAGCTATTCGGCCCTTGATAAATTGGCCCCTATGTTTTAATCCTCTCTGGTGAAGGGGAGAGGTAAATGGGAGGAAGAGAGGAATTTAAAGGGCCATAATAGTAAAAAAAAAAAAGATATGATCTAATTCATTACTATTGACCCTGCACTACTGTGTGTTTAAAGACTCAGCTGTGTAACTAGCACTGCTGTTCGGATCAGCTGCTTTTTCTGGTCGGTACCAGCAGTGCTCTGCAGGTCCCAAGTGTTTTTTTCTATTGAGTGTTTAACCCCTTTGCTGGGGGTTTAACACACTGTAGTGTAGGGTCGATAGTATTAAAATGACATGCTCTAACAAAATAGAGCATGTGATTTTTCAACTATTATGGCCTTTAAATAAGAAAACCTTTATAGGTGTTAAACACATAGGGGCCGAATTATCAAGCTCTGAATGGAGCTTGATGCCCCTGTTTCCGCGCGAGCCTTCAGGTTGGCCGGAAACAGCAGTTATGAAGCAGCGGTCTAAAGAACGCTGCTCCATAACTTGTTCGCCTGCTCTGAGGCTGCGGACATGAATCCGCCTGATCCTATATGATTGGACTGATTGACACCCCCTACTTGCGCAATAATAAATGCCGACAGTGTATGCTGTCGGCATTTATCGATGTGCGGCGGACATGATACGCTACATTGTATCATATCCGCTCGCACTTTCATAGATTGGCCCCATAGAGTTAGAGCCTCAATAGTACAAAAATTGTATGCTATAAATAACTAGAGCAATGGTTTTCAAACCTGTTCTCAGGCCTCCCTAAGAGGCCAGATTTTGAGCATATCTGAACTAGAGTACAGGTGAAATAATCAGCTGATTAGCAAACATGGTTATTTTACCTGCTGTCACCTAAGGTAATCCTGAAAATATGGCCTGTTAGGGAGATCTGAGGACAGGTTTAAAAACCAGAGAACCAGAGCATTAAATTTTTGTACTAGAATGTCCCTTTAAAGGGTGATGCATTTCAACATTATACTTGATTTATGATTTAGACAGAACATAACATTATAAAACAATTTTCTGTTTGTTTTTGTTAACAACTTTCACTCTTTTTTCTTATTCTTCTTAGTTGAAAGTTGAAGGAAAAGGTAAAAATGGTTGAAAAAAACTGTGGACTTTTTAAAATTATACTTTATATTTGAATCATAGAATTTTTATTTTTGATTTCCATGCCCCTTTAAGAATTCACCTATAAAAAGATGACAGTGTACATTCTGGACAAAATAAGTCAAACTAAGGCAATGTTCCTGTTTCTGGACAGAGAGTATTGTTTGCTAACACATTGTGAGTCAGTAAATGTGTCCTAATCTCATGTGCTCTCAATGGACAGATATTTCCTGTCTGAGTATTATTGGTGCCTCTTGTAGTTTGACAGCAATAAAAGCCTATTTCACTTATCATAAAATATGTAGAATTCAAAAATATTATTTATTCTTTAATACATATAGCTCAACATGACATGGCTGATGAGGACAGCATAGTGAGCAGTGTCTGAAAATAGCCAATGGTTCTAACTAGGGCTGACTAGACAGCCACAATGAGGGCTTTGTGGGTGAGTGGACTCCAGTGAGCAGCTAATGAAGCCTTTTTTCCTTATAGATTTGTGTCTTATAGTTAATTGACTTGTTAACTGAATTATCTTATGCTTGACTTTACAACATAATACTGCAGGAACCTTACTGAACTTTAGAAAAAGTATTTGTGATTGGCACATTATCTAGAACGCACCCCTGTAGTAGTGGATATATGGAACAACAATTTACCCTGCAGAAGAAATTAGTTTTGTTATGGGACATGCTATGTTTATATATATATATACACACACATACACACACACATATATATATATAAATACACACACATACACACACACACTATATATATATATATATATATATATATATATATATATATATACTGTATATATATACACACATACATACACAAACACACACACACAGAGGGAGAGGGAGACAGAGAGGTATAAATAGAAAGATATTTTGTGTGTATATGTTTTTTATTTTGTATGCTATAGGGGGTCCCAGCTCAGTGCTTAAAAGACCACTAGCAGGTCTGGATTTGAATAGAGTTTGAATACAGTTGGTCAGTTAGTGGTTTAGATAAGGGTTTCTACTAATTCTGGAATTCTTGAGTCCCTGAATTAAAATGTCACAGAAAGAAATTAGCTTAACCTGAATATTTTAGGATTAAAACTTAAAGGACCATTAAAGACAGTAGAATTACATAATTAACAAGTGCTAAATAAAAAGATAATGCGATAGCACTTACTCATAATTTCAAATAAGCAGTCAAATTTTTTTCTGACAATACCCCCCCCTATTTCTTGCCCCCCGTATCATGTGACAGCCATCAGCCAATCACAGACTAGTACCTGTGAACTTGTGCATATGCTCAGTAGGAACTGGTGCCTCAGAAAGTGTGTGTATATATAAAAAGAAAGTGCAAAATTTTGACTTTAGTGCCCCTTTAACCCTTTGAGTGCTAATGACGGCTCTGAGCCGTCACAGAGTTTCCCACTCTAGTGCTAATGACAACTCAGAGCCGTCACTAACACACTCCCCACTTGAGGGAGATCTGGGGGCTCCCGCCCGCTCCTACCCCGGCGATCATGCCTGTAGAGTGACAGGCATCGCCGGGGCTTCCCGTTTTGCGTGGTGACATCACGCGCAATAATGTGATGATGTCACCGCGCAACTTTAGTTATACTTAACAATGTTAAGTATAGGAGCAGGGGGCATGCAGATTAAGCCTGTATCTCAGGCATCTAAGCAGCTACAGACCCCCAAGACCCACCATTGGAAAGGTAATCGCCTAACCTTTCCAATAGTGTAAGTCTTGGGGGTCTGAAAAAAGTTAAAAAAAAATTGTTCAAAAAATAAAATAATAAAAATAACATTAAAAAATCTTAGCACCCAGGTGGGAAAGTGCTTAGCACTCAAAGGGTTAAACATTTTTTTTATTTTTATTTCAAGCTTTCTTAAAGGAACATAAAAATCTATATAATACAAAAAGATCCCAGCACTGGATTATATAACAATTTATTCAGATATAGATACTTGGTGGATGTGGGTTTGAGTGAGAAGGAGTATGTGAATGAGATGAGTTCCTTATATGATGACATCGTTGTAATGATTTAAGTATCTATATATATGAATAAATTGTTATATAATCCAGTGCTGGGATCTTTTTGTATTATATATTATTAGGGTGGTCAGATTACATCCTATCCCAGGCACGGGGCATACCATTGGTTGCTGACTGGCTTATTAGATAAGCGGTGCTGTCACATATTACTATACAAATCTATATGTCCAATGCATTTCAATACATTTAAAATACAATTAGAATAATTTGGAAATGTGTATATTAAAAAAATATATCAGTACAAGTTTGCTTAAAGGGACATTCCAGTCAAAATTTTAATGTACATAGATGAATTACATCATTGAATAGAAACATATTTGCAATATACATGTATTAGCAAAAATGCTTCTAGTAAAAGTTATCACTGTTTCAGTGTTAACATTTTTCTCTGCATGTGCATGTGAAGCATAGCTAGATATTCTCAGTGCACCATCATTTTAAATAATGCAGCTGCTCAGATCACAAGTGGGGCTTGTATCATGTCAGCAATTAACAAAATGAGTCATTACCAGATGGTACAAGCACCTTAGGCTCTCTGAGCAAAATGCTTGTGCACAGTGCATACTTAAATACACTTTTGAAACAGCTGTAGCTTTTATTAGAAGCATTTTTGCTAATACATGTATAATAAAAAACATATTCTATTCAATACTGAAATGCATCCATGTGGATTCCAATTTTGGCTGGAATGTCCCTTTAATTTTAACATGCACACACATGACCAACACATGCTTTGTCAGCTGTTATGTTTTGTGATGTCACTGATATCTGAAACATGCCACTAGCAGCAGGTTGTGTTCGCATATAATAGGTTGTAAAAGAAGCATGTTTCCAATCACATGTATAATATATATATATAATTGTTATACAGGAGGTAGCCCTCAGTTTACGCCGGGGTTAGGTTCCAGAAGGAATGGTTGTAAATCGAAACCATTGTAAATTGAGACCCAGTTTATAATGTAAGTCAATGGGAAGTGAGGGAGATAGGTTTCAGGCTCCTCTCAAAATTGTCATAAGTAACCCCTAATACATTATTGTTAAAGCTTTGAAATGAAGACTTTAAATGCTAAACAGCATTATAAACCTAATAAAATAATCACACAACACAGAATATATAATTCAACTAAGTTAAATGAACAAAAACATTTGCTAAACAGCATTATAAACCTAATAAAATAATCACACAACACAGACTTCACTTGCATTTTTCTGCAAACCGTTATTTCTATGAATTCGAATTTGGACTGATTTATAGACAGGAAGATCGTGTTCCTTTGAAATCTGCTTGATAGCTCAGGTCTGGTTAAACTGATTAATTTCAGCTTGCTTGGCTTTGCTGCAACACAAGCGGACAGCTCCACCTACTGACTTTTCAATAGCAGTCACATGACTGGAAAAAAAGTTTGTTATTCTGAAACGGTGTAAATTGAACCGTTGTAAAACGAGGGCCACCTGTATATATATATATATATATATATATATATATATATATATATATATATATAATTGTTATATTTGATTTATGCAGCTTGTACACTTTATTCACTTTTCATGGATGTTTAGAAAATGCTTTCAGGATCCTGCCCCTTATCTTTCTTATTTTAATTTTTTTATTTAAAAGAATCCAGTTCAAACCAAGTTACATTAAATATTTATTTAAGTTTGTATCTATTTGAAGTTAATTAAATTATACAAACTATGCAGCATACAAATATTGAGACAGGTTGGCAAGTCATTATTATTTTCTGTTACTTCGAAAGAGAGTCACAAAAGAGAAAAGACATCAAATAAAAAAAAATATATATTTCTTACCATTCAACTGTGATTTGTATAGGACTAGTGGCAAATTTCAGCCTCATAAACACAATTAAAGGGACACTAAACCCAATTTCTCCAACATTGGTGTGTCCGGTCCACGGCGTCATCCATTACTTGTGGGAAATATTCTCCCCCACAGGGAAAGGCAAGGAGAGCACACAGCAAGAGCTGTCCATATAGCTCCCCCTCTGGCTCCGCCCCCCAGTCATTCTCCTTGCCGCTCTGAACAAGTAGCATCTCCACGGGGATGGCGAGGAGTTTGTGGTGTTAGTTGTAGTTTTTTATTTCTTCTATCAAGAGTTTGTTATTTTAAAATAGTGCTGGCTTGTACTATTTACTCTACAACAGAAAAGTGATGAAGATTTCTGTTTAAGAGGGCTATGATTTTAGCACAAGTAACTAAAATCCATTGCTGTTACCACGCAGGACTGTTGAAACCAGAGAACTTCAGTTGGGGGTAACAGCTTGCAGACTCATCTGCTTCAGGTAGGACTAGTCTCCTTCTAACAACACAGGCTAATGCTAGATGACAGTCATTTTTCCCCTCAGGGAAAACGGTAAGCCATTTTTCTTTCACCTCAGCAAAAAAGATAACAGGCTTCCACTTTTTGAATTTTATGCTGGTAGACACTGTTAGGGGCCAAATTGATTGGTTTTTATTACAATATCATGGCATTTGAAATGTTTTATAAGCTCATATACACTTGGGGACGTTTTTTTATTGATCTGGCTTGTTTTAGACACCTAAATCTAGTCAGGAAGGCCCCTTCACTCTAGTGTACTGAGGGAGGAGGCCTCATTTTGGCAGTTGATTTCAGGCAGTGCATGCAGTCTCATGTGAGAGGGTCCTGTGGCTCAGAAAGTGACTCCAGAAGGCTTTTTTCTGTGGATGGTTGACCCCTAAGGAAGGTAAAAGCTACAGCAATGCTGTAGCAGGGATTGTGGTGTATAAAAACGGTTAAATCCAACAATTAGCTCCGGTTTGCTTGTTTTAAGAGCTAGAGTCTCCATATTTGCTGTGCAATACTTTATAAGCATTAAGACACTGGGGTCCAAATTTCATAAAAATCGGATATTGCCTTCATAGTTTTTTGAACATTCAGAAATAAAGTGTGTCATTTTATTATTTAAAGAGACAGTAAAGTTTTTGTTTAAAATCGTTTTTATTGCATTGTTTGCCTGCCTAAATCTGTTTAACATGTCTGGGCCATCAGATAACCTATGTTCTGTGTGTGTAGAGACAAATGTGGTTCCCCCTTCGAGTGTTTGTGATAATTGTGCCATAGCGTCCAAACAAAATAAGGACAGCTCTGTTAAATTTCATAATGTTGCCCAAGATGATTTATCTAATGAAGGTAGTGGGGATAGTTCTACATCCTCTCCTTCTGTGTCTACACCAGCTTTGCCCGCGCAGGCGACACCTAGCGCGCCAGTGCTTATTTCTATGCAACAATTAACAGCAGTAGTGGATAATTCTATAGCAAATCTTTTATCCAAACTGCCAGCATTTCAGAGAAAGCGTGATTGTTCAGTTTTAAATACAGATAAAAAGGATGAACAATCAGACGCTGACGATGCCTTATCTATTTTACCCTCACATCAATCAGAATTGGCTGTGAGGGAAGGGCTGTCTGAGGGTGAAATTTCAGACTCAGGAAAAATTTCTCAACAGGCAGAACCTGATATAGTAGCATTTAAGTTTAAGCTAGAACATCTCCGTGCTTTGCTTAAGGAGGTATTAGCTACTCTGGAAGACTGTGATTCTATGGTAGTACCAGAGAATTTGTGCAAATTGGACACATTTTTAGAGGTCCCAGTGCACGACGACGCTTTTCCAATACCCAAGAGGGTAGCGAGCATAGTGGATAAGGAGTGGGAGAAGCCAGGTGTACCCTTTGCCCCACCTCCTTTATTTAAGAAAATGTTTCCCATAGTAGACCCTAGAAGGGACGCATGGCAGATGGTCCCGAAGGTTGAGGGAGCTGTTTCAACACTAGCGAAGCGCACAACTATTCCTATAGAGGACAGCTGCGCTTTCAAAGATCCTATGGATAAAAAATTGGAAGGATTGCTTAAAAAGATTTTTGTTCAGCAAGGGTTCATCCTTCAACCAGCTACGTGTGTTATTACTGTCACTTCAGCGGCGTCCTTTTGGTTTGAGGAACTAGAAAGGTCGCTCCAGAAAGAGACTTCCTATGAAGAAGTCATGGACAGAATTCACGCATTAAAGTTAGCTAATTCCTTTATATTGGATGCCGCTTTTCAAATAACGAAATTGGCGGCGAAAAACTCAGGTTTTGCTATAGTAGCTCGGAGGGCGCTTTGGCTAAAATCCTGGTCGGCAGATGTGTCGTCCAAGAATAAGTTACTTAATATTCCTTTCAAGGGTAAGACCCTTTTTGGGCCGGAATTGAAGGAAATTATTTCAGACATCACTGGGGGTAAGGGCCATGCCCTCCCACAGGATAGGCCTTTTAAGGCTAAGAACAAGTCTAATTTTCGTTCCTTTCGCAATTTCAGGAATGGACCGGCTAATAACTCCACTGCCGCTAGACAAGAAGGTAACGCGGCCCAGCCCAAACCCGTTTGGAAGCCCATGCAAGGCTGGAACAAGGGTAAACAGACCAAGAAACCTGCTGCTGCTACCAAGACAGCATGAAGGGGTAGCCCCCGATCCGGGACTGGATCTGGTAGGGTGCAGACTATCTTTCTTCGCTCAGGCTTGGGCAAGAGATGTTCCGGATCCCTGGGCACTAGAGATAGTCTCCAAGGGATACCTACTAGAGTTCAAGGGACTTCCTCCAAAGGGAAGATTCCACCTGTCTCGCTTATCTTCAGACCAGATAAAGAAACAGGCATTCTTACATTGTGTAAGAGACCTATCAAAGATGGGAGTGATAAACCCAGTCCCCTCTGGGGAACAAGGTCTAGGTTTTTACTCAAACCTGTTTGTGGTTCCCAAAAAAGAGGGAACTTTCAGGCCAATTCTGGATTTAAAGATATTAAACAAGTTCCTCAGAGTTCCATCCTTCAAAATGGAAACCATTCGGACAATCTTGCCGACTATCCAGCAGGGTCAATATTTGACTACCGTGGATCTAAAGGATGCATATCTGCATATCCCAATCCACAAAACTCATCATCAGTTCCTGAGGTTCGCTTTTCTGGACAAACATTACCAGTTCGTGGCTCTTCCATTCGGTTTAGCCACCGCTCCCAGAATTTTCACAAAGGTGCTAGGGTCCCTTCTAGCGGTCCTAAGGCCGAGGGGCATCGCTGTAGCACCTTATCTAGACGACATCCTAATCCAAGCGTCATCTCTTTCCAAAGCAAGGGCCCACACGGACATTGTGTTGGCTTTTCTCAGATCTCAAGGGTGGAAGGTGAACATAGAAAAGAGTTCACAGTCACCGTCCACAAGGGTTCCTTTCCTGGGAACAATAATAGATTCTGTGGAAATGAAGATCTTCCTGACAGAAGTCAGAAAGTTAAAGCTTCTAAACGCTTGTCGAGTTCTTCATTCTATTCCTCAACCCTCCATAGCTCAGTGCATGGAAGTAATAGGACTAATGGTCGCAGCAATGGACGTGGTTCCTTTTGCTCGAATTCATCTAAGACCATTACAGCTGTGCATGCTCAATCAGTGGAATGGGGACTATACAGACTTGTCTCCCCAAATTCAAGTAGACCAGGTAACCAGGGACTCACTTCTCTGGTGGTTGACCCAGGATCACCTGTCTCAGGGAATGAGTTTCCGCAGACCAGAGTGGGTCATTGTCACAACCGACGCCAGTCTCTTAGGCTGGGGCGCGGTCTGGGACTCCCTGAAAGCTCAGGGTCTATGGTCTCGGGAAGAGTCGCTTCTCCCGATAAACATTTTGGAACTAAGAGCAATATTCAATGCGCTCCTGTCTTGGCCTCAGCTAGCGGAAGCCAGGTTCATAAGATTTCAGTCGGACAACATAACTACTGTTGCGTACATGAATCATCAGGGGGGAACAAAGAGTTCCCTAGCGATGAAGGAAGTAACCAAGATCATCCAATGGGCAGAGAATCACTCCTGCCATCTATCTGCTATTCACATCCCAGGAGTAGACAACTGGGAGGCGGACTATTTGAGTCGTCAGACTTTCCATCCGGGGGAGTGGGAACTCCACCCGGAGGTCTTTGCTCAGTTAACCCAATTATGGGGCATTCCAGATATGGATCTAATGGCGTCCCGTCAGAACTTCAAGATTCCTCGTTACGGGTCCAGATCCAGGGATCCCAAGGCGATTCTAGTGGATGCATTAGTGGCGCCTTGGTCGTTCAACCTAGCGTATGTGTTTCCACCGTTTCCTCTCCTTCCCAGGCTCATAGCCAGGATCAAACAGGAGAAGGCCTCGGTGATTCTGATAGCTCCTGCGTGGCCACGCAGGACTTGGTATGCAGACCTGGTGAATATGTCATCGGCTCCACCATGGAAGCTACCTTTGAGACAGGATCTTCTAGTACAAGGTCCATTCGAACATCCAAATCTAGTTTCTCTGCAGCTGACTGCTTGGAAATTGAACGCTTGATTTTATCCAAGCGTGGGTTTTCATATTCTGTGATAGATACTCTGGTCCAAGCCAGAAAACCTGTGATTAGAAAGATTTACCATAAAATATGGAAAAAATATATCTGTTGGTGTGAATCCAAGGGATTCTCCTGGAGTAAGATTAAAATTCCAAAGATTCTCTCCTTTCTCCAAGAAGGTTTGGATAAAGGGTTGTCAGCTAGTTCTCTAAAAGGACAGATTTCTGCTTTATCTGTCTTGTTACACAAACGATTGGCAGCTGTGCCAGATGTACAAGCTTTTGTTCAGGCTTTGGTTAGAATCAAGCCTGTTTACAGACCCATGACTCCTCCTTGGAGTCTAAATTTAGTTCTTTCAGTTCTTCAAGGGGTTCCGTTTGAACCTTTACATTCCATAGATATTAAGTAATTATCTTGGAAAGTTCTGTTTTCGGTTGCTATTTCTTCTGCTAGAAGAGTTTCTGAATTATCTGCTTTGCAGTGTAATCCACCCTATCTGGTTTTCCAATCAGATAAGGTTGTTTTGCGTACTAAGCCTGGATTTCTTCCAAAAGTTGTTTCCAACAACAATATTAACCAGGAAATAGTTGTTCCTTCTCTGTGTCCGAATCCAGTTTCAAAGAAGGAACGTTTATTACACAATTTAGATGTTGTTCGTGCTTTAAAGTTCTATTTAGAAGCAACAAAGGATTTTAGACAAACCTCATCTTTGTTTGTCGTTTACTCTGGTAAGAGGAGAGGTCACAAAGCTACTGCTACCTCTCTCTCTATCTGGCTGAAAAGCATTATCCGATTGGCTTATGAGACTGCCGGACGGCAGCCTCCTGACCGAATCACAGCTCACTCTACCAGGGCTGTGGCTTCCACATGGGCCTACAAGAACGAGGCTTCTGTTGATTAGATATGTAAGGCAGCGACTTGGTCTTCTCTGCACACTTTTGCCAAATTCTACAAATTTGATACTTATGCTTCTTCGGAGGCTATTTTTGGGAGAAAGGTTTTGCAAGCCGTGGTGCCTTCCATTTAGGTAACCTGATTTGCTCCCTCCCTTCATCCGTGTCCTAAAGCTTTGGTATTGGTTCCCACAAGTAATGGATGACGCCGTGGACCGGACACACCAATGTTGGAGAAAACAGAATTTATGCTTACCTGATAAATTACTTTCTCCAACTGTGTGTCCGGTCCACGGCCCGCCCTGGTTTTCCTAATCAGGTTGAATTTTTTTTTCTTTATACAGGGAGTGCAGAATTATTAGGCAAGTTGTATTTTTGAGGATTCATTTTATTATTGAACAACAACCATGTTCTCAATGAACCCAAAAAACTCATTAATATCAAAGCTGAATAGTTTTGGAAGTAGTTTTTAGTTTGTTTTTAGTTATAGCTATTTTAGGGGGATATCTGTGTGTGCAGGTGACTATTACTGTGCATAATTATTAGGCAACTTAACAAAAAACAAATATATACTCATTTCAATTATTTATTTTTACCAGTGAAACCAATATAACATCTCAACATTCACAAATATACATTTCTGACATTCAAAAACAAAACAAAAACAAATCAGTGACAATATAGCCACCTTTCTTTGCAAGGACACTCAAAAGCCTGCCATCCATGGATTCTGTCAGTGTTTTGATCTGTTCACTATCAACATTGCGTGCAGCAGCAACCATAGCCTCCCAGACACTGTTCAGAGAGGTGTACTGTTTTCCCTCCTTGTAAATCTCACATTTGATGATGGACCACAGGTTCTCAATGGGGTTCAGATCAGGTGAACAAGGAGGCCATGTCATTAGATTTTCTTCTTTTATACCCTTTCTTGCCAGCCACGCTGTGGAGTACTTGGACGCGTGTGATGTAGCATTGTCCTGCATGAAAATCATGTTTTTCTTGAAGGATGCAGACTTCTTCCTGTACCACTGCTTGAAGAAGGTGTCTTCCAGAAACTGGCAGTAGGACTGGGAGTTGAGATTGACTCCATCCTCAACCTGAAAAGGCCCCACAAGCTCATCTTTGATGATACCAGCCCAAACCAGTACTCCACCTCCACCTTGCTGGCGTCTGAGTCGGACTGGAGCTCTCTGCCCTTTACCAATCCAGCCACGGGCCCATCCATCTGGCCCATCAAGACTCACTCTCATTTTATCAGTCCATAAAACCTTAGAAAAATCAGTCTTGAGATATTTCTTGGCCCAGTCTTGACGTTTCAGCTTGTGTGTCTTGTTCAGTGGTGGTCGTCTTTCAGCCTTTCTTACCTTGGCCATGTCTCTGAGTATTGCACACCTTGTGCTTTTGGGCACTCCAGTGATGTTGCAGCTCTGAAATATGGCCAAACTAGTGGCAAGTGGCATCTTGGCAGCTGCACGCTTGACTTTTCTCAGTTCATGGGCAGTTATTTTGCGCCTTGGTTTTTCCACACGCTTCTTGCGACCCTGTTGACTATTTTGAATGAAACGCTTGATTGTTCGATGATCATGCTTCAGAAGCTTTGCAATTTTAAGAGTGCTGCATCCCTCTGCAAGATATCTCACTATTTTTAACTTTTCTGAGCCTGTCAAGTCCTTCTTTTGACCCATTTTGCCAAAGGAAAGGAAGTTGCCTAATAATTATGCACACCTGATATAGGGTGTTGATGTCATTAGACCACACCCCTTCTCATTACAGAGATGCACATCACCTAATATGCTTAATTGGTAGCAGGCTTTCGAGCCTATACAGCTTGGAGTAAGACAACATGCATAAAGAGGATGATGTGGTCAAAATACTAATTTGCCTAATAATTCTGCACACAGTGTACACTACAGTCACCACGGCACCCTATAGTTTCTCCTTTTTCTCCTAACCGTCGGTCGAATGACTGGGGGGCGGAGCCAGAGGGGGAGCTATATGGACAGCTCTTGCTGTGTGCTCTCCTTGCCTTTCCCTGTGGGGGAGAATATTTCCCACAAGTAATGGATGACGCCGTGGACCGGACACACCGTTGGAGAAAGTAATTTATCAGGTAAGCATAAATTCTGTTTTTTTTCTTTCACAATTCAGATAGAGCAGGCAATTTTAAGCAACTTTCTAATTTACTCCTATTATCAATTTTTCTTTGTTATCTTTATTTAAAAAGCAGGAATGTAAAGCTTAGGAGATGGCCCATTTTTGGTTCAGAACCTGGGTTACATTTGCTTATTGGTGGCTAAATTTTGCCACCAATAAACAAGCGCTATCCAGGGCGCTGAACCTAAAATGGGCCAGCTCCTAAGCTTTACATTTCTGCTTTTTAAATAAAGATAGCAAGAGAACAAAGAACAATTGATAATAGGAGTCAATTAGAAAGTTGCTTAAAAGTGCATGTTCTATCTGAATTATGAAAGAAAGAAAAAATTGGGGTTAGTATACCTTTAAAACCATACAATGTATTTTGAACAGTATTGGTTTCAATGCGGATGGATATTACAGGAGCACAATGTTATCTATATGGCACACATGAAGTAGCAGTGTCTTACTGTGTAAAGCTATAGCAATGGTACCAATTAGGGTAAAGCTGGTGCAAAATCTACCAGTTACAGGTGGTGCGGCAGGTATGAGATACCAGGTAAATGCAGCTGGCACAACAGGCTGTCATGGGATACCAGGTAGGTACAATTGGTCCAGCAGTATTCAGGTAAGTTGCCACTGGTACAGCAAATACAGGAGACTCAGCAGGCACAGGGAACCCAACAGGTACAGTTGGTGAGGCTGTCATGGGATACCAGGTAGGTACAATTGGTCCAGCAGTATTCAGGTAAGTTGCCACTGGTACAGCAAATATAGGAGACTCAGCAGGCACAGGGAACCCAACAGGTACAGTTGGTGAGGCTTTCATGGGATACCAGGTAGGTACAATTGGTCCAGCAGTATTCAGGTAAGTTGCCACTGGTACAGCAAATACAGGAGACTCAGCAGGCACAGGGAACCCAACAGGTACAGTTGGTGAGGCTGTCATGGGATACCAGGTAGGTACAATTGGTCCAGCAGTATTCAAGTAAGTTGCCACTGGTACAGCAAATACAGGAGACTCAGCAGGCACAGGGAACACAACACCTACAGTTGGTGAGGCTGTCATGGGATACCAGGTAGGTACAATTGCTCCAGCATTATTCAGGTAAGTTGCCAATGGTACAGCAAATTCAGGATGCTGAGCTATCACAACAAAGCCAGCATGTAGATTTGGTGAGGCTTTTGCAGAGTACTAGGTAAGTGCCCCTGGATTCAGATAGGTGGTGTCAGGAACAAGTAAACTACAAGCTTGCTGCAACACAGGATACAGGGAGAGCTGAGAGCAGGTAAGTACAAAATTAACTGCTCAATAACTCAGCCCATAGTAATAAGGTAAATTAGGTGGGAGTTTCTGAAATTAGTTATGACCCCTTTAAATCAGTGTAGTGCATGGCTAAGAAAAGCAGCAGACGTTGCAGGCTTCAGCATTCCACCTGAAGGAATGCTGAAGCAGGATACTATACTGTTGCTGGAGTGCAGTCAGGTAAGTACCTGACATCAGAGTACACTCACAACTTAAATAAGATGATAGACACAGTGCACTTGTGTTCTGATGACAAATCCAAGTGCTGATAGGATTGGGTGGTCTAGAGATTACTTGGTTGTCCACTAAAGAGTTACTATTTTCAGGAGAAGATTTTATATGATCACAAGTTTCCTATAAAGAATGTTTTATAAAAAGTGAAAGAAAAAGTAAGCAGGAACAAATTATGTACCAACAATATCCCAGCATAGATCCTAAAAGATTATGGTGGCAGATATTTGCTTTTGTGGCAAAGCCAACCTCTAGTGGAGGTGTTGCTGGGAATTTCCTCTGGTGAATTTATATTGGTACTATAACATCTTGTTGACCTACTCTGATTTCTTGATGATAGTTTTGTCCTTTCTGTATACTGAGTCTATTTCTGTTGTAAATTATGATTGATTTGTATGCTGCAATCCCTGTCATTTTTGTAGGTACATACTTTGTTCCTGCTTACTCTCTCTTTCACTTTTTTATAAAAATTATAATTTAAGGGTCTGCATACACTCTTTAAGAGACGATATGTGCTCTCTAAAGTTTTGTTGGGCATACATTTGTATGGCCTCCCTATAAATATTTCTGATAATTTCCTATAAAGAAGCTAGGGAAAAAGGTAAAATGGGAGAACTGGAGAACAATTTAATATCTTCACACATTTTTTGGGACTTATGCAAGACCAATTAGATGAATTGCAGTAGTGAGTCATTTACTCCAGCTTATACACTACAATAATAACTTATGTACATTACAAGTGTTTGTTTATCAGGAGAAGGCAGTGCAGCCAACCTGCCCATTTTTTTTAAAAGAAGTAATTGAATCCATCTTAATTGTAAGTGGAAAGGTTAATGTCTTCTTCACAAGAATTACAAGAGCTGCCAATTAGAGGATTTCACAACCTCTCTGTTGAGTTCTATAAAGAAGTAATTTACTTCAGCTTACAAACAACACACCAGTTAAAAGAATGACTGCTCTTAAGCAAGGCTCTAATATTTCTTAAGCAACACTAATTTTCAATGACTAAAACTGCAATTCTAAAGTCTTACTGAATGTGCTACTTCTAGTACTATCTTTGTATCAGAATGTGCAACAAGTAATTCACCGGCTATCATACACATAGTAGCACAAACCAAGTTGTGGTAGATGGCGATAAATAGTTACAGACGATACATTGTATAGGATTTACTACAGCATTTTGTAACAGTAATCTGTATGTATATATATATATATATATATATATATATATATATATATATATATATATATATATATATATATATATATATATATATAACCACCCAGTGCATTTTAACCCCCCACAGATAGATTCCCTGACATTGCAGTTTCAATATCCATTAAAGGGCCATAATACCCAAATGTTTAAACACTTGAAAGTGATGCAGTATAGCTTTAAAAAGCTGACTAGAAAATATCTCCTGAACATCTCTATGTAAAAAAAGATAGATATTTTACCTCAAAAGTTTCTCAGTAGCCACCTCCCATTGTAAAGGATTTCTAAGCAGCATTTTAGTGTGTCTGTCCTGGGACAGCTTAGGGGATGAGCCTCGTGCACTCTCATATTATTTCCCTATTCAGCTTACTATGAAATCTCATGAGAGTTAAGTCAAATCTCATGAGATCACAGTAAAAGAGTTCATGAACTCAGCACTGCTGATGCTGATTGGCTGCTGTTCATTTCTTCATTTTTTTTTAACCTGCAGCTGGGAGCAGCTGAGTATAACTTTTTACACAGAACTTACTCTGCTGAGCTTAGGAAATTGTGAGGTAAAATATCTTCCTTTTTTACATAGAGATGCTCAGGTGATATTTTCCTGTCAGCTTTTTACAGTTATACTGCATCAGTTTCAAGTGATTTAGCATATGAGTATTATGTCCCTTTAACTTAAATTGGCCTTTTAATCACAAGGCTTCTCCACTGCAAATATTACTTACTACTATGACCATTAACATGTCCAGTGCAATTAACACACCCACTAGGAGCCCCGTGGCCTAACCATGACCACCCCATTTCAACAATTTCTTATTACAACTCCTCCAGTTAACCCTAACATATCCAAACAAGAATTTCCAGCACTCCAGTGCTCTGTAACCCTAACATATGCCACAAAATATCTCTCATGCAAACATTGCATCTATTCAAAATTGAAATTCACTCATGCACTTTTCAGTTCTGACCATTATGTCTCTTTAAATTGAAAATGGCTGATTTGGATATACCTCTGCACACTCCTTTTTAGTACAGTATCATCATTTTTCAAAGAACAGAACATAGTAATACATTTTGACTTTTTCTCTTAAATACAACAATTTACTGCTCAGTAACTAAAACCTTAGTGAAATTCAGCACCTGGACAGCTCCACATTCTTTTTGTATTTTGCCATTTATAGTTGCTGTTTCTTTATTGGTAGAAGAAAACAGTGCTTTAGAATTCCTAACTCTGGAACAGGTTTTATCATCTAATTCTTATGTTTTTACATGGTCTATAGTCATTAAAGCTCCCCAATCTCTCTATTTCTATTGAATACCCTGCATAGCATAGCATAGGATCCAAAAGCAGGAAATACCATTGTTTTCTTTGTAAAATTAATAATGAAATGTTTACACATTTACTACAGTATGTAGGGCAGTATATAGTTGACACCAAATTTTGAATATGTTATTTTCATAAGTGTACCAAAGTTGATTTTGGAGGTTACAGTTTAGCTAAAAGAGTCATATATAGGGACATAATATTAAAAAAATTATTCTGTGCTTTGTATTTATAGTGCTTTTTTATTGAATAGATTTTCCTGTGCTGAATAAACCTTTTTTTTCTAGGTATCAGTTTTACTTTCTGTTGGTTTCACTTTCTATTTATAATGCTGTCACTTAGCCTTTTTCATTCAAAAATGTTTATAAGATATTTAACTATTGCTTTTTCAGATACATGATAGAACATTTTTGAGCATAATGCCTCTTTTAGAATTGAGATCTAAATCAAAGCTGTCCTAGAAGTAAACTAGCCTTGCTTTCCCTAAATATACACTAAAGTTATATTTTTGTTTGTAATGTTCTTGTAGTTGTAAGTATTGTTTTTTTTCACATTGCTGTGCATGGTATCATGTAAAGGGCAGCTTACATAACTGTTACAGGGATACTAAACCCAATTTTTTTTAATTTCATGATTCAGATAGAGCATGCAATTTTAAGCAACTTTCTAATTTACTCCTATTATCACATTTTCCTCGTTCTCTTGCTATTTTTATTTGAAAAAGAAGGCATCTAAGCTAATGTGCCGGCCAATTTTTGTTCAGACCCTGGACAGCACTTGTTTATTGGTGCTGTCCAATCAGCAAGGACAACCCAGGTTGTGAACCAAAAAGGGGCCAGCTTCTAAACTTACATTCTTGCTTTTCAAATAAAGATAGCAAGAGAATGAAGAAAACTTGATAATAGGAGTTAATCAGAAAGTTGCTTAAAATTGCATGCTCTATCTGAATCATGAAAGAAAAAATTTGGGTTGAGTATATAGATAGACAGACAAAAAGATAGATATACAGACAGACAGGCAGACAAAAAGATAGATATACAGACAGACAGGCAGACAAACAAACAGATATGTAGAGAGACAGACAGACCGGCAGACAAATAGACAAACAGACAGATAGCTAGGTAGATAGATAGATTAGGTAGATTATTTAGATAGATAGATAGATAGATAAGATGGACCTGCTACCTCCACCAATAAAAGGCGTCCCTGCATTTGGATTGTAAAATGTATGCACACACCTATATATAGGGCCCTGGTGCCCCTGTACCTGCTGCACCAATAGTAGTTAACTTACGACCTCTGAACTTATTAACGAAACATTGGGAAAGGTAAGTGATAGAAAAATTGCCATTCTGTTAGTTTAATTTGTTTAAAAAAAACAGGCAAATTAGCAAAACAAATAACTATTTTGTGTTGTTTTTGGATGTAAAGAATGTGAGCTTCATGGGTATTAACAGCAGAAGCATTTAAGAATTGTGATTATCAGAAAAATACTGACAATAACGAAGTACATAAATTGTTATCTAACAAAAACAAGCTCAAATTATGATTAACTACTTA
The DNA here is from genome assembly GCF_027579735.1 of Bombina bombina. Classification (NCBI taxonomy): domain Eukaryota; kingdom Metazoa; phylum Chordata; class Amphibia; order Anura; family Bombinatoridae; genus Bombina; species Bombina bombina. The sequence goes on from NC_069504.1 coordinate 823,405,457, forward strand.
TTTATTTAACTCCTTCCAAAGTAGTAAAGACATTGCTTAAGTCCTGCTTGGGAGTCACAACACATTGCTGCACTTGCGCAGGACACCGTTGCTTAGCCAATCAATAGAAGCATATGCATGTACCCACAAATCACTGTAGAGCTATGTGTTTAAAAAAAAACTTGCCCTTTTGTAAATATTGTGTTCTTCCCACACTACCTAAAGATGCCAAAAAGCAAATTCCGTAAAATATGTTTGCTTCAATATGCCTCAAAATGCTGCAAATTCAAACCAATTATTAATTTGCAGCATTTTGAAAAAAATATTTTTTTTTTACAGTATTGCTTTTTGGCTTCCCCAGGGAGTGTGGGGCAAGCACCATTTTTACACAAAAGCAAGAGGTTTTTAACATTCCTTTTAACCCTTTTTTAGGGATTGAACACATAGGGGTAAATTACAATAATTGTTTAGAAACTCTAGGGAGATTTTGTTTAGATTAATAATTTGTTAAGTTTTGCTGAAGGATTGTGATCGACACCATAGCTTCAATAAAATTGTGATAAAATGCTCTAAAGAATTAGAGCTAACTAAAAGGTTTTTTATTTGTTTTAGATTCTTGGGTTCATACAAACCTGTAACAGAAGGTACAACATTTGCAATGGGAGCTGAGTGTGTCTCCCTGGTGAGGAATTTCTGTCTGCAAAAGCTGAGCGATTGAGACAGAAGGGACTCAGGTAATTAAATGCCATGGCATCTTCAACATAAATACAATTCCAACCAGGGACAATATTTCCACATGAGAAAAGAAAGGAACCTTTTCAACTTCTAAGAGCTGTGACTGTGATAGAGAAAGCAATATGTTGTGCAGAACCAATCGTGTATACTATGTGCTGGAATAAGAGCTCATGCAGTGATGGAGAGTCAAAAACGTGAAGGCATTGAACTCTAAGGGCTGTAGATACATAGAACAGAATTCCAGCTAAAGTAGCTTTTGGAATAAAAACTAATTTTGTTTTGTTTATTTTTGGAAGACAATTTTCAATGATGAGCACAAAGGCAAAATGTTGAGATACATATGTCCCTTTAATAATTACTTTTTTGTCCCTTTAACATTAAAGGGCTATTATAGTAAAAAAAAAAGAAAAAAAGACATACTGTAATCTGCTAGATTATATAATTTTCAGATAATCAACCCTAGACTACTGTGTGTTTAACCCCCAGACACAGTAGAAATACTGGTTGGAATTTGCAAAGGACTGCTGTTCCCAAGCAGAGAACACAGCTTATCCAATCAGCAGCATTAGTTGCATGACTCAGATACAGAACTAATGCTGCTGATTGGATCAGTGGAGTTCTCTGCGCGGGCCCAGCAGTCTTAAGCGGTATTTCTACTGTGTGTTTAACGCCTTTGCAGAGGTTAAAGGGACACTGAACCCAATTTTTTTCTTTTGGGATTTAGATAGAGCATGCAATTTTAAACAACTTTCTAATTTACTCCTATTTACAAATTGTCTTCATTCTCTTGGTATCTTTATTTGAAACACAAGAATGTAAGTTTTGATGCCAGCCCATTTTTGGTGAACAACTTGGGTTGTTCTTGATTAGTGGATAAATTCACCCACCAATAAACAAGTGCTGTCCAGAGTCTGAACCAAAAATTGGCTTGTTCCTTAGCTTAGATGCTTTCTTTTTCAAATAAAGATAGCAAGAGAACGAAGAAAAATTGATAATAGGAGTAAATTAGAAAGTTGCTTAAAACTGCATGCTCTATCTGAATCAGGAAAGAAAAAAATTGGGTTCCGTGTCCCTTTAAACACACAGTGGTGTAGGGTTGATAGTCTGAAAATAACATGCTTTATTTGAGGACAGTTGACAGAGGTACACTATACTCTCTCTGAGAACATGGTATTTCTCATTAGTGCTTTAAAAAATAGTATTGTTTGTATGCTGTTCCTAGCCAATCTGCTATGGATATCTCGACAAGCTCTGAGCGTATCATTATGTATAAATATGTACGTTTTTCTTGTATTATTAATTATAATAAAGTATTCTGCAGACAAAAAATGCTTAAATGTGCATGGCAAAACAACTTTGCAATATACTTTCATTATTTATTATGCCCCTTTTTCTTGTAATTTAAAGGGACGTGAAACCCCAATTTTTTTCTTTCATGATTTAGAAAGAACAAGCAATTTTAAACAATGTTCTAATTTACTTCTAGCATCTAAGTAGTTTCATTCTCTTGATATTCTTTGCTGAAAAAGAATATTGAGTTAGGCTCAGTAGCTGCTGATTGGTGGGTGCACAGAAATGCCTTTTGTGTTTGGCTCACCCATATGCATTGCTATTTCTTCACCAAAGGATATCTAAAAAAATAAAACAAATTAGATAATAGAAGTAAATTCAAATGTTGTTTAAAATTGTATTCTCTAACTGAATAATTAAATACATTTTTTGGGTTCAGTGTTCCTTTTAGTCTGAAATTTGGATTTTCCAGTCCTTCAAACTGAAAGAGCACATAAGACTTCATGAGCCTAAGTTAGCTATGCATCTGTCCCTAAAGGGACATATGTTAAAGTGAAATTAGAGGCGCCCTCATGTACTGGCAGTTATTAATTTGCCAGTATTGGTGTGCTATGTGCTACAATAAAGTGTTAAATGTATAACTTGTCACTAATTGTTTTTGTATTGACAATACAATGTATGATGTAAAAAGCAAAATAACAACCTACATATATAAATATAAATTGTTAGACTCAAACGATTTTATCAAAGTATACTACAATGATATGACTATCCCTCTGTCAATATAAGTTAGATAGTCCACACTCTCAGAGGTATTAAAATCTCCAGGCAGCAGACTCATTCCAGATAGGTGTTGGCAATCACAGGTTCTGTTCAAAAAGAGAAAAGAGAAGAGGCGCCAAATGGTGTGTATCGTTTTAAATTCAGTAGGCCATGCCCCCAGATAAAAACTACTTACAAAATTTCCAGCACTTGAGAAGTGCCACAAATGCCTTCTGAACTGTTAGCAGCCGTCCAGCTAGCTGTATTGTACCAGTACTGCTTCAATAATGTGCTGTGTGAGACAAAAAACACAAAAGTGCCACAATAGTGTGTATCAGTGTGATCACTTGTGAAAGCGCAATAATTGAAATGTACTCACAGGATATAGGGCACTTGAGAAGTGCCACAAAAACCTCCTGGACACTTGTCAGCTGTCCAGCTCACTGATTTCACCGATATCCTCTGGGTTCAATAGTTCAGGTCACAAAAGGGCTCCAATGAAGCACTCTACGATATACCTGTAGCTCAGTGTCCTGTTACTTGCATAAATGGCTGTCAGTATTAAATGCCAAAAAATGCCGTGCTACTTGTATTAGTAATATAAAAAGATATTTATTTAAAAACAATGTTACAGTGTAACATTGTTTTTAAATAAATATCTTTTTATATTACTAATACAAGTAGCATGGCATTTTTTGGCATTTAATACTGACAGCCATTTATGCAAGTAACAGGACACTGAGCTACAGGTATATCGTAGAGTGCTTCATTGGAGCCCTTTTGTGACCTGAACTATTGAACCCAGAGGATATCGGTGAAATCAGTGAGCTGGACAGCTGACAAGTGTCCAGGAGGTTTTTGTGGCACTTCTCAAGTGCCCTATATCCTGTGAGTACATTTCAATTATTGCGCTTTCACAAGTGATCACACTGATACACACTATTGTGGCACTTTTGTGTTTTTTGTCTCACACAGCACATTATTGAAGCAGTACTGGTACAATACAGCTAGCTGGACGGCTGCTAACAGTTCAGAAGGCATTTGTGGCACTTCTCAAGTGCTGGAAATTTTGTAAGTAGTTTTTATCTGGGGGCATGGCCTACTGAATTTAAAACGATACACACCATTTGGCGCCTCTTCTCTTTTCTCTTTTTGAACAGAACCTGTGATTCCCTAAAGGGACAGTCTACTCCAGAATTTTTAGTGTTTAAAAAGATAGATAATCTCTTTATTACCTATTCCCCAGCTTTGCATAACCAACATGGTTATATTAATATATTTTTTACCTCTGTGATTACCTTGTATCAAAGCCTCTGCAGACTGCCCCCTTAGCTCAGTTCTTTTGACAGACTTGCATTTTAGCCAATCAGTGCTGACTCATAAATAACTCCATGAGAGTGAACACAATGTTATCTATATTGCACACATGAACTAGCACTGTCTAGATGCAAAACATTTTCAAAATGCACTGAAATAAGAGGCAGCCTTCAAGGTGTTTGAAATTAGAATATGAGCCTCCCTAGGTTTAGCTTTCAACAAAGAATACTAAGAGAACAATTGGAAAGTTTTTTTTAAAATTGCTTGCCCTATCTGAGTCATGGAAGTTTAAATTTGACTTGACTGTCCCTTTAACCCCTAACCCAAAAGGGCGTATACATTTACGTCATGCAGTACTTTGCCTATCATACAGCATGACGTATATATACATCCGATCTGCAGAAAACTCCAGAAGTCTCAGCTTTCAAGATACAAATGAGAGCTGCAGCTTCTGAGCTCCAGGTATCTACCTGCATATGAAACTGAAGCATGATCGGTGCTCCGGTTCCATACGAAGGCAGATCTTTACAGATGGTGACACTGTGTGTGTCACTGTCTGTAATGATCATCTGCTGATGCCAGCGGGAGGTGTGGGAGAAAAAACGGGAGGCAGATGGCCAGTCCAGCAGTGGAGGGGGAAGGGAGAGGGAGTGGGATGAAGCTACACTACAGAAAAATAAATAAAGAGAGGAGTGATGGGGAGCTATGCTACAGAAAAAAAAGGTTGGTGTGGGGGTCGGAGGCCCTAAATAATGATTGTTGGATGGGGGGTGTGGGGGACCACTACACTACAGAAAATGTAAAAAATAAATAAATAAAAAGCTACAAAAAAATATGTATTTTATTGGTACTGGCAGACAGGAATGGCCACAAGTAGTGGGATCGTAAGATAGGTATTTGGGGGATCAGGGAGGGTTGAGAAGGATCACTACACTGCAGAAAAAAAATAAAACAATAATAATAATACTAATAATAATAATAAAAAAAAAACTGCATATTGGCAGACTGTCTGCCAGTACCTAAGATGGTGGTGACTAGTGGGGGGTGAGAGAGGAAGGAGAGCTGATTGGGAGGGATCAGGTGGTGGGAGGTGTCAGTTGGGAGGGTAATCTCTACACTAAAGGAAAAATTAACTTTACAAGCTACCTATTAACCCCAAGCACTGCCGGGAATAATAAGTGTGGTGCACAGCTGCAATTAGCTGCCTTCTATTTACCAAAAAGCACTGGCAAAGCCATGTATGTCTGCTATTTATAAACCAAGGGGATCATAGAGAAGCTTTTACAATAATTTGTGCCACAATTGCACAACCAGTATGTAAATAATTTCAGTGAGAAACCCAAAGTTTGTGAAAAAGTTAACAATTGTTTTGATATGATCGCATTTGGCAATGATTAGGTGGCAAGAAATATACCAACATGGGTCTAGATCAATACCGTGGGTTGTCTACTTAAAAAATATATAGTTTTGACAGGTAAATAAAAACAAGATTTTATTTCTGTGTAAATGAAGTGATAGCAAAAATGCTAAAAAATCCGGTATTTTGGGCGTTCTTTTCTGAAAGTCCTGGTAGCAAAAAGGATTAACACAGACTCAAACCCAGATTGTCGCCTCCAAAAGATAAAAATACAGTACTGGGTAGAGTTTAACTATTGCTAATCTGTTCTGTTATAGTTCAGACTCTGCTGATTTGTAAATCTATTGTAAGAGTGCAGAAAAATGTGTTTACTCTCCCTTTAATTTAATTCTTTGCCTTACTTCCTCTGCATTCTCAATCTTCCCTTTTCTCTTACTGATTATTAATTCATTTATTCCAATATTTAGGCTCTGTTTCACCTCTACCTTTTGCAGAATTACATTTCATTAAATTCAGGGCTAGTCTGTACGTGTTGCTGTTTTCTGGCTTGGATTGGTATTCAAAGCTTTGGTCCCTTGTATTAAGGATTTGCTACTGAAGTCCTTCCTTCTTGATATTACATTATGGAAGTCAAATTGCACCGGAGTAGAATGGATCGTATTGTTTGTTGTTTAGAGAGAGCTCAATTTCCCTTGGGGCTTCTCTTACTGGCAACTGAAAAGAGAGAAGGAAAGAAAATTATTTCAACAAATTCATAAAATAAAGAAGAAGAAAAAAATGTCAATTTCTTTTTTATCTGACTAAATCAAAATAGAAGACAAAATGTAAAATATTTTAATACAGTACTGCTGAATATGCCAATAACACACAGAAAAAGAGAGAATGACTGGAATTAAGAAATGGTTGCTTAATCAAATCTGTACTTTTCCACCTGCTGTGAAATTTTATAACCTATGTTTCTTAATGTCACTACTGTATATTGTTACCTGCTTTTCAGTATTCTCTTTTACCATCTCTGCTGGAATGTACGGTATGTTTCTTGCTCCTAGTCTTTTAAATTGTGTAAAAATGTATTGGATTCTAATGGAACATTTAATTTGTCAACAAATTCCATAATTTCACCATTTCTTTAACCCCTGCAAATGGAAATAGCCAAAATTGTGCTCATGTGCCACCCAGATGAGGACACAGCTGGTGAATCAATTAGATAAAAACATACTTGCGTATGTTCCAATTGCCAGCTTTATCCTTATCTGCAGTAGAAAGTATACGTTCCAGGAGTAAAAATTTGACATCAGTAAAAGGAAGCTACTTCTTTAAAAAACGAAAATCCATGGAGCATGACCAGACAACTGTTATGGTAGGCAGTAATATTTGAGCGGAAGAAAACGGTTGTTAAATCTGCTGATTATCAGCAACATTGGGGAGAATATAGCTCTGATACAGATATTGATTAACTCAGCTTTCTTTCCTGCACAGATAGATATAAATTACTTTGTGGACTTATTCAGATCAGACCTTCACAGTGAGTGACACAGTGACTGGTCCAAAAATTCATCCTCAATATTGTGTAAGTCTTATAAGTATCTACGGGAAACATTTGTTGGAGGTTGTTGCTGCTGAATGAGCATTTACAAGCTATTAAATTCAAGGGTTCACTTTTTCCAGCGTTGTGAATGATTACTCAATGTCTTCAATAAATATTTGAAAAGTACAACTGTTTGTGCATTATTAGTCTATTCATATTGTGTTTGTCAATAATTGTGACTTAGATGAAGATCAGACCACACTTTCAGCTATATTACATGTGTTGCAGTACAGCTTTTAACGCTTGATAAATGGTAAATCCAGCGTAATGCCCAGGAACACATATTACGAGTCATGTCGTTATAGCTATACCGCAAGCATTTTAGCCTGTAACGCAACGTCCAAAAAAATGACGTTTTTGTGTGGGATTTTCATAGCGCCGGTATTACAGGTTGCGTGTTAAGGGTTAAAAAGCTTGCGTTATGCTCTATACCAACACGATCCATACCGCCATCTGAGAGCAGTAGTTATGGATTTTGCAAAACAAAAATGTTTCACAAAACTCATAACTAAACTGTTACAAAGTACACTAACACGAGGCAGAGAGATCTAGGATAAGGAAGGGCCAGTGTTTCTCTCCCTCTTCCCTCTTGCCCCACCCTTCCCAGGAAGAGCCTGACAGACTGTTTGGATACCTGTGGTTGATTTACTTTTTGTCGGCTTCTGCTGAAACTCTACAAGTCTTTGGTTCCCGTTTTCTCCATGGTTGATACCCAGCGTATTTACTGCAATGGAAAACCTAAATTACCTGGGGATCATTTGAAAAACAGAGTGAATAAAAAAAATTGAGTTTCTAAAACACTGCGGAATGGAACCGCAAATGGCAGCCTTTACAAATGGCCATTCATGGAATCATTTGAAGAAGCACCAATGTATGTTGCTGTGTTCACCTACATAGGTTTTGGAGTTGTAACATTATTTGGCTACCTACGGGATTTCATGAGAGCATGGGGACTGGAAAAAGGCCACATGGCTGTAGAGAGGGAAGAACAGAAGGATTTTGTCCCTCTCTATCAAGACTTTGAATTTGTTTACACGAGAAATCTTTACATGTGAGTTCGAGATAACTGGAATCGACCAATTTGCAGTGTTCCGGGACCAGATTTTGACCTAATGGAACGTCTGACCGATGACTATAACTGGACATACAGGCACACAGGGAGAGTCATTAAAAATATCATAAACATGGGGTCCTATAACTATCTTGGATTTGCAGAGAATGATGTTTCTTCTTTAGACACTGTGATGAACATGGTAACAAATTACGGAGTTGGAGTTTGCAGTTCTAGGCAAGAAATGGGAAACTTGGATAAGCACAAAGAACTGGAAGAGTTAGTATCTCAGTTTTTAGGTGTTGAATCTGCGATGGTGTTTGGTATGGGATTTGCAACCAACTCAATAAATATCCCTGCTTTGGTTGGCAATTGCTGTCTCATTTTAAGTGATGAGCTGAACCACACATCTTTAGTACTTGGAGCCAGGCTTTCTGGAGCTACCATTCGTGTTTTCAAGCATAATAATATGAATAACCTAGAAAAGCTACTAAGGGATGTAGTGGTGCATGGTCAACCTCATAGTCACAGTACCTGAAAAAAAAATAATCTCATTCTCGTGGAAGGCATTTACAGTGTGGAAGGTTCTATAGTTTGTCTTCCAGAGGTTGTTCATTTGAAGAAGAAATACAAGGCCTATCTTTATCTGGATGAAGCACACAGTATTGGTGCTGTTGGGCAAACAGGCCAATGTGTAGTGGAGTACTTTGGAATAAACCCTTCAGAGGTTGATTTACTGATGGGTACTTTCACTAAAAGTTTTGGTGCCATTGGAGGATACATTGCTGGAAAAAGGGATCTTGTGGACTTCCTAAGGACCCATTCGCACAGTGCTGTTTATGCAACATCAATGTCCCCTCCTGAGACAGGGCAGATTATTAGGGTGATTAAGTGCATAATGGGACTTGATGGAACTCTGACAGGACTTCAAAGGGTGCGTCAGCTTGCAGAGAACACCCAATACTTTAGAAAATAATTGCGTGAAATGGGATTCATTACTCACTGGAATAAAGACTCTCTAGTCATCCCTGTACTTTTATACATGCTTGGAAAAGTAGGGGCTTTTGCAAGACATGTGTTAGAGAAGAAAATTGGTGTTGTTGTAGTTGGATTTCCAGCAACTCCGATCACTGAAGCCAAAGCAAGATTTTGTATATCTGCTGCACATTTGAAGGAGATGCTGGATACGGTCCTTGATGCACTTGATGAAATGGGCAAATTTTTGCAGCTAAAATACTCGTGACACTCCAAATCTTCTCGTGTAATACACATTGATCAACCAAACTATGAAATCGATGACTGAACTTCGGTCACTTCCTGTAATAGCGTTGCTGCTATGGAGCTTCTTCAGTCTGGAATCATGCACCATTGCATCTGTGGATAACTGATCTATTAGCCAATAAAGAGGACTCCATACATAACACAAGCCTGCAGTAAAGGGGTTAACACGATATATTGTCAACCTTAGTTTGTCTGTATCAGTTCACTAATCTGCAATATCCCACCAGCTCTTGATTTGCATACATGAATATCAATCACACTGGCTGTGTTGCACTCAAATCAAGAGTCATGAAAGCGTATAAATGTATTCTACCTCTTTTTATATGAACAGAAAAACTAACCAAATGTTTACTTACAACAATAATTAATTTTCATATACCAAAAAAAATATTGGAGACTTTCCCAAAACAAAAAAAATGCATTCACTCTAGATTTTTTCAGTTCAGTATTAGTTTTGCATTTGTAATTAATCACCTAAAGTGCCATAAATGTCACATTTTTGTTTTAAACAGTAAACCTTCTAAAATGTACTAACATATACTAATATGTTTGTTCTGTACAAATAAAAAAAAGAAAATCCCTATATGTTATTCCTGCAGAAATCTAAGCTAGAAATATATTGTTAGTAATCTAAAAACACTCTTTCATATCCTGCAATAAAATGTTAAGAGATAAACCTCCTATTATGTCATACGTACTCTAATACTATAACTTTAATAAAATAAGACACCACAACTTGTTGGGAGAAAAGACTGGTCACGGTCACGTTTATTGAATAAACAAATTTAAACTATAGCTAATATTAACCAATATTAGGCACTCTTTATTCAGAACTTAACTCAAAACTTGTATCAAGTTTGTTCATAACTGGTGGCAGCACCTAACACTATCCTAACCCCTACTGACAGACGAACAAGGCACCTCCGGTGTTTTCAGCGTGACACCCGGCTGTTCACGCTTAATGGCATAGAGAGAGAGCTGTGATGTTTAGAAATCTTCTGTCTCAATTCATATGGGAGAGAACCCCTAGTCCGGCACCTAAAGGGAGTATCCCCTCCCTGTTTTTAAACCGTCACTCTTCTCTCTCAATGCCAACTCCCAAGGCCTTGCCCGACCGCCAGCTAGGGAATATCCTCACCAGTAAAGTAAGGTGCCCCCTACTGGCAAATCGTACAACCCTCCTGTAAGGGGTGGAAGGCTTAATTAAAAGGCCTGAGCTTAAAGGGCTAGCTCAACTAAACCTACCCTGGCCGGGAGCCATCTACTACCTTCACCATGCTGCATCATTGCCGCCACATTCTTCCACTCAGGGACGAATGGGCAAGGAAACTTTCTCCTTGAAATCTGGAACAGGAAGAGGCAGAGATCACTGCTGCAGGACCCTATAGAGGTAAGCACAAACTCCCGCCTCCAAACATGCAACATTGTAACAAACACAACCTAGAACACTCCAGACATCAAGTTGGTTATCTCTTAATGTTTCTACAGGCCCACTAGAGGGCCCTCCACTGTCATAAGAGATAAACCCCCTATTACGTCATATGTACTCTAATACTATAACTTTAATAAAATAAGACACCACAACTTGTTGGGAGAAAAGACTGGTCGTGGTCTTGTTTATTCAATAAACACATTTAAACTATGGCTAATATTCACCAATATTAGGCACTCTTTAATCAGAACATAACTAAAAACTTGTATCAAGTTTGTTCATAACTGGTGGCGGCATCTAACACTATCCTAATCCCTACTGACAGATGGACAAGGCCCCTCCAGTGTTTTCAGCATGATACCCAGCTGTTCATGCTTAATGGCATAGAGAGAGAGCTGTGATAATCTTCGGCCTCAATTCATAATGGAGAGGACACCTAAGTCGGCACCTAGTGGGCGTATCCCCTACCTGTTTCTAGACCATCACTCTTCACTCTCAATGCCACTCCCAGGGCCTTGCCCGACCACCACAAGAGAAAAAGGACTAAATTTACTCTTGCCGCCACCTTTAACCAATAGGTACCTCACTAATAACTTTCACTCAAACCATACTAACTTTGAAAACTTTATATACATTTTTTCAATTTTTCTGCCTAGCTAACAGTCATCCAACAACTGTTAAAATGATCTTAAAGTTCAAAAGTGTTTTTTTTTTTTAGATTACAAGTAATAGTGCCTTCCTGATGTCACTCATGAATAAATCCAACCCAACATCAGTTAGGTGCACTCCCTCAGGGTGATAAGGACCGTGATTAGTTTGTGCCTAATAGCAAAGCCACCCAAGGCCGTGACTGCTCTTCCCACCTCCCTGTAAACCTTCTTACGGATGTTATAGGCCGCCCTCTGGGTTGCTATAAACCATTCGAGCAATTGGACCATCCTATCCTCACATCCCGGAGCCAAGCATGTAACCACCTTATATTAACCACCATCCTCCTTATGAGATTGAGTGCTGGTACTGATCCCATGTCATTACCCCCTACATGTAATACAATAATGTGAGGCTGCCCCCACCTCCTATGTGTGTCCTGTAGAAGGGCTGGTAATTCCTCCCATGCCAGACCCCTACGACCTAACATCGAAAGTTGGCCTTGGACATTGGAAATCCAAGCTGCTGACCTTCTGGGGAGCGTAACGCCCTGATGGAAGCCCAATGGATAAATGAATGCCCTATTATGCACACCCGAACTGGAGGGGAAACCTCACCTAACACACCTGGCAAAACACATGAGTAAACAACATTATCACATCTGCCTACACCACATCGTCAGTCCTCGACTACCCCCCTCCTCTTTACATGGATGGAAAAACTTAAGCCCAACACAATAAATTTACCTATATTTAATGTTTCATTTTAAAAAAAAAATATGGCTTGGGCAGCGGCCTTATGTATGTTTTATAACTCCCTGACTTCCAGCGCCCTATGCACTTGAGTGAGGAGCGATTCTAGATGGGTCCAACCCCAGCTGTTCAGCTGTTCTTGAAAGAACCTTGTGGACCTGAAATACAGACAATGATCTACCATCCTCATGTACTAAGAATTGCAGGCAACCCACCGGTCTAATCCTACTAAACTCCTCCATGCTCTGTACCTGGTAACACTCTGGGAATTCATGCCTAACCAGTGACAACCATGCCCCATTTCCTTCTTGATCAGTTTTGGACCGAGGTACTAACCGAAGGAGGCCCTCTTCTGATGACCTAATGTGCCCCAGTTATATCCCTCCCAAGCCCTTGGCTCTGGTGGAAGCCACTAATTCCCCTAAATGCAACACCCCTGCAAAAGCTAAGGTGAATGCCGTCCGGAAAAGTAAAATCTTGTACTCAGAGGAACAAACTGACCTTAGTTCCAAAACACCAGCTTCCTCAGGGAAAGCGTTGTGATTGGTTCCCTCCTATCACTAGGGCGAGGGTCCATCCTACCCCAACCTTTCAAGACCTGCCGAACAAGAAACAATTTAGATTAATCAGGATTCCCCAACACTTTGTTAAAGAAGGCCACCGCAGATAACCTACTACCCACACCCAATCTAGAAATCCCTTCCTGTCTCAAGCATGCTAAACAATCAAGCACCTGTACCTGAGAGGCTTGATGCACCTCGACACCCTTCTGGTGACAGAATTTTTCCCATCCTTTCCAAAGACTCATGTACGCTTTCCATGTATTAGGTGCCAATAATGCCTGAACTAAGGTGAGAATGGTTTCCCAGCCTGTGCCAGCTGCCAAAAAAAGTTCACATTAATCCCGTTGCAGCTGCTGCAATTACGTTATGCACCCCCGGGACATGCCTGCCAGTAAAACAAATGTTAAGCTGCAAACAGCATAGCACCAACTGTCTTGAATACGTCACTACCACTGGAAAGGACGCAGACAAATCTCTTTATGGCGTAAACAACACTCATATTGTCCATCCAAAACACTACTGATCTGTTCGCTAGTGTATTGCCCCATATTTGAATAGCAACCCAAATTGAGAATAACTCTAGCAGTGTCATATTCCTAGTCAATCCCTTAGCTATCCAATACTTGAGCCAAGGAGCTTAGCTCCATTCTCTATTTAGATAAGCTCCATAACCGAAACCGCCCACAGCATCTGTGTATAGAGGCAATGACTGGTTAGATATGGGCACCACCCTCCAAATACAGATCCCATATTCTCAAGTCCTCCCTCATCTCTGAGGTGACGACGACTGACGGTTAAAAACTCTTCCCATCGGTATGGCCCTCCCATCAAAATTCAGTAGGCCCAGCAATGTCTGAATCTCCTTAATGGGAACCCTATCACTCCTAACCACTTTTTGTACCACCTGTAAGAGCCAACATTTTCCCATGGTAATCTGCACTCTGACTGCAACGTGTCTATCTCTATACCTTAAAAGGTGACACAAGTGCATGGACCTTGAGTTTTATCATCCGCAAGTGGCACTCCAAAATCAGCCATCATGTCCTGCATTACCCTTATTAACTTTACACACTCTGTGGCCTCTGCTCTCCCCACAAACAGGAAGTAATCCAGGTAATAGGCCAAAGCCCACCCCCTGACGCCTTTTGAACCACCCAGTGAATAAATGAGCTGAAACACTCAAAAAATGAGCATGATAATGAGCATCCCATCGGTAGACATCTGTCCACGTAGTATGCCCGGGCCGGAGCCGGAAGGCTGATTCTATGTCCACCTTTGCCAACAATGCCCCCCTACCCTTAGCTCACGCTATTGTCAATGTATCGTAAAATGATTGGTAGTGTACTGAACTAAGTTCCAGATCAATTGCGTCATTAACTGATGACCCATCGGGTACGACAAATGATGGATAAACCTAAACTTCCCTAACTTCTTTTTTGGTACTACTCTCAATGGCGAGACATATCCGGGAAAGGAGGGTGATAAAATAGGCCTGAAACCCACCCCAGTTCCAACTCTTTTGCCAATTTGTCCCTAACCACCTGTGGAAATTCGTAAACTGTTTTTAAATTCATGTGAATAGTAGACCCCACCACTGGACTTACGACCGGTATCTTAAATACCTCTGCCAACCCTGATCTCAGCAGCTCTGCAGCTACCTGATCAGGGTAACATGCCAACCATGGCACTATCGCGGCAAGCTTAAGTGGAATTGGCGCTCTTGACACCAGCTCCAGTCCTGGGGATAGGCTTCTCTCCCCCTTGCTCCCTCCTCTTGCTGGGCAAGGGCCACTGCAATATTTGCAGATGTGACAAAAGGAACAGTTAGATCCTCTGTCACACTGCCTGTCCTGGTACTTCCAACACTACTTACCCCGCTTCTTTTGTCGAGGCACAGTGCGCGAAGCTCCAGGATGAATGGTCGTTAAAGGGGAATTAGCCCCCTCCAGTCCTAATTTTGACCACAGGTGCATTTCCTGTGTTCCAAAATGTAATAGTGGGTTACCCAACATTTTTCTGAGGAAGGCCATGTCATAATCACACCATGCCCCTTTTTTGAAACTATGTATATCATCGATAGTATCCTGATATTTGAATAGATTGTGGCCTTGCAGAGGCCATTTATCCACATAGCATGCAGCACTTCTGCCACTCTTCATAGGTCTCCGGCTTGTGGACCTTCTTACGACCAGTGCCATCTGCTGCCCTTTCCTTTGCCCTATACGCATCTAACGACAGTTCAAATATATTAATGTAGCACCCTTCATGAATCTCCTTCACTATATTTGCCTTAAGATGCCCATACAATGAATGCACTAGGCATGGATAGGTATCACCCTGGGCCGCTACCATCCTAGCCACCACCTGACCTTGTGGAAGTCCTACACTCTCTTCATGCGCCACCCCTGATGGGACCTGCACCAACCCCGTAACACCCACTTTAGCTTTGAAATGTGCTGCTGCCATTTTCTTAATCCATCTAAACATCTGCTGCTGCTCTTTACCCACTAGCCCCAGATCCTCCCCGCTCTCAGCACCCGAGTCACTAGTAGATGAACCCGTGTCAGCATGTGTGATGTCTGGAAAACAGTACTCACCGTTAGATGCTGCCTTGCCCTGGGTTCCCAATGTCGCCATCTGTGTTGCTGCTACAGCATCTGCAGTTGGTTTTCTGCTAGTCTCAGCGACCACCAATTCCCTAGGCGCCCCAGCCTCCATGCCCGCTGATCCTCTTCCGTCAATCTGTGAAGATAAAACATTTTGGGCAGTACTCCGTGTCAAGAATGAGGCCCCAGGGGGCCACCCCCACTCCCTGTTCCTTGCCCCACATTGTCTCTCATACCTAGAGCTGCCATAACAGCCCTTCTAATAATTTTTTCATTCACTCCCCCTTCCTGAGCGTGCACATACAACCCAGAAGAGGACTGTTGCCTAGCTCCAGAGTGAATAACTGCCTCCACAGCCTTTCTAATAATTTCCTCAGTCACTCTCCCAGTCACACACAACCCAGATGTAGACTGCGGCCTGTTCGCAACATGTCTCCCTTGCCCACCATGCACCACCGGGCACCCTTGTGTACCAATCATACTACTACTCAGTAAACCCAAATTATCAGGCCCCTGCAGCGAGTTCCTTGCCCCAGTGGCCCTCGGGCCCATGCTCTCAATGTCCCCAGTCGCCCTATGCAATATCACACTGTCACACCAATCATGAGACACAACCGGAGCCTCATGTATCAATCTTTCTCTCACATGCCTGTCATGCCTCCCTGCGGTGCTCTCACGATCCACTGGCCTAACAACCTCATCATCCCAAGTGCCTTGCCCCCACCCGCTGAGGCCTCATCCATGACCCGGAGACTCCCCAACTTACTTAATATACTAATATTAATATTAGTATATTATACTAATTATTAATACTGCGGTTGCATGGGCCCTCCGTGCTGCGATGACAAACCCTCCCAACATGGCGGCCGCGCTCCTCCCCACTGGAATGGTCAGATGGGAAAGTCGCACAAGACCCGCCGTGCGAGGGGGCCTGACCTAATGCAGAAGACGGGCCAGCCAGAGAAGAAGGCTGCAACGAGCCGCGACACCCTTCCCCCAGCGCAGAGCCATCCCAGCCCCCCCGGACCCCTCCGGGCTCATCACCCTGGCCAAGGACCGGTCAATGGTCAAAACAGCTGCCATTGCTGCCGGGGGTAGGGTGGGTAGCTTCTGCACCGCAACCTCCTCACCAGGCCCCGACTGCATCCCACCTGCATCCAGGGTGGCAGGTACCGGGTCAGGGACTATAGCACCCTGAGTGGGAGGGGGGACCTGTTGTGGCATTACAGCAGGCAAACTAGAGGCATCACCTAAAGGGGCAAGGCCCAAACTAGGCCCTAGCCCTGACTCTCCTGAGTTCCCCATAAGGCCCAGCCTAGCTGCACTACCCCTCACATTCCCTGCCGGGCCTAATTCCCTCCTTACACCCTTCCTGCTCTTATTAATGGATTTCCTGGGGGGGGTTATTTTGGGTGGTGGGAGGTACCGCCTCATCATTGCTCTGATCTCCTCTTTCTCCAGCAGGTCCCCTCTTTCTGGATGGCAACTCTACGACTGGTGGCATCGATTTCCTCCTGGCTCTATCCATCTCTACCAGCTTTACTCCTCGGATTTCTACACGAGAAACTTTATTCTTGAAGTTTGGAACAGGTAGAGGCAGAGATCACTGCTGTAGGACCCTATAAAGGTAAGCACAAACACCCGCCTCCAAACATGCAACATTGTAACAAACACAACTTAGAACACTCCAGACTTCAAGTTGGTTATCTCTTAATGTTGCTACAGGCCGACTAGAGGGCCCTCCACTGTCAAATCCTTTGACTACCAGAGAGGAATGTTATTTTCCCTGGTAGCAAAGGAGTTAAAAATAAAAATACAAGTTGTAGCTATCTATTTACTAGACGATAATAAATTGTTGTTTTCCATCATTTTTTTATTTTATTTTTTACAACATTGATTATAAATGAAATCTTTGGCTACATCAATTTCCATTTGTAAATGTTATGGTTTGTTGTAACAACAATTTTTTCCATACAATTGTACACACATTTTTTGTTGTTCTTGTAACTGGAATATGATGTGGCCCATTGTTTTTATTTGTATCTTGCTTCCAATCCTCATGCCCCTGTAATAAGCCTCAATTAAAGGGTTTCCCTACCTGAACCGAAGTAAATTAGTTAAAGGGACATTAAACACTTTGAGATGGTAATATAAAATTATAAATTGTAAATATAAAAAAAAAACCTCTGTAATATATTATAACTAACAATAGCCCTTAAAAGTGCCTTTTGTAGGGCATTGCCCTAAGTTAAACAGCTCTTTTACCTGTAAAAAAACTACAAAGTTCCCCCAACAGTAAAACCCATCACCCAACCAACACCCCAAAATAAAAAACCTAACTCTAAAAAAAAAACCTAAGCTACCCTCTTTTACAAAAGCCTAAAGCCCTAATCTAAAAAAAACCCCACCCAAAAAATGTAAATAATTTTATTTAATGGCGGCAATGTGGGAGGCTGGAGGTTTAGGGGTTAATAGGTTTATTTAGTGGCAGCGATGTGGGAGGCCAGAGGTTTAGGGGTTAAAAACCATATTATAGTGTCGGCGATGTTGGGGAACTGCGAAATAGGGGTTAATAACTTTTATTAGTGTCGGCAATGTCGGGGGCAGCAGATTAGGGGTGTTTAGACTTGCGGTTTAGGTTAGGGTGTTAGGTTTAAACGTAACTTTTTTTCCCCATATATATTTATGGGGTTGCGTTACGGAGATTTTTCATTTCGCACTTCAGGTGTTAGGTTTTATCTAACACTCTCTCCCCATTGATGTCTATGGGGGAAGTGTGCACAAGCACGTCAAAGCAGCACTTGGATTTTCTGCGGTATGGAGCTTAACACCACCATATCGCAAGCAAAAGGAGGCTTTTCAGTAATTCGTAATGGCAGCGCTATGAAGAGTGAAATAACGTAACTTTTTGGTGTTAGCTTTGCACCATGTTTAGCACAAAACTCATAATCTAGTTGTTTGCTAATAATCAATGCAGAAATCCAGGTAACTGCAAAGGGTTCACAAACTTTTTCTTGCAACTGTATATAAGGGATAGGCAAGGTGTCCATGACTAGCCCTTGCAGTGTCTGCCACAACCTTAGTATATCTTTTCTTTCTGATTAAATAATAGGAATAAAAAAAAATATGTAGTGTGAATAAAGTTAGTGGTTTGTCAAGAGACTGCTAGCGACATTGGGTGATAAGTTATGGACTAAAGCCTGAGTGAAATACAGGATGTGTATCTGCATCTGTATAATAACACCCAGCTCTATACAAAGACACAGTAGTGACACTGGCACATGCGTATAGCCAGACAAGGGCTGGTTATAGGATCAGTGGTATCTGCATGAGTATAATAACACTCAGCGCTATATAATGACACAGTAGTGACACTGGCACATGCGTATAGCCAGAGGAGGGCTGGTTATAGGGTCAGTGGTATCTGCATCAGTATAATAACACCCAGCTCTATATAATGACACAGTAGTGACACTGGCACATGTGTATAGCCAGAGGAGGGCTGGTTATAGGGTCAGTAGTATCTGCATCAGTATAATAACACCCAGCTCTATACAAAGACACCGTAGTGACACTGGCACATAGGTATAGCCAGAGGGGGGCTGGTTATAGTATCAGTGGTATCTGCATCAGTATAATAACACCCAGCACTATATAATGACACAGTAGTGATACTGGCACATGGGTATAGCCAGACAAGGGATTGTTATAGGGTCAGTGGTATCTGCATCAGTATAATAGCACCCAGCGCTATATAATGACACAGTAGTGATACTGGCACATGGTATAGCCAGAGGAGGGCTGGTTATAGGATAAGTGGTATCTGCATCAGTATAATAACACCCAGCACTATATAATGACACATTAGTGACACTGGCACATGCGTATAGCCAGAGGAGGGCTGGTTATAGGGTCAGTGGTATCTGCATCAGTATAATAACACCCAGCTCTATATAATGACACAGTAGTGACACTGGCACATGCGTATAGCCAGAGGAGGGCTGGTTATAGGGTCAGTAGTATCTGCATCAGTATAATAACACCCAGCTCTATACAAAGACACCGTAGTGACACTGGCACATAGGTATAGCCAGAGGGGGGCTGGTTATAGTATCAGTGGTATCTGCATCAGTATAATAACACCCAGCACTATATAATGACACAGTAGTGACACTGGCACATGGGTATAGCCAGAGGGGGGCTGGT
Source organism: Bombina bombina (assembly GCF_027579735.1). NCBI lineage: Eukaryota > Metazoa > Chordata > Amphibia > Anura > Bombinatoridae > Bombina > Bombina bombina. The sequence continues at coordinate 823,425,024 of NC_069504.1, forward strand.
TATAGTATCAGTGGTATCTGCATCAGTATAATAACACCCAGCACTATATAATGACACAGTAGTGACACTGGCACATGGGTATAGCCAGACAAGTGCTTGTTATAGGGTCAGTGGTATCTGCATCAGTAAAATAGCACCCAGCGCTATATAATGACACAGTAGTGATACTGGCACATAGGTATAGCCAGAGGATGGCTGGTTATAGGATCAGTGGTATCTGCATCAGTATAATAACACCCAGCACTATATAATGACACAGTAGTGATACTGGCACATGGTATAGCCAGAGGAGGGCTGGTTATAGGATAAGTGGTATCTGAATCAGTATAATAACACCAAGCACTATAAAATGTTTTTAATTTCAAATGTACCTTGGTGTCCTTCACTAAGGTCTGTACTTTGGAAAATGTCTGCCGCAGCCTTTGTCTGTGACTATCCTTGCTGTATATATGTGTGTGCATCTTGATAAAGGCCAACCTTAGGCTGAAACGCGTAGATGAGTTTTTTACTAAGTAGATACAGAGCACTCTGCTATAACAGCTGTGAAGACACGGATCGGCTCTGAAGGAGCCAGTTTGAAAGACATGCAAAAAATACCACACCTGATTGGAGGAGAGTATACATGTGACTGTGACCGAGGAGAGCAGAAGCATTACCCTAACCAAAGCATAGGAAGGACCACAGGAAAAACCACCTAATGATACCAGCGCATAAGTGCAACCACAACCGAAAAGGTCCTGAGTGGTGAGGTAGACTAGTCGGCCCAGCAAAAGAATACAAGGTAGTGGATGTGAGTGTCTGCATGTGATCCGTGGGACAGCTACTAGATCTCCAAAGTTGCCCTTTGGAAATCTCATACACAGTATGTTGGCATTAAAAGTCCTCTTAAGCATAACAGAGGTATTAGTACTGGACTTATATAGTGGGACTATTGCTTTAAAGTATATCTGTGTTTTTTTTCGTAATTGTTTGATTTTTAAATACCACCGGTGGCTATTGGGATTTTGAATGCATATGTGGAATAAATGTATTAATTTATTAATGAAGATTAATTTGATCTTACATACTGTTAACAATTTAGCTGTGTAAAGCGCACCTTTTTGTTTTTGACATATATGTGTGTGCACACATACATCAATTCACATATATACATATAAATACATATACACCATTGAGCCCTCCCCAGTCCAATTCCTTGTCATATATCATGTCCCTTTAAATCACTATTAGAACATTTATTTCAATAAAATCTTATACATGTTTCAATAGAAAAGCATTATTTAAATGTTTAGTGGAGAACTCTACTATTTGTGTAAGGGACTCACCTGGGAGCTCTTGATCCGACCCCCTCTCATCTTGGCAAACATGGAGAGTAACTGCTTCCATCTTGGCGTCCCTCCACGTGGCTCCTCCTGCTACTGCCTGTAGCTCCCCTAGGAGCGTGTGGCTGCACGCTGCTGAAATTTAAAGGGGCCATGTCCTAATTACCGGAACTCCCACCTGGAGGTCTCAGGTGTGGGAGTTTATATAAAAGTACACTCTGCCCTTCACTCTGAGTTGAGTTATTGACTTTCAACCTTGCTCCTGGTTCCTGTTAAGCTTAAACATACTTACCCGCTACCTGTCTATGCTCACCTTGTTCCAGAGACTCACACATTTTTCAAATTTTTACCTTTTACCTGTGTATGTTTACCTTGCTCCAGAGACCACTCACACTTTACTGATAACTGTGTATGCTCACCTTGTTCCAGAGACCAAGCATATTTACCTTGCACCTGCATATCCTCTCCTGGTTCCTGAAAGCCGAGCAGACTTGCCTGATACCTCTGTATGCTCATCTTGTTTCTGAAGCTGTTCCTATTTGGTATTCCATGATAATCTCACCAACAATATGTGCTGGGTATCCTGTGCCTACTGAGAATCTTGTGTCTACTTTCCTCTCACCAGTTAGTAACATTTTTAAAAAGGATTTCCTTGTTCTGAATATCTCTCCTGCATTCTGAGTTCCACACACCCTAATCCCCTCAAAATTTGACCCTTGGTATAGCCCACCTTAGACAAGTGCAGATTTCAGCCTCTAGTTATTAAGGTCTGTCAAACCTGATCCGACAGACCTCGCTGAATACGGCGAGCAATACGCTCGCCGTATTCAGCATTGCACCAGCAGCTCACAAGAGCTGCTGGTGCAACGCTGCCCCCTGCAGACTCGCAGCCAATAGGCCTCCAGCAGGGGGGTGTCAATCAACCCGATCGTACTCGATCGGGTTGATTTCCGGCGATGTCTGTCCGCCTGCTCAGAGCAGGCGGACAGGTTATGGAGCAGCGGTCTTTGTGACCACTGCTTCATAACTGCTGTTTCTCGCCAGAAACACGGGGCATCAAGCTCCATTCGGAGCTTGATACATATGTCCCTTCATCTTAAGTGACAGCCGACATTAATTTTTCAGTGCACTCCATATAATATGTGAGGGATTTAGCTCACTTGCTCTATCCAACATCCAGATGTTTGTGTGCCCTCGAGTGCTAACATTTTACTTTGCAAAATGAGGAAAACTATAAAAGTGCTATTAACTTGAGTGGTGTTAGCACACAACAGCACTAATATTTTTGTGCTCTGTTTGTAATGTAGGTCAAAATGTGTAAAAAAATTTAAAGGGATAGTCTTGTTAAAATTAAACTTTCATGATTCAGATAGAGCAGGCAAATTTAAGCCACGTTCTAATGTACTCCTATTATACATTTTTCTTCATTCTCTTTGTATTTTTATTTGAAAAAGTAAGAATTTAAGCATAGGAGCTGGCCCATTTTTGGTTCGGCACCTGGGTTCATTCTAAAATAGACCTTTAAGACCAACGTGTCAGGGTGCCAGGAATCAGACTGAGACGAGAATTGCAAAAATAATCACACCTTTATTAATAGCAAAAAATAATAAAAAGTCCACAAGTCAAATAACAAGCCAGGAGTCAAAACCAGAGCAGGTAGTCAGACGAGCCCAGTCAGGAGCCAAAGCGAATAGTCAGATGAGCCGGAGTCAGGAACAAGCCAGGGATCAGGAACCAGGAAGGATGTCAGTTAGCCAGGTAATACAGAGGAACTCTCACAAACAGGTCTGAGACAATGCAAAGGCAAAGCATACTGAACAGAGGCCCTTTAAATAATAAGTGATGACATCACAATTCTGAGACTGCATCCTGTCTCACATGGATGATGCACACCAGTCTGGCCATAAAAGGAAGTGCAGGAAATGAGCAGCATCCCCCACAGTGCACCATAGTCAGGAAGAGAGGTGAATAAAATGGCTGCCAGCAGCACATGGCAAACAAAACAGGGAAAAAACCCTGACACAATGCTGTATATAGGATTCTAGTTGCCCAGTAGTTACCCATAGTAGTGTTGCTTGATATTGCAGAGCTTATGCTATAAGCGGTCTAAAAGTGGCCTCTTCTTAATACACAGTGACATACCTCCTGCCACATTGTATGTAAGTTACAGGTGGGATACACAAGTGGCCTTCTAAAATTACAGGAGTGTTGGTCTATTACCTTTTATAGAAATGTCTTTGCTGTTTCCAAATCATATGAAGTACCTATTTGTTATTTTTTAAATAAAAAAAAATAAATAATGTTGTTTTCTAAGTACAGTTGTGATAACTTTTATCTATCTAGTCCTGCAATTTATGGTACCAACTGTCAAAGATATTTAATTGTGTGAGTTTTTTTTGTGTGCTTCATATCAGTTTTATTTTTGTTACTGTTTTTTGGAACCCAAATAAAAAAAAAATCCATGTTTAACTTTCTGCTACTTTAAAGTTTATATATACAAAAATTGGTAGCAATTAGTGCTTATAAAATTAACCAGAGATCAGATCGCTGGTTAATTTTATAAATCTGCCGCAAATTGCCCCAAAATACTGTCTAGTGTAATTCATAAAAAAATTAAGATGGCAGCATATTTATTTTTAATTAAAATTACTGCACTAGGCAGTATTTTGGGGATAAAGTTGGTGGGAGCGGGGTGTTAGAAGAAAAACGGCACTGAAAAGTTCCTTTACATTGTGGTCTATGGGAACCAGGGGTGAAACTACAGGGGGTGCAGAGGTCGCAGGTTTTTTCTTAAATAAAAAACGTTGACCTGCCACTGTCTACACTGATATCATGCGAGTGTGACATGATGCTTCACTAGTGTCTCTAACTACAGGGGTTAGTCTATGTTTTACCCATTGGTGTTTATGTGTGTGTGTATGTTTGTGGAACCAGCAAATTACACACCTTGTTACTACAGCATGGGGCGAGGGGGTAAACAGTGTCACTATACAGTACCACTATATACAGTACGGGGGGGCTGGACTATGTCACAGACTACTGTGGTCACTTTATAAAGTACTGGGGCAGGTAGGGTCAGGCCAGCCATCTCACCGGGAGATTACAGACTGTGTCACTGACTTACTATAAACAGTACTGGTGGGTTAAACAGTGTCACTATATAGTAATAGGGGGTCAGACCATCTCACAGACTGTGGGCACAGGGTACCTCCTTTTGCAGATGTAATCTGATTCACATTTTTTTTCTGTGTTAAATGTTAAAAAAAAAAAAAAAAATGATATGTATCAAATTCACTTTTTGTTTTGGTTGGGGGGTGGGGGCCCTTCTTAGATTCTTGCACCTGGGCCCTGTGGTTTCTAGTTACTCCTCTGATGGGAACTGTGTGTTCCCAGTAAATATATGTTTACGCTTATATACATATATATTTATGTGTTAATATGTGCATATACACATATTGGGGCCCATTAAAGAAGGTGCGAGCGGACATGATCCAATATTGCGGATCATGTCCGCGGCACATCGATAAATGCCAACAGGATACGCTCTGGGCATTTATCATTGCACCAGAAGTTCTTGTAAACTGCTGGTGCAATACCACCCCCTGCAGATTTGTGGCCAATTGGCCGCTAGCAGGGGATGTCAATCAACCCGATCGTATTTTCCTCAGAGCAGGGGTACAGGTTATAAAGCATCGGTCTGAAGGCTCACCAGAAACACGGGGCATCAAGCTCCATACATAGCTTGATAAATATGCCCCATTAACTCATAAATATATATGTATATCAGCATATACATATATATTTTTAATTGCTGCCATTGCTTACCCCCATTGCTGATGCTGAAGTTCTGATGCCGTCTCTGACGACATCAGAACGAGGCTCCCATAGGAGCCTTTTGAAACTTGCAATGCTTCACAGCAAAGCAAACACAAGGTCGCCTTCGCATTGCTGAAAACTTGTAACACCAGCGTACATTATCGTGCGCTGGTATTACACAGTGGAGCTCAAATATAACTTTCATCAAAGCGTTATATAGCGCTCCATTTGTAATCTGGCCCATCATGTTTTGAGAAAACAATCATTTTCTTTCCTGATTTTGGTAAACATTTTATCTGCATTTGATCAACCACACACAATGACCTTTTAGAGTTTGGTGTGTGAAAACTTGGAATTTCTTTTCAATGTTATTACAATCAGGGATAAATTGACACTTGGTAGCAGGAGGATTTTGCTGTCCTGCTTCCCCCCTTAAGAAAGCAAAGCAAAATATTGGAACTCAGGGGAAATAGGATGTCAGACCCCGTCAGCAGGCAATAGTGAACACTGGTCAACTGAGAACAGCACAGTGTAATTATAAAATCTACCTGTTTATAATCTGTTCATATTTAGCTTCCTAAGGAGATATGATGAAAATCGTGTTTGTTTAATCTAAAAGATAATATCTAAAAATCTGTTACATTGTCTTTGTCAAGTGCTGTTTTGGGGCTGAATACACAAACTTTTTGGGCCAGATTATGAGTGTAACGCTATTTAGCTCTTATATTAGAGCGCTAATTGCACTAGAAGTAAACTTTTTGCGTTTGTCGGGTTGCGCTCGTATTATGACATAAAAAGTTTGTACTCTTGCGCTAACCTGACGCTGCAAACAGCTTACTTTAGCGCAGTTAGAATAGAAGAAAAACAGTGAAAATAAACTAACACCCTACTCACATGCTAACCCGAACTCATATTCTCAAGTGCACTAACCTGATCGCGTATTCTCAAATGCGCTAACCCGACATGATAAGATGAATATTTCACTTTCTAATTTTCTTAACATAGAAAACTATGTACTATTTATTCATAAATACATATTTCTACATATATCTGATGGTATTTTGGTAAAATATATATCTATACCTGTATATATATATATATATATATATATATATATATATATATATATATATATATATATATACAAATCACTTCAAAGAAAAGGCACTCTTCGTTATAAAATACTTTTACTTAATGTAACCCCAAAAACGTTCACATTAAGTAAAAGTATTTTATAATGGAGAGTGCCTTTTATTTGAAATGATTTGTGGATATTTGTTTCAAGAGCACCCCAGAGGTTGTTACAAATAAGAGAGTGCTGGATCCAACTATGAGTTTCTATGAGAGAGAGTGAGAGAGAGAGAGATGCACAGGAACGAACATCCAGCTCAATACCATTGTTGGCGATTTACCACCAGGGTGCAACTTCTTTTAGCTCAGCAATGCTTTTCACAGAGTAAAACTTTCCTGTAGTATATCAGTCTGATCACGCCTATTACGGTCAGTCCAGCACAGAAATTCCAGGCAATCCTTCTCTGAGCAAGGAACACAACAATCCCAGACAATCGTTTCGGCCTTCATTGGGCCTCGTCAGTGAGGTGTAGCCACGTTCCTCTAAGCACACTGAGCAAGGAGTCCACGTCTGGTTGCCCCTTTTTCCCTTAGGGAGACTAAATACATACATAGAGAAATGCACTCACAGGAACGAACATCCAGCTCAATACCATTGTTAGCCTGTTCATTGGCGATTTACCACCTGGGTGCAACTTCTTTTAGCTCAGCAATGCTTTTCACAGAGTAAAACTTTCCTGTAGTATATCAGTCTGATCCCGCCTATTACGGTCAGTCCAGCACCGAAATACCAGGCAATTCTTCTCTGAGCAAGGAACACAGCAACCCCAGATGATCGTTTCGGCCTTCATTGGGCCTCGTCAGTGAGGTGTAGCCACATTCCTCTAAGCACACTGAGCAAGGAGTCCACGTCTGGTTGCCCCTTTTTTCCTTCTCTCTGTATGTATTTAGTCTCCCTATGGGAAAAAGGGGCAACCAGACGTGGACTCCTTCCTTGCTCAGTGTTCTTAGAAGAATATGGCTACACCTCACTGACGAGGCCCAATGAAGGCCGAAAAGTTCGTCTGGGGTTGATGTGTTCCTTGTTCATAGAGGAGTTGCCTGGTATTTCGGCGCTGGACTGACCGTAATAGGCGGGATCAGACTGATATACTACAGGAAAGTTCTTCTCTGTGAAAAGCATTACTGGGCTAAAAAGCTGCACCCAGGTGGTAAATCGCCATAGAACAGGCTAACAATTGCATTGAGCCAGTTGTTCGTTCCTGTGAGTGCACTTCTCTCTGTATGTATTTAGTCTCCCTATGGGAAAAAGGGGCAACCAGACGTGGACTCCTTGCTCAGTGTGCTTAGAGGAATATGGCTACACCTCACTGACGAGGCCCAATGAAGGTCGAAGCGATCGTCTGGGGTTGCTGTGTTCCTTGTTCAGAGAGGAATTGCCTGGTATTTCGGCACTGGACTGACCGTAATAGGCGGAATCAGACTGATATACTACAGGAAAGTTCTTCTCTGTGAAAAGCATTACTGGGCTAAAAAGCTGCACCCAGGTGGTAAATCGCCATAGAACAGGCTAACAATTGCATTGAGCTAGTTGTTTGTTCCTGTGAGTGCACTTCTCTCTGTATGTATTTAGTCTCCCTATGGGAAAAAGGGGCAACCAGACGTGGACTCCTTGCTCAGTGTGCTTAGAGGAATATGGCTACACCTCACTGACGAGGCCCAATGAAGGCCGAAACGATCGTCTGGGGTTGCTGTGTTCCTTGTTCAGAGATGAATTGCCTGGTATTTCGGCGCTGGACTGACCGTGATAGGCGGGATCAGACTGATATACTACAGGAAAGTTCTTCTCTGTGAAAAGCATTACTGGGCTAAAAAGCTGCACCCAGGTGGTAAATCGCCATAGAACAGGCTAACAATTGCATTGAGCCAGTTGTTCGTTCCTGTGAGTGCACTTCTCTCTGTATGTATTAAGTCTCCCTATGGGAAAAAGGGGCAACCAGACGTGGACTCCTTGCTCAGTGTGCTTAGAGGAATATGGCTACACCTCACTGACGAGGCCCAATGAAGGCCGAAACGATCGTCTGGGGTTGCTGTGTTCCTTGTTCAGAGAGGAATTGACTGGTATTTCGGCGCTGGACTGACCGTAATAGGCGGGATCAGTCTGATATACTACAGGAAAGTTCTTCTCTGTGAAAAGCATTACTGGGCTAAAAAGCTGCACCCAGGTGGTAAATCGCCATAGAACAGGCTAACAATTGCATTGAACCAGTTGTTCGTTTCTGTGAGTGCACTTCTCTCTGTATGTATTTAGTCTCCCTATGGGAAAAAGGGGCAACCAGATGTGGACTCTTTGCTCAGTGTGCTTAGAGGAATATGGCTACACCTCACTGACGAGGCCCAATGAAGGCCGAAACGATCGTCTGGGGTTGCTGTGTTCCTTGTTCAGAGAGGAATTACCTGGTATTTCGGCACTGGACTGACCGTAATAGGTGGGATCAGACTGATATACTACAGGAAAGTTCTTCTCTGTGAAAAGCATTACTGGGCTAAAAAGCTGCACCCAGGTGGTAAATCGCCATAGAACAGGCTAACAATTGCATTGAGCCAGTTGTTCGTTCCTGTGAGTGCACTTCTCTCTGTATGTATTTAGTCTCCCTATGGGGAAAAAGGGGCAACCAGACGTGGACTCCTTGCTCAGTGTGCTTAGAGGAATATGGCTACACCTCACTGACGAGGCCCAATGAAGGCCGAAACGATCGTCTGGGGTTGCTGTGTTCCTTGTTCAGAGAGGAATTGCCTGGTATTTCGGCGCTGGACTGACCGTAATAGGCGGGATCAGACTGATATACTACAGGAAAGTTCTTCTCTGTGAAAAGCATTACTGGGCTAAAAAGCTGCACCCAGGTGGTAAATCGCCATAGAACAGGCTAACAATTGCATTGAGCCAGTTGTTCGTTCCTGTGAGTGCACTTCTCTCTGTATGTATTTAGTCTCCCTATGGGAAAAAGGGGCAACCAGACGTGGACTCCTTGCTCAGTGTGCTTAGAGGAATATGGCTACACCTCACTGACGAGGCCCAATGAAGGCCGAAACGATCGTCTGGGGTTGCTGTGTTCCTTGTTCAGAGAGGAATTGCCTGGTATTTCGGCGCTGGACTGACCGTAATAGGCGGGATCAGACTGATATACTACAGGAAAGTTCTTCTCTGTGAAAAGCATTACTGGGCTAAAAAGCTGCACCCAGGTGGTAAATCGCCATAGAACAGGCTAACAATTGCATTTAGCCAGTTGTTCGTTCCTGTGAGTGCACTTCTCTCTGTATATATATATATTATTATTATTTTCAGGTATTTGTAGAGCGCCAACAGATTCCGCAGCGCTGTAAACATAGTCGGTGTACAGGATAGCTTTTGTAGGGGTCAAGTGGGTAGAGGGCCCTGCCGAGAGTTTCACTATTGTAGTCGGCTCTTATGAAGCAATCTGTAAACAGCTGGGCCCATAGGCTTGCAATCTAAGGGGTTCAAGGGGAAAGCAATGGCGTTAGGAAAGGTTAGTGTTGGTTGTATGCATCCCTGAATAGTAGAGATTTTAGCGAGTGCTTGAAGCTGTTAAAACTAGGGGAGAGTCTAGTCTGGAGAAGTCCTGTAATCGTGAATGTGAGGAAGTAACAAGAGAGGAGGTGAGGAGGAGATCCTGAGCTGATCGAAGGGGACCGGAGGGAGAGTTTATCTAGAGACAAGTTCTGAGATGTAGGGGGGAGCAGTGCAGTTGAGAGCTTTATATGTCAGGGTGAGGATTTTATGTTTAATCCTAGAGGCAAGAGGAAGCCAATGAAGGGATTGGCAGAGAGGTGCAGCAGATGAAGAGCGACGAGTAAGGAAGATGAGCCTGGCAGAGGCATTCATAATGGATTTTAAATGAGCTATGCGGCAGCTAGGTAGACCCGAGAGGACGGAATTGCAGTAGTCGAGGCGGGAAAGGATGAGACAGTGGATTTAAATCTTGGTTGTGTCTTGTGTAAGCAAATGTCTAATTTTAGCAATGTTTTTAAGGCGGAAGCTGCAGGCTTTAGCCAAGGACTAGATGTGAGGAGTGAAGGAAAGATCTGAGTCAAGTGTGACCCCAAGACATCGGGCAAGCGGGGTAGGGGTAATGATGGAATTATCAACAGTTATAGAAATTTAGGGGGTGGAGACATTGGAAGAAGGGGGAAAAATAAGGAGTTCAGTTTTGGAGAGATTTAGCTTAAGGTAGTGAGAGGACATCCAAGATGAGATGTGAGAAAGACAGTTAGTGACACGGGTTAGTAAGGAAGGAGGTAGGTCTGGTGCAAAGAGGTAGATTTGGGTGTCATCGGCATACAAATGGTATTGAAACCCATGGGACTTTATTAAGGAACCTAGTGACAACGTGTAGATTGAGAAGAGAAGGGGACCAAGGACAGAGCCTTGAGGTACACCAACAGAAACGGGACAGAGGATGCTCCGGAGAAGGCTACACTAAATGTACGGTTAGTCAGATAGGAAGAGAACCACGAGAGAGCTGTGTCACTGATGCCAAAGGATTGGAGGGTTTGGAGCAGAAGAGGGTGGTCAACAGTGTCAAAGGCTGCAGGCAGGTCAAGGAGGATAAGCAGAGAGAAGTGGCCTTTGGATTTTGCTGTAAGTAGGTCATTGGTAACCTTGACAATTGCTGTCTCTGTAGAGTGATGGGAACGAAATCCAGATTGCAGTGGGTCAAGAAGAGAGTTTAGTGTAAGGAAATGGGATAGACATGCGTAAACTAGCTTTTCGAGGAGCTTTGAGGCAAGAGGGAGTAGGGAAATAGGGCAGTAATTGGAAGGGGAGTTTGGATAAAGGGAAGGTTTTTTGAGGATAGGTGTGACCAGTGCATGTTTTAGAGATGAGGGAAATATACCAGTGCTGAGGGAGAGGTTGAAAATGTGTGTGAGTATGGGGGTGAGGGTAGAAGAGAGGGAGGGGAGTAGCTGTGAGGGGATGGGGTCGAGGGGACAGGTAGTGAGGTGGGAGGACATTATAAGGGCAGAAACTTCATCCTCATTAACAGGGGCAAAAGAGCTGCATTTTTGGAAATTTGGGTTTTGGGTGATTGTGAGCTTTTGAGGGGGTAGGAGATTGGTAGTATGTTGAGAGCTGATTTCACTTCTGATGGAGTCAATTTTGTTGTTGAAGTGGCTTGCAAAATCTTGAGCTGAGAGAGAGGTTGTGTTAGGAGGTGGGGGTGGGCGGAGAAGAGTGTTGAACAGACGTTTAGGGTTAGAGGAAAGAGTAAAGATGAGATTAGAAAAATATTGTTGCTTATAAAGATTAAGGGCAGAATAGTAGGAGTTCAGGATGAACTTGTAGTGAAGAAAGTCAGCTGAACTCCGAGATTTCCTCCAATGTCGCTCAGCAGTACGGGAGCATCTGCCTAGGTATCGTGTCAGAGGAGTATGCCAGGGCTGAGGATGAGAGTGTGGTTTCTGAGCTAAGGTTGGAGGGGCCAGAGTGTCAATGATCGATGTAAGGCTGGAATATTACTGGCAGATAGATTGGTCAGGGCAGGAAAAGGAGGTGATGGATGAGAGGAGAGGTTTGAGAGAGCTAGCGAGCTGATGCAGATCTAGTGACTTAATGCTTCTGTGAAGTTTGGTGTGAGGGGTAGAGGGAGGGGGAGTTGTAGGTAGGGAAGTGATATTGCAAGTTAGGAGATGATGGTCAGAGAGAGGAAAAGGGGAGTTTGTTAAATTTGAAAGAGTGCGGTATATGACTGCAACACGTATAGAGAGGGGAGAAAATAACCAAATCATGTGTGCTTCAAATGAAGAAAATGTGAGTGAAGAGAAGGTCTGTATTTTTTGGAAGGTGCAACAAGAGGAAAGTAAAATACCGACACCACCTCCTTGTCTATTGCCGGACCTAGGAGTGTGGCTGAAATGGAGACCCCCATGTGACAGTGCAGCAGTGGATGCTGTCTCTGAAGCAGAGAGCCAGGTTTCTGTAAGAGCCAGAAGGTTAAGAGAGTGGGAGATTTAAAGAGATCATGGATAGAAGTGAGCTTGTTGCAAACAGAGCGAGAGTTCCAGAGTGCACCATGTATATATATATGGTTATGAAATCCAAGGAGAGTAAAATAAAACACTTTATTGTAATATTCTTAAAATGAAAAGCAGAAAACTCCCAGCAGAAGGGTTCTTTTTTTTTCTTGAGGTATAAGTATAGAAATATGGAAATGTACGCCAATAAACTATACTTGAAAGAAAAAGTAAAATAACTGGAGTATTGAAAAAGGGTCCAAAATTTGGATATTTTTTTATTATAAATATACAGTATATTTTTTATACTGGTTAAATTCCCATATGATTAACATCGTATATACCTTTATGAAATTTGTAATCAGTGAAAATTGTCTAAATGTGTATATCAATTTAAAATAAAACAAGTGCAAAGAGTTAATATTCTAAAGAGGTTCTCTTTATAACACTCTTCTACTGGAGCTGAGGATTCTGGGTAGAAAAAGCAAATAAGGTTCAAAACAGTTCACCTGTTAACTTCATAATCCACATTATAATACATGGATCCCCTTAGGCAATTGTAACATTGGAAACACAGCATGAGTTACAAATGCACTGCGATAAATGTATTTATTAATAAAAGATGTATTTTAATATTGAATTAAGAATAATTTAATGGTGAAATCTGGGTGTGCAAGGACATATGATAGAATGTATACACATGCATGCCAGTCCGCAATTAAACTGCATAAAAGATTTTATGAAAAAATATTAAAAGCTAAATAAAAAAGATAAGCAGATTGTTTACAAACATATCTCCTACTATTGCCGTCTATATGCTTCAAGCCATTCACATATTTTCATACTTCTACAAAAATAAATGTATCAGAATATGCGACCTGTAATTCAGGTGAATAGAGTCGTATTAGCAAATTCAGCGCTACACGTGCATTCAATTGTATTTATTGTCAACAACAAGAACATTAGAGTTTTGCCATTTTTTTTTATTTGTAAAATTCAATATCTTATAGAAAAATATGTGAAACTGCTCCGCTTTGTGCTTCAGTTATATTTAATAATTGTTGCAATGTGTTCAGATGAATCAGTGCCATAAAACACATGTAGATAATTTTTATTTGTGGGTCACTGTGTAAGCCTCTTTTGTTTACCTTTATTGTTTATAATGGAGTTTGCAGGAAGCAGTCGCCGCCTGGATGAAGGACAACCGGCTCAAACAGAACACAGACAAAACCGAAGTCCTCCTCCTCGGACCCAATAAATCCGCATGGGACAACTCCTGGTGGCCCACAGCCCTCGGTCACCCTCCAACCCCAACCAGCCACGCACAAAATCTATGCTTCATCCTGGACTCCTCACTCTCCATGGACCGACAAATCAATGCCATCACCTCAACATGCTTCAACATTCTCCACCTACTACGAAAAATCTTCAAGTGGATCCATACCGAAACCAAGAAAACAGTCACCCATGCCCTCGTCAGCAGCTGGTTAGACTACGGCAACGCACTCTATGCCGGCTCCACCATCAAACTCCAAAAGAGACTCCAACGTATCCAGAACACCTCAGCCAGACTCATCCTTGACATCCCCCTCCAATGCCACATCACCGAACACCTAAGGAACCTTCACTGGCTCCCCATCAACAAGAGAATCACCTTCAAGCTCCTTACCCACGCGTTCAAGGCCCTACACAAGATCGGACCTGAATATCTCAACCACCGTGTACATTTCTACACCCCCGCCAGACAACTCCGATCGGCCGACCAAGCACTCGCAGTCATCCCCCGCATCAGCAAATCCACAGCGGGTGGAAGATCCTTCTCCCACATGGTGGCAAATACATGGAACACCCTCCCGCTTCACCTCAGACAATCCACCTCCCTTACAAAGTTCAGAATGGACCTCAAAACCTGACTCTTCAACTGAATGCCCATCTCCTCCCCCTCCCCCCCTTTTCTCCTATCCCCTTTCCCTTAGTGCCTTGAGACCCTCATGTGTGATTAGTTCACGCTCTATAAGTACCCAATAGATAGATAGATAGAAGCAGATTGACTTTTGTAGTGTCACTAGGCATCTAGTATTTGTGTGAATAGCAGTTTCCCACAATAACAGGGGTGTAACTAGACCTCACTGGACCCCAGGGCAAAATATGTGATTTGGCCCCCATTTTAATGTTGCCATTTCTAGCTTTTTTGCAATCAACAGAAACTGAGCAAGCAGACACAAAGAAGAATAGGGGAGCTGTGTCTCAGTGACTGAGTCATCAGTCTCTCTTGAATAGTCTGTGCCAAAAGATATGCGCTTGGACAGCTTTTTGTACAAATAAGGTGACAATTTTTATTTGTACAGGAACACTGTGGTAACCATACTGAAAACCCTGCCACCATATTGTAAATACAAATTCATACGCTTTCCTTTAACTGTGAACACCAGTTTGGTGTAAGTGGAGTAAAGCCACTATTAGGTCCATTTGTAGTAATGTTGTTGCTTACAGCCAGGCCAGGTGTGCCCCCTACAGTTGTGGGCATGGTTTAAATACAGATCTCTGAGACCACAATAGTTATGCCCTTGTACTCTAGATGGAGTGAATGTGTGAAAAATTTAAGCACATATATTGTTTTCTGCATATGCATTTGGAGAAATGTGGCATATGTGACAGCGTACGCCTGTTATTTATGCTGCTTTGTGTGATTTTTGAATAGTGGGTATCTGTATTTCAAATAGATTTCAAACAGATTTGCCAATACGTTTGATTTTGAATAGAGCGGGAAAACTCATGAAGCATAATTTTGTAAAAATGATCTTGGCTGTTACAGTGATGTATCTGTAACTACAGAAAATCAATTAGAGGTTGTTTGAGAGAAGTGTATGACAGAGCAACAGATCACCTAATAATGGATTATTTAAAACAGTTATCTGTTATATATTTTTCTATTTGAGTAAATAAGGATCTCTGCAAATGACAATTCTTCTAGATAAATCAATAGCAAGTATAACTGCATGACAACAGCATAAATATATTCTTATTATAGCACAGGAGACACAAAATATTATTCATGGAGTGGGGACACATTTACATTTTCTGCATTGTATTGCCCTTTAAAGTCTGATGTTGTTCAATATTCATCAGTTGGACACAATAAAGGGCTTAACTGGTGCAGCTAAAACCTTGAGATTATCTGCAAGCCTTCTACAGGTCCCCAAATCTGCTTTTCTTTATTCATCACTGAATAATAATGTATAAGTAAGCATCATGTAAATAGGTGACTTAAATTGAGATTGGATTTGAAATATGCTTAAAAATTAAAGTGTGTGTTTGTTTGTGTATGTGGGTTTATGTATGTATGTGTGTTTGTCTCTGTGTTTGTATTTGTGTATGCATATGTATGAATATGTATGTGTATGTGTGTGTATATGTATATGTATCTGTGTGTGTGTGTATGTATGTGTGTGTATATATGTGCGTGCATATATATGTCTGTGTGTGTATATGTTTGTGTGTGTATGTATGTATGTGTGTGTATATAAATATATATATATATATATATATATATATATATTTATGTGTGTATATGTATGTGTGTGTGTATGTATGTGTGTGTACTGTATATATGTATGTGTGTGTGTGTGTGTGTGTGTGTGTGTATGTATATTAAATATATAAGTATGCATGTGTGTGTTTATGTCTGTGTATGGGGTCTGTTTATGTATCTCTGTGTGTGTATATGTATGTGTGTATATATATATATATTTATGTATGTGTGTTTGTGTATGTGTTTGCATATGTGTGTATGTGTGTGTGTATATGTCTGTGTGTGTTTATGTATGTGTGTATGTATGTGTGTGTGTATACGTCTGTGTGTGCCTATGTGTGCATGTGCAAGCATGTGTTTTGGTTTGTGTATCTGCCTGTCTATCTTTCTGTATATCTATTTATCTATCTGCTCTGGGGCAGCATTCGTCAGGAACATTATATGGTGGACTGCATAGTGAGAAGTAGAGGAACCACTAATAAGATGAAAAACCCCATTGTTGGGGCGAGCATATGTGATACCTTTGCCCAAATCCTGTTTCTGAGCTGCCTAAAATTCTCTCTCACATTTATTTTCCCTACCTCCAAACATGAAGCTATATCTCCCTCCCTACACTTTTTGGGCAAAAAAACTGGAAGGTTTGTATTTTATACAGTTTCAGTCCCTAAATCTGAGTGTCCACAATGTATTATTTATAAATGCATACATTAATAAATATTAACTTTGCATGAAAGTTTTTTTCCCTCTTATGTAAATGCAGATGATGTGAAAGTGGTTTATCCAAACAACTTATAAAAAATTACTCCTAAATAAAAATGATAGATAAAAGAGAAGAAATGTTTTTACATGACAACGTATACCTTTATTTTACACAGTACAGATTGAACAATAAGGGGCTGATTTATGAAAGTAAGAGCGGACATGATACGATGTAGCGTATCATATCCGTCGCACATCGACAAATGCCGACAGCATACTCTGTTGGCATTTATCATTGCACAAGAGTTCCTATGATTGGCCGCTAGCAAGGGGTGTCAATCCACCCAATCGTATAGGATTGGGCGGACAAGTTATGGAGCAGCGGTCTTTAGACCGCTGCTTTATAACTACTGTTTCTGTCTTCAGACTCGCCAGAAACAGCAGTTATGAAGCAGCGGTCAAAGTCCATCTGCTGATGAAGCGGTCAGGAATCGGCGGAATTCAACCCTATCGAGTACGAATGGGTTGATTGACACCCCCCGCTAGAGGCCGATTGGCTGCGAGTCTGCAGGGGACGGCATTGCTGAATATGGAGAGCAATACGAGGTCTTGCAGACCTGATCCACAGTGTGGGATTAGGTCCTCAAGACCTATGATAAATAGGCCTCATAAAGTGTGTTGCAGGGAAAGTTCCAGTGTAAAGCACTGTGAAACGTTTTTATGGAGACATGTGCCAGATATAGGACCCCAGTGAAATATCCCAAGGAACATATGTCATGATGAAATGTGCCAGGTATCATGTACTATACCCAAGTATTCCACAATGACATGAGCCTGATAAATTGTATATGTGATGAACTTAGGCGCAGAAAAGTGGTAACATAAATTTTTCTTATGAACGTAGCACAATATTAAAAAAGCTCTATGGGCCAGATTACAAGTGGCGCACAATTTAGCACTTTCCCTTGAGCGAAAACACTGCAAGAAGGAAAGATTTTGCACACATGGATTAACTCACATATTAGAAGTTGAAAATAAAACTTTTACATGCAATGAAAACTGAAGCCAGCTAACTTATTCTTCCTATAGACTTCAATAGAGAACTCAGAAGAAAAAACTTAACACTTATCATTGGTGTGCAAACCCACCACAAGTTATTATTATTTTTATAGCTATATTGCGTGTGCAATAAATCTAGCGCACCACTTGTAAATTAATCTAGTCCTATGTGTGTTGTATGAGGTGTTTTTTCTATAAGTTGCATGAATGCCTCTTATTTTTTTAACCTATTAATAATTATGTATTGTAGTTGGGGGTACTTAGGGCAAAAATGTATGCCTGTAGGGTACTTTCTGTAAAAAAGTTGAGAAACACTGATCTATTACACAGCCTAAGCACAACCCACTGCAAAGTCTAGGCTTCTATGGCCCTTAAATAGAAAGGGCATCATCTATTAAATGGATATTACATACTTAGTTTAATCTAGCAGTCTTCACTCTCCTGCAATGCTTTTCACCAAGTGAGTGCTTATGCATGCTCGATCTCCCTGTTTAATTCCCATTGTCACTGGACAGTAGCAATCCAGTAAGTAAAGAACCAATACCAAGTGTCTATATTATCTATGATACAATATTATCAAGGACAATAGACCAAGTGTGTCCAACTGACTTAGGCAGCACCTGACAAGGGTCAACACTTCAGTAACTGAGTTAGTCACTATCAAACCCAGACCCCTTCTGTCCTTGTTCTCCGTGGGGGAAGTCACAGGCTCCTGACAGCATAACCTTGTTATGCACAAAGACATAGAACTGGTCGGGGGCAAAATTCAAGGTGTGACAAGTGCAACTCTTCCCTAACTTCCTTCCCACTTTTTACACAATTGTGCATAAGCATTGGTTGCATGCAGGTAGGCAGGCTTAGTAATTTAAGAGGCAAGGCTTGTAGGTTGATATTCTAATCAGTATTATTAGTATTCTAATCAATATCTTGAGCTGGCCCTGAATATTATAAAGCATTGCAGTCTTGCAGAGATACTCTGGAATCTATTCTTTTTTGCTGAGTATCTTCATTCTCTGGGGCCGATTTACCAATGTCAGACGGACATGATACGCTGTCGGCATTTAACATTGTGCAAGCAGTTCTTGTGAACTGCATGTGCAATGCCGCACCTTTGTCACATGAAGAGATATAATAAAATATTTTCCGAAATGTGAGGGGTGTGCTCACTTTTGTGAGATACTGTAATTGCAAAAAAAAAAGGAAGAGAATTGCAAACATAATTTGTTTAATCTCTAATTATTAAAGGAACAGTAAGTCAAAGCTTGTATGACTGTACAAAGCTGGTACGTAAATGGATTGGATCGAGCATGACATTACACAACTTTCTAATGTACTTCTATTATGAATTTTTCTTGGTTCTTTTGGTATCCTTTGTTAAACATTAATCCTAGGTGAGCTCAGGAGCACATTTCTTTAGCCATAACTGCAAACACTGCTGCCATAGACTGCTAAAGAAATGTGCATGCTCCTACGCTTCTATCAGTCTATCTAGATTTATTTTTCAACAAAGAATAGAAAGAGAAAAAAGCAATCTGATAATAAAACTAAATGTGAAAGTTGTTTAACCCCTTGAGTGCTAACAACGGCTCTGAGCCGTCGCAGAGTTTCCCACTCTGGTACTAACGCCGTCGCTATCACTCTCCCACCTTGAGGGAGATCTGGGGGCTCCCATCCACTCCTACCCTGGCGATCGGGCCTGCATAGTGACAGGCATCGCCGGGGCTTCATGTTATGCACGGTGACGTCATGCGCACTGACGTGATGATGTCACCGTGCAACTTTATTTATACTTAACAATGTTAAATATAGGAGCAGGGGGTATGCTGCTTAGAAGCCTATATCTCAGGCGTCTAAGCAGCTACAGACCCCCGAGACCCACCCTTGGAAAGGTAATCATCCATCCTTTCCAACAGTGGAAGTCTTGGGGATTTGAAAAAAACAAAAATCAAAGTTAAAAAAAAAAAAAAAAACTTAAAAAAGCTTAGCACCCAGGTGAGAAAGTGCTTAGCACTCAAAGGGTTAAAATTGCATGCTCTATCTGAATCGTGAATCTATCATTTTGACTTTACAGTCCCTTTAATAAGCCCTACAATATGTTAAGGTAAAATTATTTTACTTTGTACATTTAATATCAGGGATATCCATTTGCATAGTTACTAGATATATCCTAATAATATGTTATATTGAAAAGATAACTTCTTATTGGTTGTAACTTTCAGCTATAATATTTAATAAAGTTTGGCTAAAAAAATGGCCACCTTTATACAAAAATACATAGTGTAAATAGTGATTTTAGTTAAACAAAGTAGCACAAAACACTTAGGTCAAGATTGCAAGTTATGCACAGTTACCATGAGCGAATATTGGGGTTTGTTAGTTTGCGTGCATATTACAAGTTGAAAGTAAACTAATTCACTCGAGCTGCACAATCCATTTTAGCACAACTGAAGACTTTGCGTAAAGGGTTAGTGATAAAAAAAATTGCACCAAATACAACATAAATACATTAAAATAAAGTGTTATACCCATAAATGTTTTTATAGGATTTCAAATATTTATGGTATTATGATCATGTATTTGACTGCAATGGGCTATAATATATATATAAGAGCAGTGATACCATATAAAACATATTGGCATATATACATAATAGATATCCAACATCTAGGCAATATCATTTAGATATTAGAAAATGTGGATGTTGATTTACCAAAATGAAGATCGGAAACATTTACATTAATCAAATAAAGAAGATGTTTATCCAAAATATTTTCAAATCAAATTCAATTTATGTATAATTAGATCAGTATAATGTCCCTTTAAGAAAGTATGTTATAATGTGGATTTGTAATGATACTTACATCGGTGGCTGGGAAGGACAATCTGACACCCAGGACAATGAAGGTGGGGACTGGGGAAAAAGTCTTGATGGGGAGGGATGGGGGGAGGGATGGGGTTAGGTGGGGGATTGGACTGCCGCTCCGAGGGAGCCTGCACAGCTGGGGAGTCAGGGGCCTGGAGAGTTGATGGCTGTGTAGGTGGGGGAGCTGGATGGGCGGCAAAATGGGGAGAGTGGCAAGGTGGGGCAAAGGCTCTTTTTTTGGAAGGGACAGGACAGGAGTAGGAATGGGAAGGGCCGGGAGTGGGTTCTGGCTGGGGAGGGCTGGGAGTGGGTTCTGGCTGGGGAGGGGCGGGAGGGGCTTCTGGCTGGGGAGGGGCAGGAGGGGCGAGAGGGGCTTCTGGCATGGGAGGAGTGAGAGACTGATGCCCATAAGTGGAAGGTCCATCTGAAATGTTTAACAAAAATATATATATACATTTATGATATGAAAATATATTTTTATCTTGAAAGAAATCAGGAATCAACATTATTTAAAGTCCGGATTCTTGTTCTCCTAAAATATTTAGACAAAGTCACGATAATGACTATGTTTTAAGTTATTTATTGATTTGAATAAAATATAATTAATAAGAAGATTCAATTAATCCTTTAAACTCTGAATGTTCACTGTAAAGAAAATGATGTCTTTCACATATGTTGGAATTCTTACTATATTAGACAGCCAATTCTTCTCATATGAATATATGGCATATCTAAATATAACTATTGATGCCTGTTTTAAAAATAATATACACACACAACACTTTGAATAACATTTGTTGACAAATAGAACCTAATCCATGTGTCACATAGATCCATTTGTGCAATGTACAGGAATCTGTTTTAGGACACAACACATATTGATCACAATGCAAAACCTAAGATATTTGTAAAACTATGTCATCATGGTGCTGTTAGAAATGAATATGCTTATTTATATAAAGGGGGTCCAAAAGTGAAAGATGTGATTTAGATATCAATATTGTTTCATCAAAACAGTGCAAGGATTAATGAAGATATTTTTTTAATAAAGGGACACTGAACCCAAATTTGTTCTTTCATGATTCAGATAGAGCATGCAATTTTAAGCAACTTTCTAATTTACTCCTGTTATCAATTTGTCCTTGTTCACTTGCTTTCTTTCTTTGAAAATTAAGGCAGCTAAGCTCATTTTTGGTTCAGAACCATGGAAAGCACTTGTTTATTGGTGGGTGAATGTATCCACCAATCAGCAAGAACAACACAGTGTGTTCACCAAAAATTGTCCGGCATCTAAACTTACATAGTTGCATTTCAAATAAAGATACCAAGAGAATTAAGTCAATTTGATTTGAGGAGTAAATGATAAAGTTTAGTAATATTGCATGCTCTATCTGAATCACAAAAGACAAATTTTGTGTTCAGTGTCCCTTTAATATTAAATATTAAAATATCTTTTTTTGACAATTTGATTGTTAATGAATTGTCTAGTCCATATGTTGATGTAATAAATGGGATTGAGCACGCAATTACAATCGAATATATAATTTCATGATATCATCAAGAATCTTTAATTATCCTTCTCTCTTAAAGGGACATGAAACTGAAAATGTGTAATTGTATTAATTTTCATGATTCAAATCCAGCCTGTGATTTAAAAAAGCTTTCAAATATACTTTTTTTCTTCTATTTTGCTTCATTTTCTTAGAATCTTTTTTTAAAGGAGCAACTATGCACTACTGTTATCTGAAGACATGTGTTGAACCAATGAAAATAGGCAATTTTGTGCATCAACCAATCAGCAGGTTACTCCCAGTAATGCATAGCTGCTCCTGAGCCTACCTAGATATGCTTTTAAACTAAGGATACCAATAGAGGGAAGTAAT
This sequence comes from Bombina bombina, assembly GCF_027579735.1. NCBI lineage: Eukaryota > Metazoa > Chordata > Amphibia > Anura > Bombinatoridae > Bombina > Bombina bombina. Next base: position 823,447,302 of record NC_069504.1, read on the forward strand.
TTAGATAATAGAAGCAAATTTGAAAGTTGTTTAAAATCACATGTTGTGAAGCAAATCTGCTGGGGAAACGGAGATTGAGGAGGGTGCATAAAGTCTCCTAGTGAGTTTGCAGGTATAGTTTCCGTGGGGGAGGATCCTTTTTTCCATCCCTCCGACGGACTTTTAACCACTCCTTCATAAGGTGGATTTTATTGCGAAGCCGCAACCTCATATCCCCGAATCGCCGCATGATTTGATCCGGGGTCCTCTGGATGTCACACACCAATTTAACATCTTTGGTGATAGACAACCAGAGGGCCCTCCTAATTTTCGGCTTCGTCGACTTCTTCTTGTTCCCAAACAGCTGCGGATAAAACTCCTCGACGGCGTTGACCAGTGCCACACTTTCCAACCGTGTGAACCTGGGAGACGTCATGCCTGCTAGGTTTTCTAATAATATAATATTATATTAATATATATATAGCAGGCATTAGAGAACTGACAAAATGGCAACGTGTAATGGACTTTTATATGGTGAAGTAAACATGAGATGCACCATGGGACATGGTATCTGTACATCTGATTGGATGAAATATTGAAATTTTGTTATCATGTCTGTGAGACCATACTGACTCAAGTTATGTTTGTGTGATGAACTCTGGTTGGCCATTCCTTAATGTTTCATATCTTTGTAACTTCCATACACATACCTCTGGGGGGTGCTGTTACTACATTTGGCATGTAGACTTGTTTGTAATTTATGGGACTGTTATGTGTATATGTGTGACGCAGATTTAATATACGTGATCCGTTAAATATTAATATATTGCTTACATTTGATCTCGCTTTGATTTTTACTCACAATAGTAAATACAATCCAGTCACATTAGTAAATGTTTTACACATTTCGATGTTTAATATTGATCATGTTATTTTATATCAATATATTTTATTTTAAAAATTAAACATTGTATGTATTTATTGTTTATTAAATAAATATCGTGACTCACTGTGAAGTATTGACATTGCTCTATTAAATGTATTTACAATCCCAACAATGCACATCGATTGTGTGCTAGTGCGTGACATTAGAATCCAATTTTTAAAGATGCGAATCTCGTTTTGCAAGATACGTTTACCACGCTATATATCTGAAATGCGTAATTTGTATTTATAATGGACGGAACTTGGATCAAATATTTATAAATTTTAAAATCCACGTTTGTTCATTATTATTAAATAAACCTCGAGCTTGTATTGGTCTGAACTGATCACATATTTTATTGGGCAACAGCGTCTTTATTTTTAACGGGACATTACACCCAAATATTTTATTTCCTGAGAATACAATTTTAAAAATTAAAATGTAACTCGATCTATTTAGCTTATTTTTTCCATATCCTTTACAGAAGAAATAGCAATGCACATGGTTGAGCCGATCTCAACACGGCATTTCTGTGCATCCAACAATCTTCTGCTACTGAGCATTTCTAGATATGGTTATAAAGAAAAGTATATCAAAAGAATGAATGTAGGGGGGCGGAGCTAACCGCTGAACAGGATGGCAGCATGAGTTGTGAGCTCTCCCTGTTTTCTGCCTTATAAATAATAATTAATAGCCCAAATTATCTAAAAAGGGTGACACTTCATTATCCCTGGCACCCAGAGGCGCACTAACATCAAGTGGCATAAGAACAAAGTGTAAAGAACATCTGCTTAACAAGAAAACCTGCAGGCTTTCATACCAGCGCAAACAGCACGGGAGGTAACTGGTCTCTGAGGAACCGTGCAAAGCTAACCGGCGATAATCCCAAGTCCCCAGAGGGTCGGGGCTCCGCTCTGGGGCATTATTGGAGACTTTGGGCCCCCCGTGGGAGTCAGAGATTACTCCTGAGGTTGACTTACTCCTGCTGACACAGGTCGGACTGACACTTTACCTGTGGCCCGGACCGCAGATTTTGGTGCAGATTTAAGCGCACACGAGAAGCGGACATAAGGAGGGCTCCCACTATCTGAAGTGTGACATCGCTCGATCGGCTGACACATCTTTCTTAGCTGTGACTACCCGGAGGGCCGGGGCTCCGCTCCGGGTCAGGCCGCAACTGCTCCAAGACTCAGACGATAGGCAACAAGTGGTGAGTCTCGATATCTGGGCCTGATTTGGGCCGTTACCCTATACCAGCTGGCCGCTTACCCCGCCTTACAAGCCGAAGCTATCATCGATCCGCAGTAAAAACCTGACGGAGAACTTTAATCTGAAAGTGCGCCATTTCCCTCAGGGCGCGAATCGCCGCCATCTTGCGGCCTCACATCGGCCCTTCCTCTGCAGTGGGCCTAGGACGGACCGGGGTAAGAGTGCCTTGCGCACGTAACTACACCTTACACAATCATACCCAGAACTCTAAAAACATAGCCCAGACTATCAGAAAAAGGGCTTCCACTACCAGGTTGCATCATAACAGACTTTTTACATCCGTCTACAGGCCTCATAAACTGTAACTATTTTCTAAGCCAACCGGCTATGCACTCACACTGGGCCAAGTAAAGTTTAGCATATAACAAAGACACCCTTTCTGTTTCTAAGCCACCACACCTTCGGCAGAGGTGCCGTCTACATATATCCTCCAGGTACTGTGTGAGTGAGCCAGCCCAGACTTGCTATTAACCCCACTGCAACAGAAAAGGTGGTTGGTTGTTTAATCAAAGCATATTGATGAGCATTATTCCCCCCAGATTGCACGCCTTATGATAGTGCCCATTATGGATCTAATGGACTTCCTCCTATGAACAGCAGTATTGATAGATTAAACTAGAGGGCAACGTCCTGCACATCTAGGTGACTGTGCCATTCATCTACCTACTACCTAACTGCAATCCTGGGACTATAAGCTGTACCTGCCCTGTACTCAGATAACCTTCTGGGTTTGAATTGTATCTATATATTGTTAAGTATTTTAATGTATAATTTACCTGCTATGTATAGAACTTCCTTGCTGCGTGTAAAATCAGTAATATAGCCACGGTGACAGGGGATAAATTCTAGTGGTTTAGACACCTGAATCACTTAGTTTAGACTTCTACATCATCTAGATCCAACCTCCCTAGGTCCCAACACCCACGCCTCAGTATTTAATCCAACTCTCTGAGGGAATAGCTTGTCTGCCCACCCTCTCTCCTGGTGTTGTACCCCTTTATCCCTCTGACTTAAGTGATAACCTATTGGCTGTGGACTTTTCCTACACTATTTGGCACATCCTGCCTAGTGCACTAATCAGAATTGGGTAACATTACTGCTACAAAATCTGTGTTTCCCTATTAACATCTATTTGTTATGTTTTAGGTTATATATCTGGTTCATAATGTTTAATGTTTAACCTAACCTTAATTCTCTCCATACAGACCTATTAATATAGGAGGTTACCTTTCTACAGATATATAGTATAAGGTGGCACCTTGTCCTCTTAAATGTATTACTGTTTTACAGGTCTAGAGATGTTATTTTTCACTAGGTGTTAAAGACCAGAAGCTCACTACTATAACAATTTGAGCACTCTCTCCACCCCTTTCCTACTGTGCGCAGTCACAGTAGGTCATACCCCCATTCCTTTCTCCGTCTGGACCCAGTGTGGGTAATTTCCCCTGTAGAGGGTGTACATTGAGAATTTCGCTCTGCTGACCTCAGCAGCGGACTGATTGGGATCTACTCATACTCAAGGGCATGCTCACAAAATCCACTCTGGCAGTAAACAACCTGCTGGAAATGGCCGCCTAAATCAAGATTGACGTCAGGGGGACTTTAGTTAGACATTCCTCACCATTGTCCTACTTACTATTCTCTATACTATAGAGTAAAGGCTCAACCACACTGGTCTGACACGGAAAACAGGCTCTAAAATATGTCCCAAGCTTCTAAGAGAAAATCAAAACCGTCCCACCCACCCCGGAAAACAGTTGCAGATCATTTTAAGAATCACAACGCTGGGAAATCCCAAATGTATAGGGAATCAGCTTCTGCACTGGAAGGCAGCGAATCTGAGGGCAGCATGGACTCTCAATCCCCTATGCCGGATGCTCTGTCTGCCAACATTGTTGATGTCCTAACCAGACGTATGAACCTCCTTCAAGACACACTAACAAAAGAAATTAAAGGTTCTACAGCTGAGCTTCGTAGAGAAATTGGGGCATTAGGAGAACGCACTGAAACTTTAGAACGCAAACAAGAAGACCTAGCTGTGGATCATGCCCACCTACAAGCTTACTCTCAAAACCTAGCGATACAGATATCTGATCTGGAGTTAAAATTAGCCGATATGGAGGACCGCTCCAGACGAAATAACCTGAGATTTCGTGGTATATCAGAGGAAATCGGCCCCCAAGAACTGGAGTCTTATGTTTTGGAGTTCTGTAATATCCTGCTACCTTCTTTGGATCCACCAGGCCTCTTGTTAGACAGAGTCCACAGAGTAGCACGGCCTAGATCTGTTTCCCAAGACAAGCCCAGGGATGTCCTAGCTAGGATTCATTTCTTCACCCATAAAGAGAAGATAATGAGAGAACTGGTTAATAAACCTCAACTCCCGGATAAATTCCTCCAAATTACTGTATTCCCGGACATCTCCAGTTACACCTTGCAGAAAAGGAGATCCTTCAGGAATATTACCCAGATCCTAAGAGCGGATAATGTCAGATATAGATGGGGATACCCAACAAGGCTCATAGTTTCTAAAGATGGTGAGACTCACACAATTTTTACCCCTAAAGAGGGGTTTGATCTGCTACAGAGTTGGGGCCTAACTTCAGCTAGGCCCCGATCAGAAGCAAATTCTTCGACCTCTAGAGACTGCTCTGAAACCACGAACACGGCTCAATCACCGCAGAAACCTAGCCGTACAGACACCCCTCAGGTCACAAGAATCCGAGCTAGTGCTCTAGATTTCACTCCTGGACTCCAAAAGTATGCTAAATGAGAGATAAATAGCTCTGGTCTTTACACCTAACAACTCCTGTTGCCACAATGTTTCTACATCTGAAATTGAGCAAAATGTATATATTGTTGAATATATTTATCATATGTTAATTGTTCATTACCTAAATGGGGTGGGGCGGCCCGGGATTCCCCGTGAAGGAGGAGCTGTTTACCCAAAGATACCTGATTTCCTAAGTAATTATCTCCTCGCGGTTGGGACTCAAGGGTGCTCCCTACTCCATTATACTATCCAGGTAGCTAGACCTCCCTTGAACATTTACTTGTTGCTAAATTGAATTATTCCTAGGGATAGTAGAAAACATGGTGTATTTCATAACACTAATGGTATCTATCACTATGCTAATAGAAAGATAATATGTTATTCAGTTTGTTGTAAAGACAATGGTTTGTTCTTTTTGTTCATACTCCCCCAATGACAGTCAATCTACATCTACAAGTCACGCACTTGTACTAACCCCCCCCCCTCCATATACGCAAATATATTTGTGCTATCCCCTTGTACGGGGACTGGAGAAGTCAGTTTTGTATTCAGACACACTTCTCCTCTTGGTGATCCAGTGGTTCACCATATTGGCTACAGTTATTAAATCTCACCCAATTCATACAATTACGATTGGCTCAAACCTATAGTCTTACTTTGTACTATCTGCGTTCAACAGTTGTTTGTCCAGTTCTTTTGTTCAACATTTTCACGTTCTCTCTTTCACTTTTTTTTTTTCATTGCACCCCAGGTGTTGGTATTGCCCACTAATACGAACGTTGAACTTAGAGTTCATCAAGTGCCACATTCAGGTGCGCAGACCCAGGCGGGGTGAGTTACATACCTAATTCCTCTCCCTTTCCTTGTCCCTTATTGCCTATCCCCCCCCCCCCCATTACCCTTCTTAAACTTAAAGATGGCGGCGACTTCGAATAGTATTTCCTTTGCAACTTTAAACGTCAAAGGACTTAATTCACAAGAAAAGAGAAGCATGCTTACCAATATCATGAGGTCTCTGAAAGTACAAGTTGTATTTCTGCAAGAGACTCATTGGCTTGCGACAACCCAGAACCCATACAGAACCCCTGAATATCCTATAGTGGTCCTAGCCTCCCATACTGAGAAAACAAGAGGTGTAGCAATTGCCATACATAAATCCCTACATTTCGAACATATCCATGCAGAGAAAGATAATCAGGGACGATTCATCTTGCTTAATTGCAGGTTAAATGGTATCCTATTTACCCTTGTCAATATATACGCCCCAAATCAATTACAATCTAAATTCTTGAAAGGGATACTGGTCAAAATTGAGAAACACAGGACGGGAACGACAATCCTAGGGGGCGACTTCAATATGATTTGGGATCCCCTACTAGATAAGAAAGTTCGGAAAGGGAAAAAAATTGACGCATACTCTATAACCACTGCCAATAAATTTCGACAATACATTATCCAGCATAATCTATACGACATTTGGAGGGCGCTCCACCACGATGACAGAGACTATACATACTTTTCCAGACCCCATAATTCATACTCAAGACTTGATCACTTCTTCACTGACTCGTGGACCCTGAATAAAGTCTTAATGTCACATATTAGGGTTTGCCCTTGGTCGGACCATGACATTCTTACGTTTACTCTCTCTACAGACTTCACCACAGAGTCTAGACCTAGTTGGAAACTCCCGAAACAAATGCTTCAGGATAAAACCTTTAGAGCCTCACTTCAAGCCTCTATTATAGAGTTTTTGAGAATAAATGAGACCCCAGATATGTCCCCTCAAACAGTATGGGCTGCTTTGAAAGCATACATAAGAGGGATATGTATCAGAAGAAAGGCAGCATTACGACGCCAAGCCGGTCTACCTCTGGGTCTCCTCATGGTTGAGCTACGCTCTGCAGAACAAGAGAATAAAAATTCTCCAACTACAGATCTGGCTGATAAAATTGGGAAACTAAGAGCACAGCTGGCGGATAGGGAATTACAGAGAGTTAAAGACTCCTATGCCCGATTTCGACAGCTGATGTACTGTCAAAGTAACAAGGCTTCGACCCTTCTTGCTCACAAATTAAAAGGCAGAACAGCGGCAGCTAGAATTCTGTCACTCAAAAGAGACACTACCTCGGTCTTCTCACCCAAAGAAATTGGAGAGACGTTTGCGTCCTACTACTCTGAACTGTATCATCTTAAGCCTTCAATGGCTAACAAGGAATCCTCCGCACAGGAGGTCGAGGACTTTTTGCAGGGCCTAGGTTTGCCGGCTCTCCCAGAGGATGATAGAGAGACACTTAAAGCTCCATTCTCCCTCACGAAACTTAACCTAGCCATCAAGCATACTCAGAATAACAAAGCTCCAGGTCCTGATGGCTTCCCGGCAGCCTTTTACAAACTGTTCAAAACAGAACTAAACAAGATCCTCTTGAGGGTCTTCTGCGAAGCCCGTGAGGCAGGTTCATTTCATAAAGAATTTTTACAAGCAGTGATCCTGCCCATTCCTAAACCGGACAAGGACCCCTCGTTATGTACGAGTTATAGACCAATCTCGTTAATAAATGGCGATGTTAAACTTTATGCAAAACTATGGGCTAACCGCCTTAATAGCTTACTTCCAAAGGTGATCCACACGGACCAGGTCGGGTTCACGTTCGGTAGGGAAGGCCCAGACAACTCTCGGAAAATGTTGAACATACTTACAGAGTCATCCCGGCTGAAGATACCCATGCTGGCCCTGTCACTAGACGCAGAGAAAGCGTTTGACAGGGTCAGATGGGAATACCTGTGGTACACGCTCGCCCAATTTGGCATACCTGACGTAGTGATCACGGCAATACAAGCCCTATACTCCCACCCCTCTGCAACGGTTAGAGGTCTGGGATTTGCTTCTCCGACCATACATATCACTAATGGCACTAGGCAAGGGTGCCCTCTGTCACCCCTAATTTTCTCCATGGCCATTGAACCTTTGGCTCAGGCTATTAGGCAATCACGCGCAATCAGAGGTGTCCAACTTGGCAGTGAGGCTGTGAAAATAGCATTATATGCGGACGATGTGACACTATTTCTAACGAACCCAATAGGCTCCCTGCCGGCACTTTTTGATATTGTCGCCGAGTTTGGAGCTCACAGCTACTACAAAGTTAACGTCTCCAAAACGGAGGCTCTGCCGGTATGTATTCCAACCTTTGAATTAGATGTATTACAAACATCATATTCCTTCCGATGGTCACGAACCACTATCCGACATCTGGGGGTACAACTTGGTCCGGATCCGAAAATGGTGATCAATGTCAACTACACAGATCTTATCAGAGAGGTCACTGAGCTCACCTCTTCCTGGAGTCTTAAAGAGATTTCGTGGCTGGGTCGTATTGCATCTTTTAAGATGACGATCTTGCCTAAAATCCTATATTATTTTCGTTGCATCCCACTAAATGTCCCCACTGCTTTGATAGACAAGCTCCAATCCCTTGGACAACGTTATATTTGGGGCAAATCTTAACCTCGGATTGCGGCGAAAATACTACAAAAAAAATATGAACATGGAGGGGTTGCAATGCCTAGCATACGTGGTTACTATGAAGCAACCAGGTTATCACATATTATGGCATGGGCAAATAAAGGAGAACCACAGGGATGGAAAAATATAGAAGCACTAGCCCTTCCTTTGGGCTTAGAGTTAGCGGACTTACCCTGGATCCCTAGCCACTGCCTTGATGATCTGAGACTAAAAAACGCCATTGTTAGAGATACTCTAAAAGTTTGGCATCACCTCAGAAACTTACGTGACATTGCCCCACATCCGTCTCCCATTCATTCCCTGTCAGCTTTGCTGACAGCTCTACCTGACACGCATGTCCTACAATGGTGTGAGTGGGGCCTGCATTCGATTTCCCACTTATACCCCGCAGGTACTCTACTCCCTCCACATACTATCGGAACAATTATCCCAGAACCCCCTCTTTGGGTCTCTTTTGAATATTCGAGACTTTACACTTTTATGACATCCTGGGGATTCACCAAGACTCTAAATAGACCCCTGACTAACTGGGAGAAATTGTGGCAGCTTCCTATCAAAACTCCTAGACTCATATCGTTTCACTATGACCTCCTACAGATGTCCACTAACAGAGACAGACCCTGGCAACTAAGGGCTTGGGAGGGAGACTTATCCAGACCAATTACAGATAAGGACTTACGCACAGCTATGACATTAACTAAAAAGACGGTTCACTGTGCAAACACCGTAGAGGCCTACATGAAGCTATTTCTGAAATGGTACTACACCCCTTTGAGACTGTCACAAATGTTTCCTACAACGTCCCCTCTGTGCTGGAGAGAATGCACGCAAAGAGGCTCAGATATACACATATGGTGGGACTGCCCAACACTCGCGCCCGTGTGGGGTCAGATAGCTAACCTTTGTACCAACCTGGGGCTCTCTATCCCACTCACCCCCGCAATAGCCCTTCTGCACATCTTTCCAAGCAACGTTCCAACCCATGTCTCCAAACTGATCATCTTTGTCCTAGCGGCCATGAAACTGGCAATAGCAAGGGCCTGGAAGCAGGCCACCCCTCCAGATATTTCAACTGTTACATCCATAATACAAATATACGCCAAAATGGAACAAAGTTTCTATTTTAATATGGACAAAGAGGACCTATATTGGCAGATCTGGGAGCCTTGGTTTACTTACCAGGGAAATCATAGTTCAACATGTAGACATGAGATAATCCCCGACCACCTACCTTAACTCATTCAATCTCTCATACCTAGTTATAATGTAGTGGGTAATGGACGACTCCCGTCTTCTTGAATTTATTGCCAAAGCCTGACCATCTTCCTCCTTTCCCCTCTCCCACTCCCCCTCACCCTTTACCCCCCCCCCCCCCCCCCCCATAATATGCTCTGCCCTAACCTGTGTCTCTCTCCCCCTCCCCCTCCACCCTCTTAAGGAAAATCTCCCCCGCCTGGGAATCCGCATTAGGGTCACTAGTAGAAGTGTGTTGAAAGGCATTTTCGAACTGACTCTATGAAGTTTATAGAAAGTTGAGCTCATGTATGGGACTGAAATTTTACCCCGGTCCCTACACTTAGGTTTGTTCATAATAATTGAAAATGAGGTTTATGTAAATGTCATTATATTTTAATTCTGATATGCTCATTCCAGATGTTTTAGTTCACCAATAATGTATACACTCACGATGTTGATACAACAAAAGTATTATATGTATACAATTATAGCTCATGGACATTTATGTTGTAATATTTGTTATGATGCATATTCCTCAATAAAAAAGCTTTAAAAGGAAAAAAAAAAAAAAAAAAAAAAAAAAAAGAATGAATGTAATTAGATAATAGAAGTACATTTTAATGTTTAAAATTATATTTTGTTTAGGAATCATGAAAGAAACAATTTTGAATTAATGTCCCTTTAATGAGCTAATATGCAATCTTTAAATTTATCTAAAGACATCTGTGTAAACATTGTAAATATGCATTGTTGACCACCCACAAATAAGTAGATATTTCCCAGTAATGCTTTGCTGATCATAAACCTATGCATCTCGTTTTTTAAAAATTATGATAACATGAGAATAAAGCATATTTGTATTACCTTATGTATTATATGCCCCACTGTGAATGAAATATCTTACAATGGTTGTATTTATACAGCTTTACCTTAAAGGGACATTAAACAAGAATATTTTTTTTCCAGATTTAGATGGATAACACAATGTTAAAATATATTTCAAAATTATTTCTATTATATCATTAGCTTTTATTTCTTGATCGATCAACGTTGCTGCAATATTGTTTCAAAACGATAAAGTAACGGGTGACAGCTATAATATTATATATAAGTGATTGTCGAGATGTCAATATTGTACATGTCCCATTGAAATCGCAATAATAATGAAGATCTTCCAACCCTCTTGTTTACAAATATGTAGTATTAAGTGAGAAACTGGTGAAAGGGGCGGTACAGTCCTAATGCTGTAATCTGTATGGTTGGAGCTTAGAATTATGTCATAATATTAGCAACCTGCCTGTCTAGTTTACAAATCTTTATTCTGTTGTTGTATTTTACAACATTCTTCTTGTGCGTTTATTAAAAAGATAAATGTGTGCTTTGTTGTTGTGTGATGCGTGTTATGTACATATATTTATGTATTGTGATTCTCTCCTACATATGCTGATTTATATAAAGCAGTATAGCATTGTTGTTCCTTCCCAAAAAGTGACAGCTCTATTATGTTTTAATGATATGTTCTTATTGTACATAATTCCTAATTGTATATTATGAGTGAATCGTGATGTTAAAGGGACACTAAATACATAACTGATCTTTCATGATTCCGAGCGAGAATCCAATGTTAACCAACCTTCCAATGTAGTTGTATGACGTAAATGTGTTAATTGTTTATATGTTTTATTTTGCCTGAATATCAATGCACATGTATGAGTCAATGCCAAAAGGCATGTATGTGCATCCATCAATCATCATCTGGTGAGCCTATGTAGATATGCTGTTCATCCAAGCATATGCAATGAAAAAATGAAATGTTATAATAGACGTAAATGAGATGTGTTTACAATTGGCTACTGTTTGTGAATAATGAAATGTATAAAATAATTTTCTGTCCGTTTAAATCTGATTTAATTTTTAAAAACGATTTCGTATTGGTGATGGTGATTTGTAGTTGATGTAATGTAATTTTCTTTAAGAATTTGATGTTGGAGTGAATTTCACACAAGTAAAAGCCATAATTCCATAGGGAAATAGTAATTTCTTGATCTATTTGTCATAGCAGGACTAACGCAAGAAAGAATGAATTAGCGCCCCAATTGTAACGCTGGTATTACGAGTTTTCAAGTCTGAGCATTTTGCGTGCGTTAGGTAAATCTGCCGGTCGCGTGCACGAGCACGTCTTCCCCATAGAAGTCAATGGAGGAGAGAAATTTGAAGAGAAATAAAATCCAACACTTGTGTTGAGCGTAAAGTGAGTGACGTCATGTCCTTCTATGAAAAAGTAGCTAAATCGTGTTTATTTCATAATAAAAATATGTTTTGTGTACGTAATGTGCTGTATATTGTTTGTATGTATCTCATTGTGTATGTATGTGATAATATTTGTAGTTAGATGTAGCTAGATGAGTGTATGTTCCCTTCTGTCTATGTAAGTGAATGAAAAATGGTTTTGTGTGCCTTTTTTTTCAAACACCCGAGATCTCGTAACTTTGATCCGTTCTATTTTGACATGAAAAATTTTAATATGAAAAATAAATATTGTGGAGTGTTTGTATGAGTCTAAGTGTACTTTTTGTAATGTTTTTGAGGTGATTTGTGGATGTTTTTGTTAGCGGTATATGATTAACTTCTGGGTCTGGGTTTACATTATGGATTTGAGCGTAGATGGTGATTTTTGTGGCGTTACGGAAACTTGTAATACCAGCGGTAGGGAAAAAGAAGCGTTATGAGGCTTTTTCACGCATAACGCAAAACTCGTAATCTAGCCAAAGGTAATCACAGAGGTAAAAGGTGTATTAAAGGGATATTAAACACTTTGAGATGGTAATATAAAATGATAAATTGTATATAATAAAACAACTCTGCAATATACTTTCATTATTTATTTTGTCCTCTTTGCTTGTAATTCCATTCTGAAATTGTGAGCTTTTCAGTTCTTGTTAGAAATGGAAGTGCAGAACATTGTTAAATCCAGCACAACCATTGGCTGCACACTCTAATGACCTATGTATAACTGTACCTAATTGGCCACAGCAGAGAAGGTAACACAAGTTACAACATGGCAGCTCCCAGTGTTTTATAGACACTAAAACCTTACACTTATTTTGTCACTTTTTAAACAACTAATGAAACTTTAAAAAATACATCTACATGTTAGTCATGGACTAATCTTTTCTTTGAATGCAACATTCTATCTTGCATGTATTTAGTGTTTAATGTCCCTTTAATATAACCAGGTTTTCTGTTCACAACTGGGGAATGGGTAATAAAGGGATTATCTATCTTTTACAACAATAAAAAAATGTAGTTTACTGTCCCTTTTGTACAACGATTGGTATTATGATAATAATGCAGCAGTTTCCTTGCTTGCCAGGCATGGCAGTAACATATATTCCTCCTGTCACTGTATGGAAGCTTTATTTATGTATTGCTGGTTTTCATTACAGTGCCACACTAGTTTGATGAAACATTGCAACTGTCCCCTCCCATTACAGGGTGACATTATGAGAGACCCAAGAGAATCTTTCCCTTCAGGCTCTGTGTCACTGTGTCGCCCTGCAGTGGAACAAAGGCTGCATTTGCTGTGAATCCCTGAGGCTGGTAATTTACAGTGTTAGCAGATTAGAAAAATTGATAAGTAAAGAAAGCAGTTCTGTCAAAGCAGCCTGTTTGCTATTTTCTGTAACTGCCTGAGAACAAATGTGGAAACAAGAAAGCTACATAATATCACATTGTTTATCGTTTTATTTTTTCATTATTTGCTGCTTGTTCACAGACATTTTCCAATGTAATATTATTACCTAAGTGCTGATAGAAACAACGCAATTCTATCCTCTGGTTCATAGATTCTCAAAGCTGCCCACAGCTGATAAATGGAGTTACTCATAGAAACAGAAGCAAAGTGGGTGTTTACACAACTATTGCTTTGCTCTCTGAAGGAATATGGACACAGAAACATATGGTATAATGTAGAACTCCGCGATCCAAGAAACCAAGGGCGAGATTACATATGAGGGCATATTTAGTAAGCTCCGTATGGAGCTTGATGCCCCGTGTTTCGGCTCGCCGGAAACATAAGTTATGAAGCAGCGGTCTAAAGACCGCCGCTCCATAACCTGTCCGCCTGCTCTGAGGCAGCAGACAGAAAGCGACTGAAATCAACCCGATCGAATACAATCGGGTTGATTGACACCCCCTGGTAGCGGCCGATTGTCCGCGAATCTGCATTGGGCAGAATTGAACCAGCAGTTCACAAGAACTGCTGGTGTAATGATAAATGCCGAGAGCGTATGCTGTCGGCATTTATCAATGTGCAGCGGACATGATCCGCTATATCGAATCATGTCCGCTCGGACCATAATAAATAGGCCCCATGGTATTGGTTGTTTTCAGTGGGATATTGCTATCAAATATACGGCTCCGTATATAAATGCAGGGCGTATATTTCACCCGTCGCCCCCTAAATTTATTCCCATAAACTAACATAGAACCGGCGTCGCAAGTCTGTATCATATATTCAGCGCAAGGACTTACGCGGCGGAAATTGAGAAATGTTACTCCATTTTCACCTTGCCACACATAGGCAGGCGCAGCAGGCCTTGCACTGAATATATAAGTACCATAACTCCCTGGAAGTCTCAGCAAACACCTAACGCATTCGCAATATCTACCTGCACCCAACCATCCCCCCACCGCAATAACTAAATAAAATGTATTAACCCCCTAATCCGACAACCCCCACAACACAATATACCTAATAAATGTATTAACCCATAATCCGCCATCCCCCCACATTACAAACTACCTAATAAATGTATTAACCCCTAATCCAAGTGGTATAAAAAAAGCTTATAAATGTAAGCACCCACTAACCAAAGGGGCTTAAAATCTAATTAAATGTCAAGTCTATTAAAATGCCATAAAATAATCGTAAAAAAAATGATTAAATATATTTATCACAAATTTATCACAAATTTATTTAAAACATACGTAAATAAAGTGCATATAAGATAAATGCATCTATATAAATAAATAATGCATGATATTTAGTAAAAACAATGAAGGAATTCCTTTTAGTAATATAAATATATATAAAAAATCTCTCAATCTGTCCCAAGAAAGTTTAACAAGCATCAGCTGTTAGAGGATTGTATCCAGTGTTCCCTCTAAGGCCAGTTTTGTGTGCGGCCCAGCAGTGAAACAGTTAATAAGAGCCATACTTTGCTGTCTGCATTGTGCAGTTTTTGCTAATTGCAGGGTGTGGTTACCTAATTAACTTTTTCAATGCTGGGCTGCTCACAAAACAGGCATTAGAGGGAACAATGATTGTATCCATTTTGTATCCAAATAGTTATCCACCTTCAAGCATACAATAATCTCCTTATAAGCGATATAGTGAGAAACACCAAACTTAGATGCAGTATGTCTTTGTGTGAATTTCACACTCTGGGGCCAATTTATCAATGTCTGTCCGACATGATACGTTGTAGCGTATTATGTCCGACAGACATTGCTAAATGCCGACAGCATACGCTGTCAGCAGTTAACATTGCACAAGCAGTTCACCAGAACTGCTTGTTCAATGCCGTCCCCTGCAGATTCGTGGCCAATTGGCCGCTAGCAGGGAGTGTCAATCAGCCCGATCGAGACCGCAGCCTCAGAGGCAGCGGACTAGTTTTGGAGCAGCAGTCTTAAGACCGCTTCTTCATAACTGCTCGCGCGGAAAAAGGGGCATCAAGCTAATTTGAAAATTTCAGCCAATAGGAATGCAAGGTACCCCAAATATAAAATGGGTATATTGCATTCAATCTGCTCTACTCTGCTCAATTCCTACTCTACGGCCATCTCCGCTCCGCGCCGTCTTCGCTCTGGATGAAGATAGATGTCCCCGCGCTGGATGAAGATGGAGCCGCCTGGAAGAAGACCTTCACCACCGGACTTCAGGAATCAGGAATTTCGGGGTTAGACTTAGGTTTTTGTTTTGGGTGTCTTTTTTTTTAGATTAGGGATTTTTATTTTAATGGGCCGCAAGAGATGCTTATTGCCCTTTTAAGGGCAATGCCCATACAAATGCATACATAGGTTTTTTTAGTGTTAGTTTTCTTATTTTGAGGGGTTGGGTGGGGGGTTTACTTCTAGGGGGTACTTTTTTCTTTATTTAGGTAAAAGACCTGATCACTTTAGGGCAATGCCCTACAAAAGGCCCTTTTAAGGGCTTTTGGTAGTTTAGTGTTAGATTAGGGGGTGTTTTTATTTGGGGGGGCTTTTTATTTTTATTGGGGTATTTGATTAGGTTTAAAAAAAAATTAGATTGAATATTTTTTTCTGTAATTGTAGATTTTTAATTTTTTTTATTTTAATTTAATCTTAGGTTTTTATTATGCAATGTTAGGATTTTTTATTTTAAGGTAGTCTTTTTTTATTTTATGTAATTGGGGTTAATTTAGGGTGCGTTAGGTTAGCGGGTTTAGTGATTAAATTAGTTGTTTGCATTGTGGGGATTGGTGGTTTAGGGGTTAATAGTGTTAATAGGTAGATTGTGTTGTAGGGGGTTGGCAGATTAGGGGTTAATAATATAATTAGAAACTTTGCAATGTGGGGGGATGGCGAATTAGTGGTTAAGACATGTATTAGGTAGTTTGCAATGTAAGGGGATGGCGGAATTTGCTTCGTTTTCTTGTTATCCTTTGTTGAAAAGCAGGAAGGTGAGTTCAGGAGTGTGCACGTTTCTGCAGCACTATATGACAGCAGTTTTGCAAGAAAGTTATCATTTTACAGGAACACTAGATGTCAGCTATTTTTCCTAACATGTAGTGTTCCAGGCATGTGCACGTTATCTACCTAGGTATCTCTTCAACATATCATGGCTTTATTCATTGTACTAACTTATTCAACTGTAGAGACATTTTACCAGCTATATGCCCAAGTAAGATAATATCAGCTATACACCTCAACCCCCAATTATTTGACCAGGTTAATGAACATCTAATAGAAAGAAACTAGTATTTGGCTGTTCTGATGGGTTATTGGGAGGAAGCTGTAGCCATTCCCTACTGAAGCATCTTCAGCAGTGCCAGATTCAGATGAGTGGTGATATTTCATGTTACATTTTAAAGGGACACTAAACCCAAAATTTTTCTATTATGATTCAGGTAGAGAATACAATTTTGAACAACATTACAATACACTTCTATTATCTAATTTGCTTCATTCTTTAGATATCCTTTGTTGAAGAAATAGCATTGCACATGGGTGAGCCAATCACACGAGGCAACTATGTGCATCCCCCAATCACCAGCTACTGAGCCTATCTAGATATGCTTTTCAGCACAGGATATCATGAGAATGAAGCAAATTAGATAATAGAAGTAAATTAGAAAATTGTTTAAAATTGCATGCTCTTTTTAAAGAATGAAAGAAAAAAATTGGTTTCATTTCCCTTTAATTAGCATGGAATAAGCAAGTACCCCTATTATTGCTTGTAGTGTGAGGGAACTTTTACAGAGCGTAAGCATTGTCACTTGTATTTATTAAAGATACATTAACAACCTTGAAATTGTAATGTAAGATGTTTCATTATTTTACCTTCATTATTCATTTTAGCGCAATGGATCCCAGTGCCTGATATATAGAACCTTCTCCTTATGTGCAGGCTTTGCAATACAACATTGCTAACTCGCCTATTAACACAACCAAGCGCTCTGTGAAGAAGGGTTGAGATTAGTGTGCCTTTCCAGTGCACTATGGGTAAGCATTTTGCCTTTTAAAGCTAATTTAAATACTACTGAATTTCATTAGTATATATTAGTTTTCTTTAAATTAGTGTATTCATTCAGATATTCATTTAGTGAAAATGAAATGAATATCCGTATTTTCCTCACAAATATGCATTTGTAACAAAACAATTGCACATCTACTTTATACCCCCAAGACACACCGTTTGAAAGAACATGTTATTGCCTATCAATTGGGACTTGTCGGTTTCTAGATCCACCCCCTTGATGAAATCTGCACTAATGGCACTGTGCAAATGACGACCACCTCATCCACACTTAAAGGGATAGTCTAGTCAAAATTAAACTTTTATGATTCAGCTAGAGCAGCAATTTTAATTAACTTTCTAATTTACTCAAATTTATCAATTTTTCTTCTTTCTCTTGGTATCTTTATATGAAAAAGCAAGAATGTAAGCTTTGGAGCTGGCCCGTTATTGGTTCAGCACCTGGGTAGCACTTGCTGATTGGTGGCTACATTTAGACACTCCATTTAGTGCTCCACTGTTAATCTAGCACTTAGTGTTTAATGTCCCTTCAAGGTTGCCAGATGTTCGTCCCAAATATACTGGAAAACTATAAGGCGATCCATGGAAAGCAGTAGCTGGGTTGTGATCAGATCTAGACCATACTGACATGGTCCTGCAGCTCCATAGCATATTGTTTCATGGTATCTCAGATCAGATTCTAATGCCTACAGTCCCTAAGTTACATGCCCATTTGAACCTCAGTTCAGATAAACTTCTAAGTAGCCAAAATCAGCTGAATGCCCACATGGGACCTGTAGCCCTTGACATATTGGAACCTAGAGCTGTTTAGTGTCCAGTATGTTATATTAAAAGGACAGTAAACACCTTGAGGCCTACTTATCAAGCTGTCAACTGCAAATACGCTAGAATTCCGCAGCGTAATTGTGAAGAGCTTGATTACCCTTAGTTATCAAAGCCTACCGACCACCTACATTATACTTATTAACCCCTAATCTACCGCCCTGACACCGCCACCAACTACATAAAGTTATTAACCCCTATCCCACCGTTTCCGGAGCCCACCACAACTAAATAAATGTATTAACCCCTAAACCCCTGGCCTCCCACATCACTATCACTTACTAAACCTATTAACCCCTAAACCGCCAGCCGCCCACATCTCCATAAACTAAATGAAACTATTAACCCCTAAACCTAACAACCCGCTAACTTTATATTAAATATTAACTCATCCCTATCTTATAAACCTTTAGATTTAAATTAAACGAGATTAAACTATTAATTAACCTACCCTAACTATTATACTAAAATTACATTAAACTATATTAAACTATTAATTAACCTACCCTAACTATTAAACTAAAATTAGATTAAACTATATTAAACTAATAATTAATCTATCCTAACTGTTATACTAAAATTACATTAAACTACAAATTAAATTAACTATATTATATATTTAAACACCTAACCCTACTCAAAAAAAATTAAATCTACAGTAAAAAATTACAACTAAGTTACAAAAAATAACAAACACTAAGTTACAAAAAAGAAAAAAGAAATTATCAAATATTTAAACTAATTACACCAATAATAAGAGCCCTATGAAAATAAAAAGCCCCCCAAAATAAAAAAACCCTAACCTACAATAAACTACAAATAGCCCTTAAAAGGGCCTTTTGCGGGGCATTGCCCCAAAGAAATCAGCTCTTTTACCTGTAAAAAAAAAAATACCCCCCAACAGTAAAACTCACCATCCACAAAACCAACCCCCCCAAATAAAAACCTAACTAAAAAAAACCTAAGCTCCCCATTGCCCTGAAAAGGGCATTTGGATGGGCATTGCCCTTAAAACTGCATTTAGCTCTATTGCTGCCCAAACCCTAATCTAAAATTAAAATCCACGCAATAAACCCTTAAAAAAAACCTAACACTAAGCCCTGAAGTTTTGAAGATCCGACATCCATCCTCATCGAAGCCGGGAGAAGTCCTCATCGAAGCCGGCAGAAGTCTTCATCCAAGCGGCAGAAGTCTTCATCCAAGCCCACAGAAGTCTTCAACCAGACGGCATCTTCTATCTTCATCCATCCGGCGTGGAGGGGCTACATCTTCAAGACATCCGACGCGGAGCATCCTCTTCGTTCGACGTCTTCTTGAACAATGAATGTTCCTTTAAATAACGTCATCCAATATGGCGTCCCTTAGATTCCGATTGGCTGATAGAATTCTATCAGCCAATCGGAATTAAGGTTGAAAAAATCGTATTGGCTGTTGCAATCAACCAATAGGATTGAGCTTTCATCCTATTGGAATAGCCAATGGAATGCAAACTCAATCCTATCGACTGATTGGATCAGCCAATAGGATGAAAGCTCAATCTTATTGGCTGATTGCAACAGCCAATAGGATTTTTTTCAACCTTAATTCCGATTGGCTGATAGAATTCTATCAGCCTATCGGAATCTAAGGGATGCCATCTTGGATGACGTCATTTAAAGGAACATTCATTATTCAAGAAGACGTCGAACAAAGAGGATGCTCCGCGTCGGATATCTTGAAGATGGAGCCACTCCGTGCCGGATGGATGAAGATAGAAGATGCAGTCTGGGTGAAGACTTCTGCGGGCTTGGATGAAGACTTCGACTACTTGGATGAAGACTTCTGCCGGCTTTGATGAGGACTTCTCCCTGCTTCGTTGAGGATGGATGTTGGATCTTCAAAACGCGCACTGCTGGAACTGCTAGCCAGAACTGATCCAGAGATGGGCCACCCATCCGACTCCCTCGTATTCCTCCCACGCTACCAATGATCAGCACCATTGTGGCCCTCTCTGCATTGGTTTGCTTAAAAAGGGTATTGCTCAATGCCTTAATATTGAGGCATCGCTGCAATACCCTGAAAGCAGCTGAAAGCAATCATGATCACTTCCTGCACTTGAAAACACTGAGGAAGTGCAGGGTACATCCTTGGTCATTAACTAGCAGTTTTTGTAGGACGTACCATGCACATCCTTGGTCGTTAAGGGGTTAAAGGGATACTAAAGCCAAATTTTTTCTTTCATGATTCAGATAGAGCATGCAATTTTAAGCAACTTTCTAATTTACTCCTATTATCCTTTTTTTCTTCATTCTCTTGCTCTCTTTATTTAAAAAGCAGGCATGTAAAGATTAGGAGCCATTTTAGGTTCAGCACCCTGGATATATATATATATATATATATATACTGTATATACAGGTAGCCCTCAGTTTACGCCGGGGTTAGGTTCCAGGAGGAATGGTTGTAAATTTAAACCCAGTTTATAATGTAAGTCAATGGGAAGTGAGGGAGTTAGGTTCCAGACCCCTCTCAAAATTGTCATAAGTAACACCTAATACATTATTTTTAAAGCTTTGAAATGAAAATTTTAAATGCTAAACAGCATTATAAACCTAATAATATAGATTGTATCATCATCAGATTAAATGTAATGAACAAAAACAATTGCTAACAGCACCTAATTAAATAATCACACAACAGACTGCATCATCATCAAACTAAGTTTAATGAACAAAAACGTTTTGTTACTTGCATTTTTCTGCAATCAGTACTCTGCATTGTTCGCATGTTAGATAATATTGGGTCTGCACCTATTCTATGCATTTTAATCTGCAGTGATTAATAGGCAGTTAGGCACCCTCACCTCAAGCAGCTGGGCAGGAAGATAATAGGAAAGTGGCTGGTAAATCTTGTTGCTTGATCGCTAATGTCTGCTCTGTGTACACAGATCTATTTAAAGCTGTTAAGTTGCATATCTTTGATGCAAACAAGCGGACAGCTCCAAATACTGCCTATTTTTATTAGTGCACTGCTTTCCAAAGCTTTTCAATAGCACATGACTAAAAAAAAGGTTGTTATTCTGAAACATTGCAAATTGAACCGGCATAAACCGAGGGCCACCTGTGTATATTATTATATATATTATTCATTTATATGATAGTGGAGTGGATAACTGAACTCCACTAGAGCTGAGGTAATTGTCCTTAACAGCCATTGAGCAACCTCTCCCTAGACCTGAAATGTGCACAAACAAATACTTTCTATTTCAATAAAACAGTGTTAACTTTATTTTGTTTAATTTAGTTTTATGTTTTTAACTCATTTTGTCAAAAGTGTAAAGATAATATACATTAAAGGAATTGGAAAGTCAAAATAAAATTTACATGATTGCAACAGAGCATGCAAGTCACATGTACTTTGTTCTCTTGGTATTTGTTGTGCAAAAACAGTATGTGCATATCTTACACTAATGAACGCTAACTGGTGTTTGGTGCCTGCATATATTTGTCTCTTGTGACTGGCTTACTAGATGTGATCAGCAAGCTCCCAGTAGTGCATTACTGCTAATTGGACAAAGGATATCAAAAGAATGAAGTACATTTCATAATATAAGTAAATTGTAAATGTGTTTAAAATTTTATTTTCTATCTAAATCCTGAAAGAAAGAAATTATTTTTTTACCTTTAAGGTCTAACACACCATGCAAGACAATAATATAATATTGCAGTGTAGAGTACCTCTTTTTTGCATGCATGCATGTAGTATAAATTGTAGATGGGTGTTTTGCCAAAAATAAAAAAAACACTAGGAGCAATGAGAAATACAATATAACAAAATATAATCAAAACATAAAGTCAACTTACTGTTCCAAGTATCAAAAAAGGTCCAACATGTCTGAGGATGGAAAAATCCTATTGTTGGTTGAGAAACGCGTTGCTTTCTAATAAATATTGCTTTCATATTATACACTTGCTTTGGATTCTATCCTGTTTTCTCCTCACACTGAGTGGAGTGCTTCCTGTTTGCCACCGGAGACCAGTCTGCTGGTCGGCTGCCCAGGAGATGAAAGTTTGATATATCCCCTATCCTATAACAGAGTCAAACTGTGCTGGACTATTGTGGTTCTTGTGTTCTATCTATATAGGGACTGTCCATCTGTATTTTTTTCATGTGGCCATCTTGTTTCCACTTCTGTAGCTGTTTGCCAGGACATCAGTTAGCTGGACAACTGCCCTATTAGCACCAATCTGGTGCTTTTTTGTTTGTGAGTAGCCATTTTGCTAACTATATTTCCCTTCACCTGACTGTACTAGGCCATTCAGCACCTGTGTTTTTTTCTTTTTACTGTAATATAACTTGTATTGCCTTGGACTCTGGGTTGGAGAGTGCTTAATATACATCTTACCAGATGGTGTCAAATCTGACCTGTTTGTGTGCCCTGAAGACTGCAAATGAGAAATACTGGGCTAGAGGATTTAGCAATAAAGATCATGTAAATGTAAAACACCTACATTCTATCAGTGATAGCATTAGCAGATATAGATCCACAAAAAGATACTAGCTGAACAGACAAACAGGCAAATTCAAAAAATCACTAAATCCATGACACCACTCATGCACTAACTGTCATCCAATGCCTGCCTGAAAGTCACTTCCATTTTGCTTTAAATCTAGCTGTGTGCTTGCAAGAGAGTGCCAGACCTTCTGTGTTGTGTTAATATTTTTGTGTTGTAATTTTCGCTATGGGCTTTGCACACAAGCTCTTCTGTGGTTAACTGTGTGAGTCACTGAAAGCTGTGCAGCTGTCTGTGAGTGCTTGTGAGCACCTAGGACTGTAAGTTTTGCAAACTGCAAAGTCATGGGAAGTGTACCCAGTCCGGTTTGAGAGTGCAGTACATTTTTGTGTGTGTTTTGTATGTGTCTAGGGAAATTACAAAGGAACTGTGTCACCCTTGTTTGTATCTCAGTGTGTTTGGTTGAAAGCATTTATGATTAAACAACTAAAAATCTATGCGCTGGTGGTAGATAATACTTCACATAAAAATCAGATACCCCAAGTCATCTGAATAAATAGTTTTAGTAGCAGTTATGATTGTCTTATATGTGTGCGCCTGTGTGCAAACACTGGCTTAATATCTACCAAATGACAATGGTCTTAGTAGTATTTGTATTTCTATGTCTATGTTTATATAAAGAAATGTATAGAAAAAAACGTTTTTAGTTTTTAAAGAGTTTTCATAGAATAATATCTTAAAATTATTAAATTCTAATTCAAAAATAAAAATAAAAAATAATAATAAAAAATATACAAAGATTATTGGTTAAAAATAATATTCTTTTATTAGAATCAATATAAAACAGTCAGTCGAAATTGCTTAATCTTAAAGTGGTTATGTGAGAAAGTTGGTACCAACCAATTGTATTGAGGTGTAGCTGAAATTAGTATATGATATATGTGTGTAAAAACAGTGTATAAAATTAGCAAGTCCAGTTTATACCTTGGTAGGTATTTAAAAATACTTTTTGTAAAAGATTTGGCTTTTCGCTCATAAAATGCACCAAAGGTAGAAAATAAGGTATAATTGGTAGAAATACAGTTGTTAGAGATCGTTGTTGAAGACAACTATTGACACCTGGTTCAACAATAGGTGTTTATTTTCAGCCTTTTTGAAATAAGCCTTTTTGTGATATGACCAAAAGATTTAGGCTAGGTGTTTGAGCCGTTTTCTGTATGTCATAGTAATTATATCACAATAGTTATTGAACACTTAGCTTGTCTTTTGCGATATTATTAATCAACAGACTTTGAACAAGGTACCTTATTTGCAGTTCCAAGTCATATAAGAAGGTTCTTGCGTGTCCAAATGAGGTATAGATGAGAAACTTTCTTTGTCCTTTCAAAGTTTCTAGGAGCGCTTGTTGCAGCGTGTATGTCTCCTGTGAAAGTTGCCTCTGTCACTTCCGTGTCCGGTCTTGACACGCCCACCAAATACGAGATTGGTTGAAAGCATGCATTGTGTAGCTGTAGGTTAGGGATCCAGGGAGGAAGAGACCTTGACGTGGTCGAAGGCCTATCAACATTTGGCCAAATGATATAACTAACTTTTTCACTTTGCTTTTGATCTAGCTTTGAGCTTGCAAGAGAGTGCCAGACTTTCTATGTGTCATGTTAATAATTTATTTTGTAATTTTCCCTATGGGCTTTTCACACAGGAGAGGACTTGGGGGGGGGGGGGCTGTGCAGCTGTATGTGAGTATTTGTGGGTAGTGTACACAGGGCTGTGAGATTTGCAGAATGTAGTCCATTTCTGTACTGAAATGTACTGTTGTGCCTTTCAAATATAATTGTATATCCCTTTAAACTGAATAGGCTTACTTTTGGTTACCCCCAATCAATTTTTCTGTCATATGACATATTCACAACCTTAACAACAAGCCCTCTTATATGACTATTTTTTATTATTTAGAATGTTGATAATCCATTTGTACTGCTGAAAATACACCCCTGAGGCTGCTTGTTGTTATGGGGTATACTTAACCACTTCATTGCATGCACAGAATTCACAAGCCATCTACAGGATATTTTTTTTAAGATAGCTGTTTTATACATGTACTGTATTATTTAAAGAGAACCGTCTGTTTCATTGTTTTAATAAAAAAAACACAAAGCAATGGGTTATACTTAAAATAAATAATTGCAAAATGTATTATTCATCATTTTAAAATTATTTTACCTTTAATTTTTTATTTTTTAACTTCATCTGTGCAGAGTCCATTACTTTCTGTCACAGACAAACAATATGGATGTGGTTTCTACAGGAAGGTAAATGGCTATCTTAACCTTTGAATTGGTTGCTAGGAAACACCTGCATTAGCCTCAATCAATTTCTTGCCCATGCTCAGTACAGGACTTTTGCTCCAAAAATAATGTGACAATTGAATGTGAGTTTTAAAATGGTAGCTTTTTTTATCTGATTACAGGCAGTGGCTACACTGTGAATTTGCTTTGATTTAAAATATTTTTGTTTTTCTACTAAAGGTGCACTGATTTATTTCCATTTAAGTTTTCATTAAAGTATATAGTTCTTATTTATGACATCTATGATCTTACAGTTCTTTGTTTTTTTTTACTGTGAAACCATTTTAGGCTTGGGGGTCATTTTATCAAGCTCCGTACGGAGCTTGATGCCCCGTGTTTCCTTCGAAGCCTGAAAGACCGCTGCTCCATAACCTGTCCGCCTGCTCTGAGGCCGCGGACAAAAATCAACCCAATCGAATACGATCGGGTTGTTTGACTCCCCCTGCTAGCGGCCGATTGGCCGAGAATCTACTGGGGCGGCATTGCACCAGCAGTTCACAAGAACTGCTGGTGCAATGATAAATGATGACAGCGTAAGCTGTCGGTATTTATCGATGCATAGCGGACATGATATGCTACATTGTATCATGTCCGCTCGCACATTAATAAATTGACCCCTTGGAGTGATCCTGTCTGCTAGATAAAAAAAAATCTGCTATTTGTTGTGTTTATCTGAAAACAATAAACAAGCAGTCCCTTTACCGAAAAATTAACAAATGCATGCAACAAAAAAAAATACTGTTGATTCATTCATGTGGTTAAAACCACTACTCTAAAGTCCTCAAAAGGTTTAAATTTACACTAGTTGTGTGGAAAAGGCTTAAAGGTTCCAATTCAAAGGGACAGTCCACACTGTTGTCATCTTACTTTAGATTACTTTAGCCTCCTGCACCTTTTCTATATCATGCAGCACTAACAGTAAAAAAGTTATTTTAAAAGGAATATGGTTTCGGTCACTTTGAAATGGCTGCCAAGCTCCGCCCACTGATGACATCACGATCTGGGCTGCATTAAAGGCTTCACTAGTTACAAAAGACTCCCTAATTGGATTCAACAGACTGTCAATGCTTTTCAGCAGAGTGCATAGACACAGCCTAGATCATGATGTCATCAGTGGGCGGAGCTAGGCAGCCATTTCAAAGTGACCAGAAACAATAGTCATTTTAAAATAACTTTTTTACTGTTCCTGCTATAGAAAGGGTACAGGAGGATATTTGCAGCTTAAAGGGACACTGAACCCAAATATTTTCTTCCGTGATTCAAATAGTGCATGCAATTTTAAGAAACTTTCTAATTTACTCCTATTGTCAAATTTTCTTCATTCTCTTGGTATCTATTATGAATAGCAACAAAATTAATTTTATTTCCATTATATTTTTTTGTTTCTTTGTGTGTAACATACCTTAAAAAATAGTTTTTTTTTTTACCCAGCTACATACTACAAAGTGATTGCTTGGTCTGCACAGAAGCTTCTTTTATGTTTGTCCTTATCTGAACACAAACCAGGAAATAAGACAGGATTATTTTCAAGGATTAGAACTCTGGAATGCTCCGAGACAGCTTAAAGTTTCCAATTTACCTCTATTTTCAAATTTGCCCCTAGTTCCCCTGATATTCTGTGTTGAAGAGTTACCTAGCTAGACATCTGGAGCACTCAATGGCAGGATATAGTGCTGCCATCTAGTGCTCTTGCAAATGGATAACATTCTTGCAAAACTGCTGCAATATAGTGCTCCAGAAATGGGCTGGCTACTAATCATACGTCCCTGCTTTTCAACAAAAGATACCAAAAGAACAAATACAATTTGATAATATAAATAAATTAGAAAGTTGTTTAACATTGCATGCTCTATCTGAACCATGAAAGAAAAATTTTGGGTTTCATATTCCTTTAAAGGGACATTAAACACTTTGAGATGGTAATATAAAATGATAAATTGTATATAATAAAACAACTCTGCAATATACTTTCATTATTTATTTTGTCCTCTTTGCCTGTAATTCCATTCTGAAATTGTGAGCTTTTCAGTTCCTGTTAGAAATGGAAGTGCAGAGCACTGTTAAATCCAGTACAACCATTGGCTGCACACTCTAGTGATCTATTTATAACTGTCCCTAATTGGCCACAGCAGAGAAGGTAACACAAGTTACAACATGGCAGCTCCCAGTGTTTTATAGACACTCAAACTTTACACTTATTTTGTCACTTTTTAAACAACTAATGAAACTTTAAAAAATACATCTACATGTTAGTCATGGACTAATCTTTTCTTTGAATGCATCATTCTATCTAGCATGTATTTAGTGTTTAATGTCCCTTTAAAGATAGCTGCAGGTACAGTATGAAAACAATACCATGGTGAGTAGTAACCATCCTACTGTCGCTGTACCCAACTGTTTAATGTTCCTTTAAGAATTACTAATAAAGGGACAGTTTTCATCAACATATTATAAGATCACATTTCTTTAATAAAACAAATCTAATGATTTTCCACAGAAAACCCTTATTAATGTCTACAGGGATTTTTCTTTTAGATAAATCAGTTCATATGTTTTTCTGTGATCAACTCTATAGTCTTGTTTTAATAGGTCAGTGGTCACTAGCTGTTTGTAGCGCCAAATAGTGCAATATCAGCATGGAAAGATGATCCAGAGAATAACACTATAAAATAAAGCTGTGCCAAATACCGAGGGTTCCCTCATAATTCCAGCATCTAGCCTAGCTGATCTGGCATTTTACAAAGTAACAGTAAGATACGGAACTTTGGGGCAAAACGTGTCCCTACAAATCCAGGTCTGACAGCAACTACAAATGTTTGGCAGCTTCAACCTGTGTTTAACTAAAAAACAAGTGTATTGTAGGCTAATGCAGCTTGTCTACTTGATTTTCAGATACAGTTTCTTCTACAGAGCAGATCTCTTGCTCTGTTTAGCAGTTTGCAAAGCTAACAAGACAAACAGCTGCTCTGTTTAGCCAAGAGGACAAGCAAAACCTCAAAATCATTGAGATCAAGATATCTTATATATCAAGCTGGCACACTAACCTACTGCTTGGGTGAAAGCCAGAAGGGCGAAAAAAACAAATAAATAAAATCTGAGCTATTGAATAATCAACAAGATGTAGTGGTTTGTTAATAGATACCGTGCATCACAGCGTTGCACAAAGACAGAAAGAAAAGAGATTGAAAAGAAGAGGAACTGAATGACTTTGAATTAAAAGTCTTTATTTTTATTAATAGCTCCTGATCCGGGCTCTGTGCTTGCAGTGCGTGGTTGGCTGTGTTATAGACAGGTTACGTCAACAACTGAAAAAAGAGAGTGTTTTCTATTCCTTTTATCCAAGGAGTCCTTATTTTAAACAACAGGTTTTTTTTTTGTAGTTACAAAGTATTTTTTATAGTGATCTAAATTAAATATTGGCTTAAGAAGTCCATGGATGGGAAAATGAATCCCTAGATGCCGTTAGGACTTTCCATGCCGTCCTAAAAGCAATAGGTATAAACGCCTTTAGGACAGCTTAGATCATCCTAACTTTTGCGGCATCCTTCTCCATTCCAAAAACAAACAGCGGTTTATACAATAGGAGGATGAGTTTAGAAACGGAGGCAGTTCCCCAGGAGCCAATCAGCTTCGTTTTTGAAGCATATGATCGCAGTGATGATCATGTGCTTCCTTTTCCTTTTTTTGTTTACAATCAGGACTTGGACAGATGGATCCGCCTGAAGTGGTTAAACTTAAATGATTTAGATATTCTAAAATATAAAAACAAGTTATTTATTATAAGAATTAACTCTGTTATAATTTAGCTCCTATGATAAACGCATACTGTGGCCGCGTTTAAATAGTTGCAGGTTTCTTGCTTAGCGCTTACTAAATATTCACACGGGTTAACTATTATTGGTTCTCATTGCTGTCAACTAAAAATGATAAACGGCACCAAGTTTACACTTCATAAACTATCTCTTCACAGTTGCCAAACGTTGGTCAAAAACATAAATTATGCTTACCTGATAATTTTCTTTTCTTCTGACAGGAAGAGTCCACAGCTGCATTCATTACTTTTGGGAATTCAGAACCAGGCCACCAGGAGGAGGCACAGACACCCCAGCAAAAGGCTTCAAATACCTCCCCCACTTTCCTCATCCCCCAGTCATTCTGTCAAGGGAACAAGGAACATTAGGAGAAATAGGGTGATTTTAAAAGAGGTGCCAGAAGAACAAAAATATACTGCTGCTCCATAATCAAGCACTGGCGGGAGCTGTGGACTCTTCCTGTCAGAAGAAAAGAAAATGATCAGGTTAGCATAATTTATGTTTTTCTTCTTAAACAGGAAGAGTCCACAGCTGCATTCATTACTTTTGGGAAAACAATACCCAAGCTAGAGGACACTGAATGCAAACAAAGGGTGGGTACAAAAGGCGGCTCTTTCAAAAGGCACTACAACCTGGAATTACTCAACACCCTACAAAAAACTATAACGACAAGAGAAAAACCGGAGCCTGGGTAACCACTCATCAGTTACACAACCTGCAAAGCCGTGCTAGAGACCACTCAGGCCCAGAGTCTGCTGAGCATCAGGCCTCCAAGGAGTCAGCCCTGCGGCACTCAACTCCCACAATTCCAAAACTGAAAAACCTCTATCAACCCCTGAGAGGGAGAGTAGAGGAACCCAGGAGATCCGAAGGACCATCCAAAACGGACTTAAATAAAAAACTGGTCAAAATCTCTATCTACCCCGAGAGGGAGAATAGAGGCCCCATGAGACATCTAAAAGACCAAATCAACTTAGAGCAACCCAAGGTTGCTGCAGGACCACTGTCAAGGGAAACAAACTCCCTAGGAGGACAAGGACCAGAAGATAAGTCCAGAGTCAGGAGAACACAGCACCATACCAACTATGGTGTTCCAGAAACCCGCGAGTTCCCCCTTGTAACCTAGACAAGACAAGACCCATCAGGTTAAGCATAGACAAGCAGAGACAGGAAAACCGTCCGAGCAGCTTAAAAAGAGCTCTTCAAGAGGGCACAGAGTCACCTGTGAGCAAAACTCGTGATGACCCATCCACAGGCAACAAAGCCATCTTAAGCCATCGTGGGACTCATCCAACTGAAAAGTGCTGAAAAATTTCGACAACAGCTCTCAACCAGAAAATTCCAGAATCCAAGGAGTGATCTATCCCGGCAAAAGCCGCCACTGGTAGAGAGATGGGCACTCAGAGTCCCTCCAACAAAGGGGAGGACAGATTCAAAAAGTAAACGGTCCATGCTGCAAAAGCAGACTGATTCCCGACCTTCCTTCCAGGATAACGGTCCCAGCCCCCAAGGCTAGTAAAATACCTTTTGCTGACAAGAGTCTCAAACCCTCTGAAGAAAAAAGGATCTACGAGGCATCAAAGCTCCAGAGTAGAACTCTGACCGCTACTAAAAAATTAACATGCTACCCTGAACCATGACAGGAACTTCATTCTCAGGTCCAAGGAAACCTACACTGTAGCCGTCCATAAAAAGGAATACTTCTCCAGGGAAGAAAGTACTCTGACCCACAGCATTCCAATATCAGTAATCACTCTGTGATACTGATAACACAAAAGAGGGAAAAAAACACTGCAAGGCGAGAAAAATAAACGGTTCAAATACTGAGGTTCCTCCAACCCAAGGACAACACATAAAAATCCCTTCCCCACCCTAGGTGAGAAGAAGAAGATCAATCAATGGAAAACACCCTACTAGAGGCCAACCATCTGCCAATATTGTCAGCCCAGTTGAATAGCAACTGTAGCCTACCAGGAAGCATCAGATGTTCCAGGTTGATATTATCGCTCATAAGAGTCAGTAAAACCCCCGCCCCCTCCAAAGGGACACACAGGAGATTAAACCCTAAGGTTAAGCAGAACCGTCCATACCCTTTCCAGGCAAGAGACATGGTGCTTAACCGGAGTCCTCAAAAAACGGAACCGATCCGAAGCCCCTGAGGAACCCATAAGCTACCTCCTATGGTTAGGAGCACACCTGAAAAGAACTCCCGACCGGTTTAGGAAAGGGCCACTTGTACCCTTGGATCACAAGGTAATCCATGTACACAGGCCTAACGACCTCACCCCACGCTGGAAGGCTAAATTGTCAGTTTCCTGACCCCAGACAGGCGAACATACTATAACTGACCCCAGACCTCCTACTCTCAAGCCTGAAGGTCTAGATTTTCAAAATGATTGATGGGTACCAACAGGAGAGTCAAAGACCATGGTATGACAAGGAGCAGTTTTTATCTTGAACAGACAACAGTCTCCAGAGATCCCTGCAGGATCGATCTCCCGACATCCTTAAATGGAAAAAACTATGAGAACCTGGCAGCTTCTGGTAGAACGGCAGGGAGACCCTGCACTCCATGCACTAGAGCAAATGAAACACTGATAAAAAGAAGAAGGACACGTCCACTCTTCCATAACAAATGATCCTACCCAAGACGGGAGGAAAGGAAACCTCACCACTGCAAAAAGAATGTGACTAGGCTACAAGAGTTGTCATCCGGAGATATCGCAAGTGAAGATGCAAACGTCCACTAATTAGATACTAAACCTCTGGAAATCAATCATATTTCCAGACTTCCAAATGAACCGGAAACCGTGGTTCTGAGTCCTCAGGGAACCTAGAAACCATGATGACGTCTGAAAAAGTCGGTCACGCATCCCAAGCAATATTACCAGCAAAAAACAACCTATATCGGAGCACACAACCCTCCTACCAGAAGCATTGGATCTACGCCCCAGGCCCCAAACTTCATTGTAGGATCCGAGTCTGGAGTCCATAACACTAGGCCTTATTATTATTGTTATTATTTTTTTATTTTTTTTATTTTTTTTAAAGCCGATAGGCTAATCAGCACCATGAGGGTGACATGAACCCAAGAAATAGTAGATAGCCCTGAGCAGTACCTGCCTGGTATAAGAGCACTTCAGAATCTGTCTAAGGTCCAAGAAAAATCAACCGAAGGCTCGATAATATGAATTAGAAAACATAACCTCGGACTTAACCAAAGTGCGTAACTTCAACCACAATTGCAAGTATCGGTTCCAGTGAAAGAACATTCTCAAAATGAAAGTTATATCAGCCATGAGCTTTATACAAATAAATAAAATACATCCTATCCAAATCTAAAATAAAAGTAAGGCAGCACCCACGGCTAAACGCCCAAGGGAAAAAAGGGTATGCACAACCGGACCAGCCGATCAGAAGGCCCCCTTCACCCAAGCTCAGAACTGGAAACGATACATAAAATAAAGAAAAACGGAGATGATAAGGAGATTAGCTTCATCCCTAAAACGTCTATCCAGGTTGCCATCCAGGTTGCCATCCGGCATCTAAGGCCTCAAATCCCTCGACCCACTAGGACTGGGAACCTCTAGCAATGCAAAAACATGTCTTAGTAGACACAAAGACGTGCTAACCTATAATGGAAGGCAAAATTATTCCTTGCCGGATTGACAAACGACTCCGGCCCCAAGGTTGGGGCCCCTGAAGCTTCAGAGGCCCCCGCTTCCCCAGGAAGACGAACTGAATCAGGCAATTCCCCGCCCAGCAGGCCCTGGTTGACAGAACACGGACAGTATCTTAAAAATATTTCACTTGGGAGATACAAATGAGCCAAGGCCGCAGATATGGCAATGTGGAACCGTGCCGTAACCTCTGGAGGAAACAAGCCACTTTCCGGAGAAGGAGTAAAAACCAAAGGGACACCTGCTTGTGTAGCAAAGGAAGTTTCTGGGACATGCGCCTCGCAGGACCTAGCATCCTCTGGGGCGAATGGCTCAACACACTCTTAGGACCCTGAATCAGGAGAAGAGAGTACTCTGGAACTGCAATCTGAACATAACTGATGGGCATGGATAACCTGGGCCATTTCATATTCATCACAAGATGCATTATCCGCATCAGAGACATCCGTGTCTAAAAAATCTGAATCCTACATCATGGGATTACAAAAATGACAAACGGTTACTAACACCTTCTTTACACCCCCAATGGCTCGGGCACTCACCACCTCCTGTAAACCAGACAACCCACGAGCAGACTCTCTCTGTCACCACACGGTCAGCATACGGAAATGAAAAACAATGTAACCGCACCCGGTCACGAGGATCACTGCGCAAGTAATAAAATAGCATGCAAATCTAAAGATCGCACCAAATTATAAGGCCGTTAATGTTCCGAAAAGCCATGAGTCTAAATTATTCCTACACCTCAGCAGATAGAACCACATAACAAACATGATTAAAGTCCCCTTAGGGGATATTAACCCATGATTCCTTATTTTAAAAGGAGTCCCATTGGGACCCTACCTTTACGTTAACATCACATTCACATAATGAAGTAAAATGAAACAATCTTACCAGAATCTACGCCGTGGAACAGGAACACAACACTTCAAGTGTGACAGATAGTAGCCTTGCTTCTGACATGGACTTGAGTGAACAAAGGCAGGCAGTGAAACTCGTCAACGCTGATTGCCAAGGAGCTGTTAATATGAGTCGGGATGGTTTCACAGAAAAACTCTTCCTGCATCTCCGGACTCTAACCTTTATCCATGCTCTCACTGAGAGGCTGACAGGACTACTTAAAACTCCAGTCGCATTTCAAAGAGTACTACCCTCCATAAGAGACAACTCAAACTTCTGACACTTCTCTGCCAACCTCCTGTGACGAAAGGCAAAGACTGACTGGGGGATGAGGGAAGTGGGGGAAGGTATTTGAAGCCTTTGGGGCCCATTTATCAAGCTCCGGATGGAGCTTGAAGGCCTGTGTTTCTGGCAAACCTGCAGGCTTGCCAGAAACACCAGTTATGAAGCAGCGGTCTAAAGACCGATGCTCCATAACCCTGTCCGTCTGCTCTGAGCAGGCGGACAGACATCGCCGCAATTCAACCCAATCGAATATGATCGGGTTGATTGACACCTCCCTGCTGGCGGCCGATTGGCTGCGAATTTGCAGAGGGGGGCGTTGCACCAGCAGCTCTTGTGAGCTGCTGGTGCAATGCTGAATACGAAGAGCATATTTCTCTCCGCATTCAGCGATGTCTGGCGGACCTGATCCACACTGTCCATTGATAAATATCCCCCTTTGGCTGGGGTGTCTCCTCCTGGTGGCCAGGTTCTGAATTCCCAAAAGTAATAAATGCAGCTGTGGACACTTTCTGTTTAAGAAGAAAAGTTATGTCTAAAAAAATTAAGCATTACAGGATAAAGGTGGGGCACACTTTTGTGTTAAAAAGATAGCAACATTATTTTTTTTTAATTATTGCATAATAAAAATACAAATGAAACCTCTGTCATTAAATTAATGTACACATAAAAATATCTTCTACTCTTCAATAAATTATACTTCAGAAAAAACAGCGTATGCTGTCTGCATTTATCGATGTGCGGCGTACATGATATACTTCATTGTATCATGTCCGCTCGCACTTTCATAAATCAGCCCCATAGAGTTAAAGGCCACATGTGCAAATGGTGTTTATATGCAGTTTTCATATTGATGTTAACAAAAGTGGCCTTTTTTCGTCAAAAACTACAAACTCGCATAGCATTACAAGTAAAACACAATAGATCATGTTTACTACCGGATGAGTTTTTTGTGCACTGGTATAATGGAATGCTGAAGTATGTAAGCTGTGTGTTAAATGGAAGGAGATAAGGTATTTTGTTGGAGTGCTAATTTTGGCGCTTAATATGTAAACTTGTCCGGAGTTATACTTAGAAATGTTTCCTATGTTTTGATCACTATAGCCCTCATTTATCATTGTTCGTGCAGACAAAGCTACCAGACAGGGAACCTGCTTGAATATCCTCAGTGCCTGAGATGCAGCATCAGCTGCCATGATTTAGCAATGCACAAGCATTGTGCAGCCATGATCCCTGTTCTTACACAACCAGTCATCCCAGAAAAAAATGGGACATTTGTAATCCACAATTTCTGAGGTTGCAGATAAATTAAGAAGCAGTGGTCTGAATCCATATTAAACACACACACGTGTGTGTATATATATATATATATATATATATATATATATATATATACAGTATATATATATATATATACACATACACATACATACAGTATCTCACAAAAGTAAGTACACCTCTCACATTTTTGTAAATATTTTATTATATCTTTTCATGTGACAACACTGAGGAAATAACACTTTGCTACAATGTAAAGTAGTGAATGTACAGCCTGTATAACAGTGTAAATTTGCTGCCCCCTTAAAATAACTCAACACACAACCATTAATGTCTAAACCGTTGGCAATAAAAGTGAGTACACCCCTAAATGGAAACGTCCAAATTGGGCCCAATTTGCCATTTTCCCTCCCTGGTGTCACGTGACTCGTTAGTGTTACAAGGTCTCAGGTGTGAATGGGGAGCTGGTGTGTTAAATTTGGTGTTATCGCTCTCATACTCTCTTATACTGGTTACTAGAAGTTCAACATGGCACCTCATGGTAAAGAAAAAAAGAATTGTTGCTCTACATAAAGATGACCTAGGCTATAAGAAGATTGCCAAGACCCTGAAACTGAGCTGCAGCACAGTGGGCAAGACCATACAGCGGTTTCAAAGGACAGGTTCCACTCAGAACAGGCCTCGCCATGATCGACCAAAGAAGTTGAGTGCACATGCTCAGTGTCATATACAGAGGTTGTCTTTGGGAAATAGACGTATGAGTGCTGCCAGTATTGCTGCAGAGGTTGAAGAGGTGGGGGGTCAGCCTGTCAGTGCTCAGACCATACGCCGCACACTGCATCAAATTGGTCTGCATGGCTGTTGTCCCAGAAGGAAGCCTCTTCAAAAGATGATGTACAAGAAAGCCTGCAAACAGTTTGCTGAAGACAAGCAGACTAAGGACATGGATTACTGGAACTATGTCCTATGGTCCGATGAGCCCAAGATAAGCTTATTTGGTGTCAAGCCTGTGTGGCGGCAACCAGGTGAGGAGTACAAAGACAAATGTGTCTTGCCTACAGTCAAGCATGGTAGTAGGAGTGTCATGGTCTGGGCCTGCATAAGTGCTGCCGGCACTGGGGAGCTACAGTTCATTGAGGGAACCATGAATGGCAACATGTACTGTGACATACTGAAGCAGAGCATGATCCCCTCCATTTGGAGACTGGGCCGCAGGGCAGTATTCCAACATGGTAACAACCCCAAACACACCTCTAAGATGACCACTGCCTTGCTAAAGAAGCTGATGGACTGGCCAAGCATGTCTCCAGACCTAAACCCTGTGGGGCATCCTCAAAACAGAAGGTTGGGGAGCGCAAAGTCTCTAACATCCACCAGCTCTGTGATGTCATCATGGAGAAGTGGAAGAGAACTCCAGTGGCAACCTGTGAAGCACTGGTGAACTCCATGCCCAAGAGGGTTAAGGCAGTGCCGGAAAATCATGGTGGCCACACAATATATTGACACTTTGGGCTCAATTTGGACATTTCCACTTAGGGGTGTATTCACTTTTGTTGCCAATGGTTTAGACATTAATGGTTGTGTGTTGAGTTATTTTGAGGGGACAGCAAATTTACACTGTTATACAGGCTGTACACTCACAACTCTACATTGTAACAAAGTGGCATTTCTTCAGTGTTGTCACATGAAAAGATATAATAAAATATTTACAAAAATGTGAGGGGTGTACTCACTTTTGTGAGATACTGTATATATATTTATATAGTATATATATATATATATATATATATATATATATATATATATATATATATACTGTATATATACACACACAATATCCTACATACATTCAAGAGAATGCAATGATAATAGCTTGTTCTAATAAAACTTAAAGAGTAGAGATTTGCATTCTGGCGTTGGACGAATGGAAATTCAAATGAATTTTGCTAATTTGTTGAGTCATTTGAATTATCAACAGTCAAATACATTATTGGACAAAGTGGATGAGAAAGGAGTAATTGCTTGACAACTTTTATTTGTTCCTTCGTTCATGCCATTTGGCACCATAAAAGGTGCAGGAATGGGGGGGGAGTTATATTGTTTATATTAATTCAAAAAAGTTCCAAAATGAAGCCTTGAAAAAAATCTCACTTTATTCCAATATTAAAATCATACAGGAGACATATGGGTTTCCTCCATGGCAACACAAAAATACTTTTTGTGTTGCCATGGAGGCAACCCACATGTCTCCTGTATGATTTTAATAGTGGAATAAAGTGAGTTTTTTTTCAAGGCTTTGTTTTGGAACTTTTTGAATTTCTATTGCCTAGTGAATAGTGGGGTATCCACTTCTTTAACTGAAGCCCTTGCCCTATGGGAGCTTTTACTTTTCTACTGCAGTTTATCTCAAGCCACTGACATCAGTCAGGACAAGAGCTGGTTCCGTTCCATTCCGACTGGAGGATGAAAGGTCACGTGTTGGTAGACAGAGCGCAAGCTTCAGCAGTTTGAAGAAGTAGGATGTTCCTTTCTAACGCTGATATCACGGTATATGCTGCATACCACATGACCGCACCATGGAACCTACGTTTAAACCGGATGAGTGACGTTTTTGATGCACATGGACTTCACTGGATTAAATACATCTAGAACTCAACTCTGCCCTCTCTTTTCCTAACGCTGGTTCCTGCCTCAAAACCCCTGGTTGGGTAAACGGTATGTTTTTTCTAAACATATATAAACAGCAGTGCTAGCGGAGGGGTGCATAAGAGGTTTTGCAGGGTTCACATCTATCAATACTGAAAGACACAAGCAGCAAGCAATAAGCTATATGCTATATTATCTAGAGTGCATCTCTTAAGTCTCACCTGGTATACGGGACACAACTCTTGTTTTTTGGCTATTTGCACCATTAAGTCCATTCACAATGTTTCATATTGTTTATATTGTTTGGTTAATAAGCTCTTTGTAATGATGTACAGGAGGTCTTACCATTCATTTGTCCATTCTGCCATGTCCAATCCGGCCATAGTTTTACTATTGACTGATGTTAGACACAAGCGGTCAGGCGCAAAAACAAAAATTTTGCCTGTGCGCGTCTAATAAAGAATGGCTTTTTAAACTATGTATTGTAACTTTTTTAGCTGTATTTAATAACAATATAAAGAAATCAGTTTGATGTCACTTTAACCTATTTTAGTGATAATGTCCACATTTTTCAAAACTGTAAAATCTGAAAAGTCAACTAAATCAAAGACCTTATTACTGTGCTGCAATATTTAGCTATTCTGAATTTCCACATTTCAATGTTTCCATTGAAATAAAATAGGAATTTATACACTTCCTCTAATGGGAAGACAAGCATAATCAATACTTTATGGTTGTCAAAATTCACAAAATTCCCCATAAGATACACCCCAAAAAATATAATTTTATATTTGTTTTACTTTGTTTGCAAATTAACATCAGTTTTATCTGGTTCTTGCAAATAATATGTGCTCTAAGTATTCTCTATTTTTTGAAAATGTTATACAGAAAACATTTAGAGCAATAACACAAATAATATTAACAGAGAGAATGAAAAGACTTCTAGATTTTGAACACATGACACATTATTTTCTTTCGCTCATGTAAAACATTCAGATAATGGCTCCAATATAATCCTTTTTAATGGAGAGATAACAAAAAAATGAAATTACTCCTACATGCGGGCTATCGATTTAATCATAGTTCAATTATTTTTCACACTGTGAAGATCACTCTGCAGCGTGAATGAAGCAAAATGAAATCATATATTCAATTAAGGAAATTTGTGAATGTTGGATTCTAAGCCAATTGGATGACTCTAATAAATAATATTTCTTGTTTCTTTCATTTTATATATTTTTTTTTTATTCTTTTGTTTTATTTAAACATTTTAGACATTAAAGTGAACACAGAAATTGGCAAAAAAATGTGAAACCCACAGGATGACAATTATGATAAGGGTAGTGAATAATAAACCATTATTGACAGATTTAATGGCCCTACATCAGTTATGGTATTGCTTTTTTTGTGAATATTTATTCTTCCACATAAAGAAAAGTAACTGACTAAAAACAGATTTATCATGCAATAAACAACATAGCATTAACTGATGTTTTTTTTAAGATACATTACTTAAATATGAAGTTATAAATCTGACTATGATTAGGCTTGCTGGCTGCTTTAAATAAAATTACTGGATGTCCAGTGGGTGATATGCAGTGGATGAGTTTGTAATTGGACCCATATTGGTCTTAATGTCAGTCCCATTGTTCTAAAGCCCATATTAACTATTACATTAGATGAGACCTTTAGCCCTGAAGCCTCCATCAGTCATATGCCCACATCAACCTTGAGATCAGAACCATGGACTAAAAGCTTTAGTCATTCATGTGCCCATATCAAACTTTAGATCAGACCCATGGCCCTGCAGCCTCTGTCAGCCATATAAATCAGACCCATGGTCCAATTGTCACATGATTTTGGGGATCATTCTGAACTGGGATTTTTGCCTCAGTGTCAGTCTTTCCTTTCTAGTTTCTATTAAAGAATTCCAAGGACCACCAAATCCAACTTAGAACCAAAAAATCATACCAAGGAATTGCAACCCTCCCTGCACAGAAAATGTTGCCCAAGGATGCACAAACATCACATCTTTATTTGTCTCTGGAGATTAGCAAACCACTGTTATATAATGTAATAAAAGAGAACTATTTTGCTCATAAAAATTGCAAATTTTCTTGCAAATCCAAAACATCTCACAGAATTTTATCCTTGGCCTTCTGTTGTATTTATGTAATTAATTTGTCTGTCCCAATTATCATCTGTCTCTATAACTGTTGACAGTAGTACAGTTTTTTTGGCAACAGCTTCTGTATTATACTGAGGAATTAATGCTCATAACGCAGAAAATGTGATACAACACCACAAGAAATGGAAAATTATGTTAGAATTTTTAGTTCAGAAAAACAAAACAAAAAAAAAAACAATTTATGGTCTGGATACTTGAGTTTATATTTTACAAGCAAATTAGAGATGCTTAGAGCAAATCTGACATGTTCTACTGCTTGATTTATATTAATGATGGGAAATAATTGAAGGACCTTTGTTTAGCTTAGAGGCAGGAAAATAGAATTGGATACAGGAGAGACACTGCAATAAATTAGAATAAGGTTAAATATTTTTTATGTTGTACAAAAGAAAGCAGGATTTGTACATAGATTAATATGTGTTAGTGTGTGGGTATTATAGGACTCAGATTTCTCCCTAGTCCACTAGCTTCAATATGAAGTATGGAGTTTTCCTATATTTAACTCATTGCTAACTAGTACATTTTCCATTGATTGGTAAACTATAGTGACATTAAACCCCTTCAATTGATGGTAACTTTCAGACTTTAAGAATGTTGCAATGAAAAATATTTTAGTGTACAAGCTCTGCATAATTATTTTTAAATCAAGTGTGTGTGTGTGTGTATATATATATATATATATATATATATATATATATATATATATATATATATATATATATATATATATATATATATATATGTGTAATAAAATATTTATAATCCTACTTGGTATCTTCTGCTCCTCCACCCCCCTTAATTTCCTCTTTTGGCTGGGCTGTGACATAGAGAGCAGTCCCACCCACTCTCTAAACTGGCTTCCTAAGGACTTTCAAAAGGCTGGACTTCAAAAGTGTCATATGACACACAAACTGATTGCATATTCATTGGAATTGTCATAAAAAGTTCATCCAAGCAGGCCGACATAACATTGCATTAGAATAGATTTTTTTTTCACGGATAGATTTAAAAAAAAAAAAAAGTTTTTTAATGGCAAATATTACATATATGGCATTTGTTTAGCTAAAGTTTGCCATCACTTTAAGCCTATTGGACATAGGTACTTGCCTGGTGTATTGTCTTGACGTAGTACCTATGTCCAACCTTCTGGCTCATGCTGCAGTCCTCACTGTCAGCTTTGGCAGTGAAGACTGCAGCCAGAGGAAGAAGGCATCTGCCTTCATATGGCAAGTAAAAACTGATCGTTCTTCATTTACCATATGAAGGCAGATTACTGATACAGACAGTGACATTTTGTGTCACTGTCAGGATCAGCTTGCGGTGATGCCATGAGTGGTGGGGTGGTGTAGGAGCTAAGTAAGAAGGGTTTTTGGCACATCACAGGAGGGGCAGGGAGGGGAGGGTTCCCTATACTGCAGAAAACATTATTTGATGAGGTAGGGGGAGGGATGGGTCACTACGCTACAGAAATGTGTTATAACAGGGGGGACCCTATTGATGATTGTTTGGAGGAGGGGGAGGGTGAGGGGAGATCACTACACTACAGAAAAAGTTTTTTTTCTCAAATTAATAAATAATAATAATTTTAATTAATAAATAATGAAATTTCTATGTTGGCAATAGGGATGGGCAGATCTTTTGCAACATTCGAAAAATTAAGCTAATTTTAACAGTACTGGGCCCTGTCCTTTTTACTATTTTTAAAAATGATTTGGAGCAGGGATTAAATAGCGACATCTCTATTTTTGCAGATGATACTAAGTCATTAGGTCAGAGCAGTATGAACTT
Source organism: Bombina bombina (assembly GCF_027579735.1). Classification (NCBI taxonomy): domain Eukaryota; kingdom Metazoa; phylum Chordata; class Amphibia; order Anura; family Bombinatoridae; genus Bombina; species Bombina bombina. Next base: position 823,489,018 of record NC_069504.1, read on the forward strand.
TCGTTACAAAAGGATCTGCAAAAATTAGAAGTATGGGCAGGTAAATGTAAAATGAGATTTAATATGGGAAAATGCAAGGTTCTATATTTTGGAAGTAAAAATAAGCAAGCAACATATTATTTAAATTGGACAAGACTTAGCCAAATAGAGGAGGAAAGGGATTTGGGAGTAGTAATAGATAACAAGCTAAAGATGGATGCACAATGCAGGGCAGTGGCTACAAAGGCTAATAATATACTAGCATTTATTAAAAGAGGCATTGATTCAAGGGAAGAAAGCATAATTCTCTCTCTATATAAATCCCTGGTAAGACCTCACCTTGAGTATGGAGTGCAGTTCTGGGGACTGATCACAAAAAAAGATACAGCAGAACTAGAAAAAGTTCAGAGAAGGGCCACAAAGCTAATAAGGGGAATGGAGGATTTAAGCTATGATGAGAGGCTAGCCAAACTGGATCTGTTTTCTTTAGAAAAAAGGCGCTTGAGAGGTGACATGATTACTTTATATAAATATATTCAAGGCCCATATACAAAGATGGCAGAAGCTCTGTTTATTCCAAGAAAATTGTTTGTGACAAGAGATCACAATTTATGGTTGGAGGTAAGGAGATTTAATCTCCTGCAATGGAAATGTTTTTTCACTGTAAGGAGGTAGTAAATGCCAATACCCTAGATATATTTAAAAATTGTTTGGATACATTTCTGTCTAGAAGCAAAATTCATAGATTTGATTGCTAGTATTAAATGGGTCACATTTTAGTGGGATTATTTAATCTTAACTGGAGCTTTTTGTAAGTATTTTAGATTTGTATAGGTTGAACTCCATGGACTTCGGTCTTTTTTCAACCTCATCTACTATGTTACTATGTTATGTTACTATGTTCATTTGTTGATTTTGAATTTTGAATGTTTGTACAACATTCTAACATTAGTTTAATGTAATAGTATTTCTAATGCTATCTTTAAATGTAAAATTCAATTCTATTTTTTTAATGCAATATTCAAATTCAAAAAATTAAAATCTATATATTTGTAATAGTATTTCTAATGCTCTCTTTAAATGCAATATTCAAATTATGCAATATTCAAAGTCGAAAAATTTGAATTGATATAGTTGTATCTATTATTTATCAATTTACTAAACTCCCTACCACATGAACTATTGAACCTCTAAATGGTATTTGTTAAATCAAATGTTCGATTCGAAATTTCAAATGTGGATATGCATTCTAATTATGAACATGTCCACAGGACTATTAGTTCTTTCAAACGAATTACACTTTATGCACATTTGCCTATCCCTAATTGGCAAACAGATTCCAGTACCTAATATGGCTGCTATTAGTGAAAGGTGGGGGGGGGTAGAATGCTGTTTAGGAGGGATCAGGAAGGTGGTAATGGAGAGGAGGGGTCGCTACAGTGAAAAACATAAAAGGAAAATAAAGAAGCACTAAACCTGCATACTTTCAGATTGTCTAATATTACCTAAGATGGTGGTGACCAGTGGGGGGTGAGGGAGGGAAAAAAGCTGTTTGGGAGGAATCAGGTAGGGATCAGGGGTGGGAGGTGTTAGGTGAGAGGGTAATCTCTACACTACAGCTAAAATTAAACTTACAAGCTACATGATTAACCCCTTCACTGCCAGTAGTATTAGAAGTGTGCCATTAGTGTCCTTCTAATTACCAAAAAAGTGTCTTCTATTTTTGAACAAAGGAGATCCCTGAAAAGCTTTTATAACAATTTGTGTTATGACTACTCAAGTGGTATGTAAATAATTTAATTGAGAAATCCAATGATTGAGAAACAGTTCATAATTGATCTAATTTGGTTGCAAAACGGTGACATGAAATAAGCAAAAATCAGCTTTGATCAATAACTTGGGTTGTCTACTGAAAAAATGTATAGTTTTGAAAGGTAAATGAAAAAAAAACCAAGGCTCTATTTCTGTTTAAATGTAGTGATAGCAAAAATGCTAAAAATTACTTTGGGCAAGAGTTTATCTAAAATTCCTAGTCCTGAAGAGGTTAAACACAGGCCGGCAGCAATAGGTACATCTAGATAGATATATATAAAAAGAGATAGACAGATAGACAGAAATGCAGATAGATAGATAAACAGACAGACAGATAGACACAGTCATAGATTAATAGATAGAAATATATAGAACCAGTCTTCTTAAAAGACAATATTGTCAAAGTTTCAAAAAGCATAAAAGTACAAAAACAAAATGTGTTAGATCATGTTTATTATGCTATTGTTTAAATATAACTATGTGCTTAGCCCCTACTAAGGGGTTAAACACATAGGGCTAGATTACAAGTGGCCACCAACAAGTTTTGAATATGGAGCTGAAATGTAGTTTATTGGAGGATTTAAGTTTTAAACCTCATTAAAGGGACATCATTCATATATATATATATATATATATATATATATATATATATATATATATATATATATATATATATATATATATATATATATATATATATTAGCTATATAATATAATCAATTAACACTGTGCCATAGAATATCAAAACTAAATATATATATGTATAGATCTGAATATATATAATGAATATATAAGAACGAAACAGGCTTGTCTAGTGAGTGATTTCTGGTTTGCTGTCATAATCCTGTTTAAAAGGATCGCTGTGTCAAAACAGTATTTTTTAAGCAAAAAACTGAGAATTTGCATATCTTACCCACAATTCTCTTGTGCATTGGAAACATTGTATATTAAGAATTTCTGGGGGGGAAAAAGGGGGGATACTTGCCTAGATGTACTAATTTCCTATGCAAATATTTACATTGATTTAATTTTGAGACATGGAGGATTTTAATTTCAGTTTTTTTATCTCCCCCCATAATTTTAATGAATTTTGGTTTAACCATGAAAATAGCTTTTCCAATGCAGCAACCAGAAATCTATCTCCTACTGATGAGTTCTAAAAAGAACAAAACAGGATTGTATAGTGAGTGATTTCTGGTTTGCTGTCATAATCCTGTTTAAAAGGATCGCTGTGTTAAAACAGTATTTTTAAAGCAAAGAAATTGAGAATTTGCATATATAATTTGCATATCTTACCCACAATTCTCTTGTGCATTGGAAACATTGCATATTAAGAATTTCTGGGGAAAAGCAAGCGGGGATACTTGCTTAGATGTACTAATTTCCTATGCAAATATTTACATTGATTTACATATATAAATATATATATATATATATATATATATATATATATATATATATATATATAAAAAAAGCAAAGTCCTGTATAGGAATGCACACCGTATTTAAGTAGCAGCTGCCAGGGTGCAATGTCAAAAAGTATTTACTAAGCAAAAAAGGCAGCACTCACTGGTCTTGTCATATAAAAAATAACTTTTAATGGTACAAAAGGTTTTAAAACATTGGTATATATATATATATATATATATATATATATATACATATATATAGCTCTGAATACCTGACAAATCTTATAAGACTCCAAGCTCCAAAAGACAGGTATGTGGGTGATGGACCATCACCTTTTAATATATATATATATATATATATATATATATATATATATATATATATATATATATATATATCAATTTTGTACGATGATAATTATAAGCTGGTGCCATCTCTATCTTATTACTGAATAATTTTTACCAACAGTATATAATAGTAATGAGGCCAAAGAAATTTTAAATTAATGTTTTATTAATATATTTATCATGTATGTTAACACTTGAGTTTTCACTATAACCACATCTTAGGCACATCTTTTTACAGAGGAAGGGGCACTGGGGGCTTTATAAGTTTGTTTTTGGGAAACACTATGGTTGGTCTGAGGAAGGGGAGCCTTGTCTTCAAGGCTGTCGCTTGTGTAAGGCAGTCTAGGCAGCCGCCAGACTGCCAGTCAGAGTGAAAAATTATTTATGTGCGCCCGATTTTAGGGGTGCCATTTGTCTCACATTGCCCCTCAAACCCAAGGTTGCTGCATTGTTAGCCTTTTTAAAAAGAAATCTTGTTTTATCTTATTGCGCCCTCCTTACCACTTAGTCATCATCTGACCACAAATTCTCCCAATACCTGCACAGTCAGTGCAGTTATGTGTAAGTTTTTGGAGCGGCGAACACAACTTTATCTAGAATTCAGGACTGAAGTCTGTGGGCAGTGTGTCTCTGAGGATACCAGTGAGTGATTGTGTGCTATGGTCTGACTCAGATCTGTCATCCATCTCCATCTGGGGGTGGCCTTTTCAGCCAGGGCAGTGTCTGTTGAGACTGAACTAAACCTGCTAATTTTGTGCAAAGTTTAGTCAGGGAGATCTGTGCACATTTATAGGAGCTACACTGCAAACAAAAAAAACCCACCTAAAATGGAGGCAGCTTTAAAACTCCTGTGTCCAGCACGCAGCAACTGCTCTCAGTGTTTCAAGTTGAAACACTAAGAGCAGTTGCTGCATGCTGGACACGGGAATTTTAAAGCTGCGTTCACTGTATGTGATTACTGAAGCAGTTCAGTCCAGACACAGATCATCAGTCAGAGAACTGTCTGATAAGCAGGGCCAAACATGATTGCTGCTGAAAGTAAGTTGTACCTTCTAAAGTAACATGGTCCTACTGCCCAGGTGCGCTTCTCTAAATGTGTTTATGAATATGTGCATTTGTGTGTATAAAGGTGTGTTACTGTTCTATATATATCACACAGAACAAGTCCAGCACTCGCTTACTATCTCTCAGCTAAGATTAAAGGCAAAACTGGAAGAGACCTTGATGTGGTATCTTGGCTTTTCCCATTTGGCCAGATGCAGTAACTAACTCTTCCAGTTCTTCCAGTTTGAGCTGAGAGATTGTAAGCGAGTGCTGGACTTTCTCAGTGTGTTGTATTAATTTATTTTGTAATTTTCCCTATGGGCCTTGCACCCAGGTTTGTCTGGGGTTAACTGCTTGTGACTCTGGAGACAGCACAGCTTCCTGAGAGTGCTATAGCACCCAGGGCTGAGCCCATTAAAGGGTCATGTGATGTGTACCCAGCACAGTCTAAAAGTGCAGTCCCCTTCCGTGTTTTGTATATGTCTAGGGTGATTACATAAGTCTGTGAACCCTGACTTGTTCCTACTTTGTTTGATTGAGATCTTGCATCTGTATGGCTGTATTAGTGACCCAGGTTTTGGAAGAGACCTTGACGTGGTACCTGGGCTTATCCCATTTGGCCAGATGCAGTAACTAACTCAGTTTTGCTTTTAATCTTAGCTGAGAGCTTTTAAGCGAGTACTGGGCTTTCTTTGTGTGTTGTCTTAATTTATTCTGTAATTTTCCCTATAGGCCTTGCACCCAAGCTTGTCTGGGGTTAACTGCCTGTGAATCTGGAGACAGCACAGCTTCCTGAGAGTGCTATAGCACCCAGGGCTAAGCATGTTGCAGGGTCATGGGATGTGTACGTTATGCAGTCCCACAACTATCTGATTTGTTATGCAGCACAACCACTGTCTGCTTTGTTATGCAGCACAACCAAAGTCTGATTTTATTATTATTATTATTATTATTATTATTATTATTATCGGTTATTTGTAGAGCGCCAACAGATTCCAAACCACTGTCTGATTTGTTATGCAGCACAACCAGTGTCTGATTTGCTATGCAGCGCAACCACTGTCTGATTTGTTATGCAGCGCAACCACTGTCTCATTTGCTATGCAGCGCAACCACTGTCTTATATGCTATGCAGCACAACCACTGTCTGATTTGTTATGCAGCACAACCACTGTCTGATTTGTTATGCAGTGCAACCACTGTCTGATATGCTATGCAGCACAACCACTGTCTGATTTGTATGCAGCACTGCCACTGCATGATTTGAATTTAGCCACCAATAAGCAAGCGCTACCAGGTGCTGAACCAAAAATGTGCCAGCTCCTAAGCTTACATTCCTGCTTTTTAAATACAGATACCAAGAGAACGAAGAAAAATTATTGATAATAGGAGTTACTTAGAAAGTTACCACTGCATGATTTGAATTTAGCCACCAATAAGCAAGCACTACTCAGGTGCTGAACCAAAAATGTGCCAGCTCCTAAGCTTACATTCCTGCTTTTTAAATACAGATACCAAGAGAACGAAGAAAAAATATTGATAATAGGAGTTACTTAGAAAGTAACCACTGTCTGATATGCTATGCAGCACAACCACTGTCTGATTTGTATGCAGCACTACCACTGCATGATTTGAATTTAGCCACCAATAAGCAAGCGCTACCCAGGTGCTGAACCAAAAATGTGCCAGCTCCTAAGCTTACATTCCTGCTTTTTAAATACAGATACCAAGAGAACGAAGAAACATTATTGATAATAGGAGTTACTTAGAAAGTTGCTAAAAATGTAATGCTCTAAAAAACATGGGTATACATATCCCTTTAACTAGCAATATTATGGTATGTAATTGGGGGGGGCAAAATGTATCCTCGCCTGTGTAGCCAAAAATCCTAGCACCGGCCCTGCTTGTCCTTGATAGTCACCTGAATATAACGCCTGTTTTCGACAAAACTTCAGCAAGTGCAGACTTTGTCAATGTCCATATATATCCCTTTAAAACTATATTTATTTCAATACTAAACTTTTTTTTTACATTTCATAGGTATATATATATATATATATATATATATATATACTACAGATGTGCATATTCCCCTGTGCAATATCACTTAAATGTCAAAATTCTGAAAGTAACAAAAGTGAATACACCTGTGATCACTGACGCACAAGTTGGATCATTGAAACAAAATTGAGTATACCTGGGATTTCCAATTAGCCTAACTGCATGAACATGGTTATAAAATGACCTGTGAAGACCAGAACTTTCTCAGTTGTGGACCTAGGGGCTGTGTCTATTTGCTTGTCTGTATCATGGCTCAACATGAAAAAGAATTGCCAGAGGAATTGAAAAATCTGATAGTAAAATTTCATAAAGATGGAAAAGGATACAGGAGGATCAGTGATCAACTAAAAATCAGTCAAAACACAATAGTAATCAAGAAGTTGCAATAGTAAACAAGAAGTATAGAATGAGCCAGAGTACCACTAATCAGAGCCACAGTTGCAGTCCTAAAATGACACCACAGACAGTGCGCTACTTGCATAATCTAGCTCTGAAAATCAGACGGGCAAGTGCTTCAGACTTGGCTCAGGGATTATCAATGAAAATTGGAGTTTCTGTGATGACTTAGACAGTGCGAAGGACATTGCATTTAGTTGCTTAAAATTGTAAGGAAAATTGCATGGAATGCACATAAGGGTTAAGGCCCAAATGGAAGAGTGGAAGTGTTTTTGTGTGTGTGTGAAACAAATGTTGCATTTCCGTGCTCTTCCGGTGGTGTCGGCCTTCTCCGCAATGCAATGTCCGGGGCTCTGGTCTCGGGTCCTCTAGCGGCGGTACTTTCGGTGACGTCATTTCCGGGGATGTCACTTCCGGAATCACCATTCGATGCCCCGCCATGAAGAAGAGCGCATTGAGTTCCCCACGTGGCTCTGTAGGAACTTTAGCTCTGGGGGGTAGGCCTCAAAGGGCGGTAGGCACGCAGTTATCATTGGTGTCTAGTGCTGTTAGAAAAGGGGGCAGCGGAGCTACTATGGCTACTATCTGGAACCGGAAGGGGTTCAGGAAACAGGCAAACAGGGGCCAATAAAAGCAGCTCAGGCCACCACAAGGAAAGTGGTCACAAGATCAGCAGTTAAGCAGGTTCACCCATCACAATTCCATAGTCTAGATATGGAAATGGTGCCAACTAGATGTCGTATGAAACCTCCACCCCAGGCCCCTAAAACAGTACACTTTAGTGATGAAATTGAGGATTTTTCAGAGGAGGAACAGAGTGTGCAAGTGAGGGAAGGGTGAGGCAAGCGTCCATGTGTGCCCAGAGTGCTTGAAGGGAGGGGTGATCAGAGTGTGAATAGAGGAAAGGGGAGAGCTGAACTTCCCCTGCATGGTACTCCTCTCTTGCATTCTGTTTTCCAGCATAGTGATATGGTGACAACTGAAGACTCAGGGAGTGGCCTGGAGAGAGGGATGTAGAGTAGTGCTGATTCCATTGTGTCGGAGGATGATCACCCATTGACTTCGGGTGTGGTGGCTATACCGACAAGGACGGGGTCACAAACCGGTGAGTCTTCAGTTTCAGTGGGGTTTAGGGGTTTCACATCATCTTCGGATGACTCTGGTTCTGAGAATGATAAAACTTTGTGTTTAGATCCCAAGGGACATAAGTGTATGTACAGGATGCTTAGGTGGTTGACAGAGGATAAAGAGGCTGCTAGGAAAGGGCTGCAAAGGTCATCAGAACCTGTTACCTCTGATATGTCAGCTAGGGAATCCCAACCCCAAACCAGACTCATTGATATACGTGGGCCTGCCAACCGCAAGGCGGAACTCCACAGTGATACAAACTCTTGGTCCTCATATGATTTGCATGAGCATCTTAAAACTAAGATGGTCAAGCGCATTCAGGGAAGTACGTTAAAATTTTCAAACTCTCTGTGGAAGCCTTGAGGCAAAAGGAGAGAGCCGAAGATGGGACTGGGCCGAAAAAATTCCAGCGCCCGGATACGTTCCGGGAGTGGAGGAGATGTTTCAGGGTCTACTCTTCTTGCTATTTGGAGAAAAGACCTGATCAGTGTTTGGCCATTTTAAAATACATGGAAAACATGTAGATTATCGAGGAGAACTATCGCGAAAGAGCCTGACGTGATTACGATGAGGCATTTTGCAGGAAAATGGTAGGTAATCCTCTCCTGGACTTTGGATGTGTGGAGATGCAGCTCTAGGCCTGGCTGGGTCCAGAAAAGATCCCTGGGACTTACACTCCTCCAACTGGTACACAACAGGTACATGCTGCCAACAGATTTAATAGGCGTCATGCTGGGGTTTGTTGGAAATTCCAGGACAAGCATTGCGCACTGTGAACTGCGTATTCCTTTTCGGTGCACATGCCGAAACTGCGGGGGGCCTCACCCAGCTGCAGATTGCGTTAAAAATTTGAGAAGCAGGAGAGGGCAGGACCAAGAGGCGCTGCTGCTGCTGAAGGTGGCTGCAATTAGACCATGGCTTGCTTTGTACCCTGATAAGGGTACGGTAGCCTTGCTGAGGGATAGCCTTCATCATTCCTGTTCAGGGTAAGGTGACAGACTCCCCAACGCACAGGAACTTGAAATCTACATACCAGTTCCCTGATGCACTGAAGGAGAAGTTGGGTAATGAAGTTTCACTGAGTCGTATGGCAGGCCCCTTTAGGAAAAAGCCAATACCGGGTTGGTTATTTCCCCATTAGGAGTGATCCCGAAGAAGGATCCAGGGAAATTTAGGATGATTCAACACCTTTCCTAGCCCAAGGGTAGGTCGGTGAATGATGCCATCCCGGCTGAGCTGAGCACAGTGCACTATAAGTCCTTCGACAACGCAATGGTGGTGCGGAAGGCAGGGCGAGGTGCCTTGCTGGCAAAGTTATATGTGGAGTCAGCCTTCCATTTATTGCCAATTCACCCAACTTGCTTTTACTTAATGGGTTACTTTTTTGATCGTTGTCTCCCTATGGGGTGTTTGATCTCCTGCACTTACTTTGAGGCCTTCCGCACCTTCTTGCATTGGGCTGTGGCCGAGGTGTAGGGGGAAGACCGAATTGCTCATTATTTAAATTACTTTTTATTGCTAGGAAGACCTGGTTCCAGGGAATGCGAGTTGCTCCTGCCCACCATGAGAATTCTGATGAATAATTTTGGTGTCCACCTGGAAGAAGAAAAAACTGAAGGCCCATGTACATGTCTTAAATTCTTAGTGATAGAAATTGACTCCATGATGGAAGAATGCAGACTCCCAGTGGATAAAATTCAGAAGATGCTGGCAGAGGTTCGAAGAATTGCTTCTTCTGCCTTCTGCACGTTGAAAGAGTTGCAATCCCTTTTTGGTCTGCTCAACTTCACAGGGTGAATTATCCTTATGGGAAGAATTTTTCTAAAAAGAATGGAGCGCCTGTTACTGGGGGTGACTTCCCCGAAGTCAAGGATTGTGGTTAACAAAGACATGAGGGATGATCTCCAGATTTGGGATCAGTTTCTGAGGGATTTCAATAGGGTTTGCATTTGGCGCAAATCTCAGATGTCCACACATTCCATTCCATGGCCAGTGGAATGGACTGTCAAAGGGCTTACCAGGAACCTTTGCCTCCTGGAGCTCTTCTCCATATTGGTGCATTGGAGATATGGGGTGACGAACTGAGGGACAGATCAGTTGTTTTTTGGACAGACAATATGAGTGTGGTCTTTGCCATCAATAGACTCTCCTCCTCATCCCCAGAAGTGGTAAGATATCTTTGGATTCTGGTCTTGGGATGCCTTAAGTGGAACATTAAGTTTCAGGCTAGGCATGTCCCTAGGGTTTCTAATATCACAGCCGATGCACTTCCCCGTTTTCAATGGGATATTTTTAGGAAGGTTGCGCCTAAAATTGCGAATCATGGTGTTCCATATCTTCCTTTCCTTTGGCAGGTGGCACTAGATGGCAATCACTGATACCGCTACTGAAGGCTTCCCTGGCAACTTACACCTGGAAATCATATGTAAGGTATTGGGAAAAATGGATTTTCTTCTGTGAGGTTCAGGGATTTTCATCCTGCACAGGTGAGTAAGATTGGTTGTTGCCATGGCTCACGGAGCTTAGGGGTAGACAGGTAAAAAAGGGGCGATTACAGCGAGATTAGCAGCGGTATCCTTCTTCTGTAAGTTGTTTACCCTGACGGACTCTTCCAAGCCGTTTTTGGTTTACCAAATTCTATGGGGCTTTGGGAGGTTGGAGGTACAGAGAAAGGACATGCGAGAGCCCATAACCGCTGAGGTTACTCCTTTTACTACAGGTTCTACCTGATATCTGCTCCTCAGCTTATGAGGTGCAGCTCTTTTCCGCAGCATTTGATATGGCATTTCATGGGGCCCTTAGAGTGGGAGAGTTAGTACCACTGTCAAAATGCAAAAGTTGGAGTAATATAGTGCAAGCATGAGAGAATCGTTGAAAATGGGGTATTGTTATTTATCCCCAGATCCAAAGTGGATCAGGAAAGTAGGGGAGTGTGGTTGTCGCTCCCTACAAACCTGGGAACTTTAAGTTGCCATAATATTTTGCTGAGAGCCTTCAAGGATGTGCATCCAGAGGGCCTAGAAAAGGTCCGCTTCGTGTCTGGATAGTGGGGCACTCGTTTGTACACTGGGCAGCCATCCAAGCATCAACGCAACCTGGAGGACAGCAGCTGGGCTTTTTTTCTTTAAAAGTGGCGCTTAGATGGTTAGGGAGGAGAGGCCTTTGCTGGGCAAGTTTGCCTGGATTACTGCAGGATGCCATGAGGCGTTGGGAGAAATCCCACGTCTTGATCCTCCGTTTGGGGGGAAACGACCTTGGGTCAATTCCTGGACAGGATTTGAGTGCAGTGATCCAGTTTGACCTGCACACTTTTTTCTGACCAAGTCATGGACCTGTTTATTGAAGCCTTGAGATAGTACCTACTCCTATTTGTGTGAGTTGTGGGTGGCAGAAAGAGTTGCCCTGGATATGTGGATGATTTTGTGGCGGTTGGACAGTTTAGGGGGACAAGACTTGATTGAGGTAGAGTGACGGCTACTTCCGGACAGGGGTGAAGTCCTCAGACACTTGTCTGGGGAGTCCCCTGTCTGTGCGATTCGAAGCTGAGAACTCCCTGTTATTCTTGCATTGGTCTATGCTCTGCTTACTCTCCTGCATCTCCGGTACTGCCCATCTTGTTAGCATGGGTTACTAAGCATTAGCTAGTACCTAGGATTTTATGTGCGCTGGGCCACCACAATAGACCCAGTCTGCTTCACTAGCACTATAGTGTGCTTTAGGCCATGTGAGTATCCATTTTATTGTTAGCTACAAGTGGGTGCCCATTTGAATGATTGATCTGCACTAGGAGTCGCTCTCTTCCTTCTTTTCAATTTTCTAGACTGCAGAATCTACTACAGCTAAGAGGAGCTGCCCTTGCAATCGTGCACAGTTACTGGGACACTGCAGAGTTTTCAGACTACACACCTAGGCATATCTCTGCCTTCCAAAATTGTGAGTACCATTTCACATCGTTTGTAACATTATCTGATTGTGTATTGGCTACACTAGGAGGCGCCCTTTTCTCTTCTTATATACCTCTACAGATTATTTCTACTTGAGATTCTCTTGGAAGGAGCGGCCTGCTGCAATACTGAATACTTTTGTATTGGGACTCCCAGAAAAAACATTATCATTGGATCTTAACCCCTTACAATTCTGATTGGGACTTTTAATACCTTGAATAGATCAGTAGGTATTTATTCATCAGCAATAGATCTGCATTGTTTGTAAATTGAACCATCCAGTGTATAGACATCTACTAACTTTTTCTTTTTTAACAAGTATATATATATTTCATCTGCCATAAGATGTTGTCTATAACAGAGAGAGCTAACAAAAGATCAATTTACCAACCTAACACCAGCTCTATGAATACAGATTCCACCAGTACAATGTCTATAAAACAACTTTTTTCACAATTAGAAGAATATTTGAAAATAGAACACAGACATTGGTGGGATCTGGATTCTTTGAAATATTATAGGGACAAAAAACAAATACCTAGAGGGCTCAGGATTTTGAAAAAATGTTCATTCAAAGAGGATGAACTCCTATTAACCAAATGGCATACAGCCCTTGATAATTGTGCCTTTAACCTGATTGATATACTAATTGCCCATAGAGAAAAACTAGTGGAAGAAATAGCCAATAAGATTGAAAACACACAGAAATCATTAGAGCAATATAAGGATCACTCTGAATATCTTTCACTTAATGAGAGAACTATTAAAGCATCTGATGAATATCAAGATTAGATAATCCTTAGGAAAAATAAGAAAAAAGAAAGAGATGAAGAAGATTACACAAAAGGAATAGAATACACTTATAATAGAATAGAAAGAAATGACTCTAATGATTCACCATGGGTAAAGGTCACATACAACAATAAAAATAAAAACAAAAACCAGTACAATTCTAATAGACCACAATATTCAGGACCTAGACACAATTTCAACAATCATCTACATCATAAAATTAACACAGAAAATAGAATTCATAATAGATCAAAGGAGAATAAAAATTACCCACATTATCAAATATCTACATCCAATAGATTTAATCCTTTAGTTAATCAACACTATGCACAATACGACAGACAATACTCTCATCAAAGAGAGGAGAATAGACAAAATACCTATTCTAACTCTAGAGAAAATTCTTACCAACACACAACATCACACTCCAATCAGGATAATTATAGAAATAGTCACCATACACAAAGGGGACATCAACCAAGAGAACTAACAACGAATTCCCCCCAAGTGCATGGGGTGAATTTTGGGCCAAATAGAACATATGATGAACAGTCGGGTAACAACAGGGAAACAATACAGTCTCATAACCCATCCACACCTCACAATTCGGCTTCTTTTTTAGAAGATCGCATACCCTTAGCACCCCTTTGGCGGAGGGTAGGACAAAATACCCCATACCAACAACCAAGCAAAAACAAAAGAACACACACAAACGGGGACATAGGGGAAGGGGAATTGCCTCCAAGGAAAAGAAGCTACAACAATTAAGCAAGGGTATATTTAACTTGTCAGATAAAATTTTACATAATGATGAAATAAGAATTTTAAGTAGAGGTTTGAGTTTTTGTCCTTCCAATCCACACAAAATGTTTGAGTTGTTTGTTGACCTTAACAAATTCACCAGAAAATTGTCCTTGCAGCGTTATTTCGCCAAGAAACAACTTAAAACATACAATACCAATGGTGTTCCTATTCTCACAGACAATATGTCAGCACAAAGAAACACACCAGTGATCTATATTGATCCTGTTGATCTATCTGAACAACTGTTTGAGGGAATAATACACACTAATTTAACACCACCATCTTCTTTCCAACCTAAGAAAGAAGATTCCGCTTACCTTGATGTCTTCCAAACACTAGTTTTGGAGGATTTCGAGAAATTATCTTTAGGGACTAACAAACGAAGTAATATTTGGCCCAATGAAAGAAAGGCTCTTTCAAATTTAGCTAAAGATCAGACTATTGTCATCCGCCAAGCCGACAAAGGCGGTGGGCTTGTGATTCAAAATTACAAGGACTATACTAATGAAGCATACAGGATCCTATTAGATAAGGATTACTATCAAAGGTTAGACAAAGACCCTACAGATGTATTCACCAAAGAACTTCTTAAAATAATTATTTTTGGACACAAAAATGGTATCCTTAACAATAAAGAGAAAAGTTTTCTCACTCCAAAAAACCCCAATATTCCCTACTACTATCATTTACCAAAAATTCACAAGCAACTCCAAAATCCACCTGGTAGGCCAATAATTGAAGGTATTAACAGTATAACAGATAACCTTTCATCATACATAGATTTTTTTCTTCAGAAATACGTAGTACAACTACGATCCTATATAAGGGATACTACTGATCTTTTACTCAAACTCTCAAATATATCTAAACATAACCACTTATATTGGGTATCTTGTGACGTAAGCTCACTTTATTCTAACATCTCACATCAGATAGGCCTAAAGTCTATCGATCACTATTTAAGTGAAGATATCTATATGCCTGAGATTCAAAAAAACTATTTGTTAGAACTAATCGGTTTTATATTGACTCATAATTACTTTCAATTCTTAGACAATTTTTATATTCAAATTAAAGGAACGGCCATGGGGACCAGATTTGTTCCCAGTTTTGCGAACCTATTTATGGGTTGTTTCGAATCTAGATACATCTACAACACAAGATGGGAGCAAAATCTGGTCTTCTATGGCCGTTATAAAGATGACCTGCTTTTCCTTTGGAGGGGCTCTGCAGATTCCCTTACTGCCTTTCAAAATGAATTAAATGCGAATGAAATGGGCATCCAGTTTACCTGGAACATCCAAGAAGAAAGCATAGATTTTTTAGATATCTTCCTGATGTGGGGTGAGGATAACCATATTAAGTCACGCACTTTTTTCAAAACAGTGGATAGTAATAATTTTTTGGATTATTACAGTAACCATTATTCTAGCTGGAAACAAAACATACCCTATAGTCAGTTCAGGAGAATACGACGTAACTGTACGGACATCATTACATATGACACACAGAGCACGATCCTTAAAGACAGATTTAGGGAAAAACATTATCCTGATGAATTAATTGAATCAAGTTATCAGAAGGCTCGCTCTTTAAATAGAGACGAACTGTTAATTAGTAAAAAGAAAGATTTATCTATCGATAGCCTAGGTTATGAATCCACCTTCATTACCAGATACAATAATAATTATAAAGAAATTAAGAGAATTTTAACCAAACATTGGACCCTACTTAGAAGAGATCCAATTTTTAAATCTATTTTAGGGGAAAAACGCATATGTACTTTCAGAAGAGCACCTACAATTAAAGAAAAGTTAGCACCAAGTAAAGTGGTAATGTGCAAACAGATATCTAGTGCTCCCAATAAAACAATAGCATCAGCACCAAATCAAAATCCATCATTAACTATAGGAACCTACAGATGCAATAAAAGTAGATGTAGCATGTGCAAGTATATCACGAACGGCCTACAAACTATTAGATCCAACAGCACTGGGGAACTACTTAGAATAACACAAAGAATGACATGTAACTCTACATATATTGTCTACTGTATAACGTGTTTGTGTGGCCTACAATATATAGGCCGCACGTGTAGGAAAATCAGACAGAGATGGTCAGAACATCTTAGATGTATTCTAAGGGGATCTGACAAATACAGTACTTCCAGACATCACCTTGCCACTCATGGCACAAATAAATGTTACATGACTATTACCCCATTAGAAACTATTCCCAAAATTCATTCTCAAAATAGAATGTGCAGGCTCTGCCAGAGGGAAACCTTCTGGATATACAAATTTGGTTCTCTGCATCCAGAAGGCCTTAATGAAGTCGTTGATACGGCAGCATTTTAGACCGATAGAATACTTGATATTATTAAGAATCGCCAAAATGGATACTTTAGGCAACACATTCAAAGCATATAACTTAAGATATATATAGTCTCAATATTATCCACACAATCCCTATTTACACATTACTATTAGTAATACTCACTGATCAATTCTGACAACACATATCAATATCGGTTATTTTAAGACAATACACTTATTTTTTTACCCTATTTTAGAGTTACACATAAATATAGTAATCACATTGGTCTATAGAGATTAGCAGCATCACCTTTTTAGGTCTGATTTTTATTAGTAAACACATAGGTTCGCATATATACATATATAGTTTATTATTTAATTCACAATTCATATCTTAGGAATCACAATAACTCTGTAACACTTACAGTCACATATGACGTTTTTTGGATTTTATTATTAATCATAGGAGAATGGCACTAAAACATTACATATTAGTTTTATTTAGTTTATCATGAACATAATTATAGATATAAAATGTTTTAAATAAAGATTGCACATGGGTTAGAAAAAGAATGTTAAGTCTGGTAAACTATCGAATAATATTTTCATTTAACATAGATTACACAAGGTATGATAACTAAAATCAAGCTTAACTATTTGACACGTATTCTTAAATTTACCACCACTCTACAAAACATTAATAATAATATGTTTATAGGAATTTTCATATTGCATAACATGTGAGACAATGTAGCTTTTTTAGCTTTTTAGTATTTTTGTCTAAAAACCCAGCTTCTTCCCAATAACATAGGCACACTGTGCCTTGATTACATGTTTAAAAACTTAGTGTTATCCTAATAATATAGGAGACTCAAACATTGATACTAGCGAAGTTGAGGAATAACACACTTTGATTTATATATATAAAAAATGTGCTATTAGCTAGTTGCCATTGAGGTATTTTACATCAGCACGGCATTTAAATAACACCATTGGTCGAGGGCGGCACACCCCCATGAGCTCTGGCCATGTTATAGATCAGGACATTTCACAACCGAGAGAGCTTCATTTGTTACTAATCTCTAGCGATACCATTGGTCTAGCCGGAAACACCCACTCTGTGTCCGGATAAAATTGTACAACAACACGATAATTTAATTTGAGAATCGTTAGCATTTATTTTGTTCTTTATCAGTGTAGTTATTTTATTATATACATCAGAGAGTTTACTCGAAATATGCATTTATCGATGGTTTTTGTAGCAGTATTTAACATACATCCATCGGCCTAAATAAACACACCTGCAATAGGAACTATCCCATTGGCAGTTTGATTTCAAGAAGCTAAAAATGAGTATACAACTATTGGTTTAAAGAAACACACCTCCAATAGAAACCATCTGATTGGCACTCCAACTGCAAGAACTATTAAACATACACTCTTAGAGGATTTTAGATCACGATTAGTTGATCTATCAGCTGAACCTTAATATTATAACATAGCTATAAAATCCTAGTCAAAGCTGTTAGAAATAGCCGTTCACAGAAGAATGCTTTTGAAACATACAAGATTTCAATAACAAAGACACAGACTGGTTCATTTAACGCCCAGACTTTAGCTTACAAACACTGTTGTAACTTCTCATCTAACAGCTGATAGATAAATTAACTAACAGTGACCGGTTAACAAAAGAGGAGAGGGGAAAGGGGGCCAATAAGAAAGTAGATCTTATGTCTCTTAAAAACATGGCTCACAGAACACAAGGTAATAACAACTACATTTGTTTTATTGCATTTTTTTCTTTTTTTGTTTGTATGTATTACCATATGCGGTTTTTACATATTGTTTAATTTTATGCAGTGATCTGTGTTATGCATATGTCATTTGTAGACAATTGTTGCTTTTGATGAATTTGTTTTTAATTTGTCTGTTAACATTTGAGATGTTTTGTGTTTTTTTAAAAAGGAATATATCTAAACAATTAATGATTGTAACACCTGCCAATTAAGGATGCACTAGGGTGGAGCCTGCTAAACCAGTAGCTAGAGGCAGCATAAATAGGAGACTTCAGTTCACATCAGTACTACCTGCCTGAGGAAACAGCGTGGTTAGCGCTGAGAAACGCGTAGCGTGTTTTACTGATTTTATATCACTTTGTATTTTATTTTTATTATTGTACATGAACTTTCTTGGATTATAAAGAATTTTTTTTTCTATATATTGAAGTCTCCTGTTTCTTACTGATGTTCCTGGAATAAGACCACAACCTAGGATTTTATGTGCGCTGGGCCACCACAATAGACCCAGTCTGCTTCACTAGCACTATAGTGTGCTTTAGGCCATGTGAGTATCCATTTTATTGTTAGCTACAAGTGGGTGCCCATTTGAATGATTGATCTGCACTAGGAGTCGCCCTCTTCCTTCTTTTCAATTAGCTAGTACCTGATTGCCGCCCCCTGGTCCATGTTATTGGTGCTGTTCATTGGTTCCTTGTGTTGCCACATTAAACATGACCAGCGGGTTTTATAACCAAGAAGTTGTTGGGTAGTTACGTTAGAAATAAGGTTTCTACGTTAGAAATAAGGTTAAAGTTTACATTAAACGTTATTATGTAAATAGTTAAGTTATTATTTAAGTTTCCCACAGAGGAGTATATGGCATTTAATCCCTTAAGGAAATGTAAGGCAAATTGCCTGGAATGCACATAAGGGTTAAGGCCAGGACGGAGGAGTGGGAGTGTTCTTGTGTGTGTGTGTGTGTGTGTGTGTGAAAAAAATGTTGCAGTTAGAGAGGAGGGGTTTGGCTTACCTTTTTAAGACCTCTACCGGAAGTCCAAATCCTCTTTCTGCTTGTTTGTTTGAAGTTTTCCCTACCCTAGCCCTCCCTGATCATGTTCTAGGCTGCAATCAATAGGGAGATCCATCACTATGATGATCTCTTTAGAGTTATGGGAGTCTGAGGCATGATGAGGGCTAGCCAGCCTATTTTTACAAGTCCAAGGACGTTATGTTTCAGCTCCCCAGGTGTTCAATGTGGTTTGCACCTAGTTGACCCTGGTCTTAATGGTCTGGATTAGTGGGTAAACACCCTGGGCTGGCAGTTGGACAGTGTCGGGGGACAGGATATGATCGAGGTAGAGTGATGGTTACTTCCAGACAGGGGTGAAGTCCTCAGACATGCGTCTGGGGGGTCCCCTGTCTGTGCGATTCGAAGCCGAGAACTCCCTAAGCTATTCTTGCATTGAGCTATGCTCTGCTTACTCTCCTGCATCCCTGGTACTGCCCATCTTGTTAGCATGGGTTACTACGCATTAGCTAGTACCTGATTGCCACCCCCTGGTCCATGTTATTAAGTTTACATTAAACATTAATATATAAATAGTTAAGTTATTACTTAAGTTTCCCACAGAGGAGTATATGGTATTTAATCCCTTATGAACATGAAATGAAGCCTGATAAATATTGAGAGCACATTTTATGTTTGGGTCAGTTGAGGTCAGTTGAGGTGGGTGTTTGGTCTTGTCAGGGTACAGGTCAATGACATATATGTATATATACTAATATATATAAATGAAAAAAATATGAAAAGGATGTGTGTATATATGAGGACGTCTATTTTATCAGATTTGCTGTAGAATAGCAATTCTGATGTAAAGGCTTGATTTAAAACCCATAATCAGTCCTCCCCCACTTTTTCAATTACACAGGACACTCATAAAGATTACTTCAAAAGAGACATTTCTAGCTAGAGTGTGAACATGAAGTCCATACCAGATTTCTAATTAAAGTTTCCCTCTGACACTAGCTTCTTAATTAAGAAATGCAAATTTCATAGCACACTTTACCCCATGCAGTGAATGAAGACAAAGTGTCTGGGAACTTTCTTTAAGGTAGGATGAGATTTGGGGGAAGGAGCAATGTTGGGTGAAGAAATAACTGTTCACAGCTATGTGTAAATTATCTCCTGTGAAGTCTCTATGTGCAGGAAGCAAACAAGTTAACATTTACATAAGTAAAATTAAATACATAAAAAAAAAAAATGCCAATAGTTTCATGTGTGTTTGAAATAATTCAAATAACCCATATATATATGGACCTGAAACATATTATATTAAATAAATAATTGTTGCAGTGAATAGATATATGAAAAATAAATTAAAATCTGTAATAGATTAAATGGAAATTACAACAAACCCATTGTTAAAAGACAGCATTGAAATTAATACATGTGTGTGCATATATATAACATAATTTTTCTATTTTTCAGATGGACCATAGAGGAATTCATGCAGGCAGAACTTTTTGGAGATGTAGAACAGGCTGTATTTGTGTAGATACATACATATAACAGATGTATAAATGCCAGGATACTGATAAAAATTGTAATGGACTGATAATTAGCAGCATAATTATTTTAATATAAAGTAATATTAAAAAGAATTTGATGTTTCATATTAAGATAGTCAGAGTGGGTGTTGTGACCTAGCCCAGTGCATGTGAACATATAGCTTGTTAATGTGGGGAAGTTGTGGCATTTGTTACACATTTTAAAAAAATATTTTCTTTCACTGTCTAAAAATGGTTAAATGTATTGCTGTGTTTGTTTGTCATGCTGCCCCCCGGTGTTATGATGCGAGAACTACAGCCAGAAGGCTTTTTAGGCTGTTAAAAATAAGATATTCCAGATATCCAATCAGCAGGGACAAGCACAAGGGTCACCCATATTTCTCCCTATGATAGAGAACTAATATAAGTAAGAGCAAAAGAGAGGGACAGACAGATGCTGCTGGCTAACTTATAACTGGTGTGCTGGGCGTGAAATACCATTTTTACTTTGGCAAAGCTGATCTACCCTTTCCTCATTGATTGCAAAATATACTTATTGGTATTCTGAGGTGAGATAATTCCTATTAAGGAATATTGGATATCGATTGGTGTTCGTCTTGGTAATGTATTAAGAGATTACTGTAGCAAATAAATTTAAAGAGCAGTTTGGATTTTAAGCTAGCATTTCATAGCCTGTGTACTGTTAAACTAATACTAAATTTTAAATAGTTTATCTGTACAAATATATAATTATAAGTCAGAATTGGGTTTTTGCATAAATAATATATACAATTTCTGATGTTTTAAATTAGAATTGTGTTAGCGTAAAGCGTGTGTAAATAGCTGAGTATTTTACTTAAAATCCCATTGTGTTAATTGAATGAAAGGCTATTTGTAAATAAGGCTGGTTTTAAAGGTAAACTTTTATGAGTTTTGTAAGAAGTATAGCATATCTTAATAGTCTTTTTAAACGTATATAATACTGTGTCATATTCTGGTATTACACATATATACCAATATGCTCATAGATATTAACTAATAAAAAGAATTCAGATATTTATATTAATTTAATGGTTTCTAGTAGATGCATATTGATTGAGGTTTGATATTTTTAAAGGATAATTATTAAATACATTGTATTATAACCCTGCCATAGGCTGATATATTATTTGGAGAACACTACTGAAGATTTTTATAAATATACTGACATATTTTATGGAGGCACTTGCATGAGATTTATTAATATTTATCATATTGATATCATATATTTGTAGTAAATAGAAATTATTATGAAAGAGAGAAAAAAAATCATATTTCGAAATTAAAATTTAAAAGATTGAAATATTGATGTTCATATTTCGAGATTGATATTGATATTTTGAAATATTGTTAAAGATTCATTTTTGAAAAATTTATAAAAATATTAATTTTTCATATTTCAAAATTAATCAAAAATATAAATTTTTCATATTTCAAAATTCATCAAAAATATAAATTTTTCATATTTCAAAATTCATAAAAATATTATTTTTTTCATATTTTAAAATTCATAAAAAATTTTTTTTTTCATATTTCAAAATTAATATAATTTTTTTTTGAAAATATAAATTTATTTTCTTCTCTATATTTTATTTAACTAAATACTAAACCAATATAATAATGTCTGTAGCCAGAAGTGACTCATTTAATTCTGTACACAGCGTTGAAAATGGTCCCATCACAATACCCATTACTAGAGGTCAGGTCCTTAAGAAAGATATCATAAGTCACATTAACCCCTTAATGACCACAGCACTTTTCCATTTTCTGTCCTTTTGGGACCAAGGCTATTTTTACATTTCTGCGGTGTTTGTGTTTAGCTGTAATTTTCCCCTTACTCATTTAATGTACCCACACATATTATATACCGTTTTTCTCGCCATTAAATGGACTTTCAAAATATACCATTATTTTCATCATATATTATAATTTACTATAAACATTTTTTATAAAATATGAGGAAAAAATGGAAAAAAACACACTTTTTCTAACTTTGACCCCCAAAATCTGTTACACATCTAAAACCAACAAAAAAAAACATATGCTAAATAGTTTCTAAATTTTGTCCTGAGTTTAGAAATACCCAATGTTTACATGGTCTTTGCTTTTTTTGCAAGTTATAGGGCCATAAATACAAGTAGCAATTTGCTATTTCCAAACCACTTTTTTTCAAAATTAGCGATAGTTACATTGGGACACTGATATCTTTCAGGAATCCCTGAATATCCATTAACATGTATATATTTTTTTTTAGAAGACATCCCAAAGTATTGATCTAGGCCCATTTTGGTATATTTCATGCCACCATTTCACCGCCAAATGCGATCAAATAAAAAAAATTGTTCACTTTTTCACAATTTTTTTCACAAACTTTAGTTTTCTCACTGAAATTATTTACAAAAAACTTATGCAATTATAGCATACATGGTTGTAAATGCTTCTCTGGGATCCCCTTTGTTCATAAATAGCCGACATATATGGCTTTGGTTTTGCTTTTTACTAATTAGAAGGCTGCTAAATGCGACTGCGCACCACACGTGTATTATGCCCAGCAGTGAAGGGGTTAAATAGGGAGCATGTAGGGAGCTTCTAGGGTTAATTTTAGCTTCAGTGTAGTGTAGTAGACAACCCCAAGTATTGATCTAGGCCCATTTTGGTATATTTCATGCCACCATTTCACCGCCAAATGCAATCAAATTAAAAAAAAACGCTAAATTTTTCACAATTTTAGGTTTCTCACTGAAATTATTTACAAACAGCATGTGCAATGATGGCACAAATGGTTGTAAATGCTTCTCTGGGATCCCCTTTGTTCAGAAATAGCAGACATATATGACTTTGGCGTTGCTTTTTGGTAATTAAAAGGCCGCTAAGTGCTGCTGCGCATCACACGTGTATTATGGCTAGCAGTGAAGGGGTTAATTAGGTAGTTTGTAGGGAGCTTGCAGGGTTAATTTTAGCTTTAGTGTAGAGATCAGCCTCCCACCTGACACATCAGACCCCCTGATCCCTCCCAAACAGCTCCCTTCCCTCCCCCACCCCACAACTGTCCCCGCCATCTTAAGTACTGGCAGAAAGTCTGCCAGTACTAAAATAAAAGTTTTTTTAAAAAAAATAAAAATACATCTTTAGCATATTTACATATGCTACTTTGTAGGATCCCCCCCTTAGCCCCCAACCTCCCTGATCCCCCCCAAAACAGCTCTCTAACCTCCCCCTCTGCCTTATTGGGGGCCATCTTGGGTACTGGCAGCTGTCTGCCAGTACCCAGTTTGCAAAAAAAAAAATTTTTTTTTGTTTTTTTGCCTGTTTTTCTGTAGTTTAGCTTCCCCCCCCGCCACAGACCAATCCCCCACCCCCTGACTAATTTATTTTTACATAGCTAAAACAATTTTTTACAACTTATCATACATAATTTTTCTGTAGTGTAGCGGTTCCCACCCGCTCCCTCCCCGTGCGCGCGCCAACCCCCGCCCTCCCGTGCGCGCCTCTGATCACCCCCGCCCACGATCCCGCCCCCCTACACATCATCACGGCCAACGATTGCCACCACCCGCCTCCCGAACCGGCTCCCACCCACCAACGGATTTAGCTGGTGATGTCCGGTGCAGAGAGGGCCACAGAGTGGCTCTCTCTGCACCGGATTGCTAAAAAAGGTTATTGCAGGATGCCTCAATATCGAGGCATCACTGCAATAACCGGAAAGCAACTGGAAGCGAGCAGGATCGCTTCCAGCTGCTTTCCAGACCAAGGACGTACGCCACACGTCCTCGGTCATTAAGTGTATTTTTTTTGAGGACGTGTGGCGTACGTCCTTGGTTGTTAAGGGGTTAAAGAGAAGTTTAATATTGCGGGTGAATTAAATGATTTTATGGATATGCTTGAAATTAGGGCTACAAATATTACCCTTAATAATAATATGTGGAATGAAAACAATGAATTTTTCCAAGAATTATTAATGCTTAATCAATGCAAGACTCTCAAAAAGCGAGACAAACTAATACTAAAATCTTGGTCCCTTATGATATGCATTATTGACGAAATGTCGCATTGTGTCATAGACAAACAATTGCAGATACAGGAGCTAGAAAGTAGTATTCGTTCCTCGCGCAGATGCGAAGAGGATTTAAAAATAGCCAAAAACAAAATGGATGAATTTGTCCAAATCCTAACCGCCTTAGATAAGCATAACATAGACTTACTCGCACAGATACAAGAATTAAATAAACAGCTTGCGCAAAGCCAGAGAGAATTAAACGATTTAAAAAGGTCATATCGCCATAATGAAAACCCTTATATTAACGGTGAGAATAATGCAGATAATGCTAACTCCCTTAGAGAACGCGTCAGGGACGAAGTGCAAAAATATATGGAAGAGTATAGACAAATGACCCCTAATGGGTCAAATAGATTTCCCAAATAGGCAGTCACTTCATGATGTAAATCCAGGAAACTGCTGTAACTCAGCCGGTGAGGGTGCGGGAAACTCTAACAGAGAATCCCAAAGTAAGTCTAATAAGGTCTACGACTCCCATAAAATAATTACTTTCATACAGGGTGCAGTACCTATATTCTCCAATAAAGGAACAAAATCTGTAATTGATCATTTAGAGGCTTTTGAAAATGCATTAGCTATAATGAATGTAACAAGTGAGAAATAAAAAATTGAATTTTTGCCCTGGGTATTTGTCAGTAAACATCATAAATTCTTTACTTCACTAAAGGATATGAATATTCATTCCTGGTGTGAAATAAAATGACAATGCAGAAAAGAATTCGGGCAACATCTCACTAAAACTGCCACGAAAATAAGAGCGAATCAGAGTCCCATCGAATTCCTTTCTGAATTGAAAAATGCATACAGCATGGCTGAAGATAATCCCAGATTTGATTGCTCAGAATTTGTAAATTTATTTTTTGAAGCACTGCCTACACCCATAAAAATTAACTTAGCTAGAGATTTTGATGAGGACTGCTCATTGGAATGGCTGATCAAAGAGAGTACAAAATTATACTAGCCCCCTCAATTTGGAGTCTAAAAAGAAAACCTACTCGGAGGTGGCCAGTCAAAACAGACCATCTCCACAGAGGTTTAACTCTGCCCCTTCCCCTACACAGGCTGAGGCACAGAGAGACTATAACCAAATTGGGGGACATAATCATGTGAATAATTACTCACAAAGAGAATACTCACCAAATAATTGGTACCCACGCAAAGGTAGATACAATAGATGATGAAGATATTCTCAGGGTAACCAGGCACCCCAAGTATATAATGCTCCCCAAAGTAATAATACTGAACAAGCTGAACCCCAGGGGCAACCACGCCAAAATAGAAATAGCGGCCCTGATTCTGAGGGGACCCAATGGTCCAGGATTCACTATTATGGGGCATCAAGAGATAGGCCCAGGGGTAGAGGTAACTTGTACAATCAGGTAGATATGCTTTTCACCCCGTTAAATCCGTTGAGCGAACAATTCGCTAATATGAGTCAACCATCTATGGCTCAGCAACCGAACAATATTTTTTTAGGGGTACAGCCAGTGGTCAGCAGTGGACCACAGGCACAGTCATAAATACTGCAGTGTCACCTGAGAGGGAGGGGAGAGATATACAAAATGTAATAATAAATATCAATGATACTAATCATGTTCTCTCCCCACAGACCAGAAACGGATGATTTAGCTGTGATGACGAGCAACCTCGGCCTTAAAGCATTAACCAATCTTTCCCTTTGCAGTGTCCTCTTAACCTTATTTCCACAGATGCAGTACACAAGAATCCAGCCAACCCTGTCATAAAGGAGACCGGTAGGTATGAAATTCCTTCTGCACAGGAAAACATGGCAGATTTAGGTAACACGTGGCGAAGCCCACAGATGTACAATAACGCAAATTTATGTGTGAAATGGTAGAAACTGCAGGGAGATATTATGTATTAGCTGAGCTGCAAGATTCAGTCTCCAACCCTATCATGGGATTAATTGATACTGGGTCTCAGCCGACTATTTTATCCCACAGGTACTACACACAGCTAAATGAGCACCCCACAAACCTAAAATAAAAGAATTTGATGGTTCTCTAATAGGAGTTGGGGGTGACTCCCTAAAAGTTTACGGTACTGCCTGGTTAAAATTTAAATTGGGGAACAGGGTCATAAGACACCCTGTCATTATAGTGGATCTGCCAACTGATCGGTTAATTATTGGAAGCGATTAAGCACCATAATTGATTGCATAAATAATGTAATTTGGTCACAAGTTAAAAGGCCTATAAATTATGAGAAATCTGGTATATCTCGCCCCCGACATAACTGTCACGTGATGGAAGAGAAACCAGATGCTGTTGAGATTCATTTCAGGAATAACTCTGTACCTGAAATCACTATTTTACAAATAGATGATCAGACTCCTTTAAGTGGCTCTGATGGTAATACTTTTAAAATTTCGCCTGGAAAGATAGCGAATATTTCCCTAGACGGCGACGTATTAACCATAAAAGTGATTAAATATCTTTCTCCCCAAGACCACTGTGTCCACAACCTGGATGACAGGTTTGAAAGCTATAACATCACAGCTAAATGTTTATTATCTGTCTCCATAGGTAATAAGTCAGTGAAGCACCTGTTTTTAGTTTTAAATACTCCCCATAATCAAATATACATTGGCAATGATATCTTACATAGATATGCCATACAAATAGATTTGATTAACTTTTGCCTCTGGAGCAGGTTAAAGGGGGACCCTGAAGTATTTCAGGATGAAAGTGCAGCCCTGAAATCAAACCAGCAATTGCCATATGCTGTGAATATGCAGGTGTCTAGTGATGTTATAATTCCTGCCGGGGCTGATAAATTTCTTTTACCCTTACAGGTAAAGAGAGGTCAGAAATTAAAAACTTCTGAAACACTAATTTGCCTCTCCCATAGAATACAAAATCTGGGTGTTACTATGGCCCACACTCCTTTGGTAAATATTGGAACTACTCCAATACATATTATTGTGCATAACATGACCACACAGGATATAACCTTATCTAAGGGAACTACTATAGGATATGCGCTGGAATCAAGTTATTACACTTTTGTCTAATAGCCACATAACAGCGTGGACTCTTTCCTTACAAGGCTTGCCCTTAGAAATTTGCTACAAGCAGAATAAAAAGAATCCAGTCGCACAGGGGCTTGCTGAGCTCCACGACTGTACTGCTAGAAATCCTGGGGAAGAATTATCAGAAGATGATTTCCTGGAGGAACAATTGCTTTCCTCATGAGGTCCATTGTCAAACATTACCTTGGGTATATGTTGATGGTTGTTCTTACCATGCCACTATTGATAATGAGCGCAGATTAGTCGCTGGCATTGGTATAACTTGGGCAAATGGATTCTCAAATATATCTATAGGTTTTAACATTGGACCAAAATCCAGTCATGTTGCAGAACTCACTGCTGTTCTCAAAACCATTGAAATAGCTATTGAACATGGTGTTCATGAATTTGTGATCATAACTGACTCAAATTATGTGCGTGACAGTTTTTTTGAATACCTGCCAACTTGGAAAAGAAATGGCATGCAGAAAAGCAATAACAAACCAGTCAAGCATGGCAAGTTGTTCTGCGAGATTGATAATCTGGTGGTATCCAATGATTTAACCATACACTGAAAAAAGACCAAGGGTCATTCCAGGGTTCTAGGCCCAGATAAGGAAGGCAATGATCTTGTGGATTCATTAGCCAAACAAGGAGCCATAACTGGAGAACTCCTTAATATTGACCACTTAATGGGTGCAATTCAGGTAGAAGCCATTACCAGAAACCAGGCAAAACAACAGAGTGAGCCTAACTTGGTACAATGGAGTCAGGATTCTCCTAGTGAGGACCTGATCACTAGTCAAAAAGAAGACCCTGTTGTAGGCATCTTCTATAAACATATAGAAGATCCTGAAAGCAACCCCATCTCAAAAGATGATTGTATTGGCAAAGAAGATCTTAGAATCATAATTTAATCGAGATCACAATTCAAGTTACAGGATGGTTTGTTAATTAGAACCTCCAAAACTGGCATTCAGCAATGGGTAGTACCCACAAAGTTCAGAGGTCTAATGCTTCAACATGCCCATGAAGCTCCCACATCTGGTCATCGTAGTGCCAAACTCACATATGAAATATTACGTGACTACAATTTTTGGCCACACATGTGGAAAGATGTTCAAACCTACTGTCAAGGGTGTTTAATCTTTCCATAGTTCCAACCCACTGCACCAACGCATAGAGCGCCATTGCAGAAAAGGGGGGTGGTAATGCCATGGTCAGATATACAAATTGATTTTATTGGTCCAGTAACAAGGTCATCAAGAGGTAACAAATACATGTTAACCGTGATATGCCTGTTCACTAAATGGGTAGAGTGCATCAGTGCACCTAACAATAGTGCAGAAACATGTGCAGCATTGCTCATCAACCATGTGTTTTCCAGATTTTGTTTGCCCCAAAGAATCAAGTCAGATCGGGAAACCCACTTCACTAGCGAAGTGATGACCAAAATGTGGAGAATACTAGGGGTAAAAAGAAAGCTCCATATTGCTTATAGAGCTGCCTCAAGTGGTGGTGTAGAGCGTTACAATCAGTCCATTGTTAAAATCCTCAAAAAGTTTGTGAGTGAAATGGTTAAAGACTGGGATGTAAAACTACCTCTAGTCTTAATAGCATTAAGAGCAACTCCAAGTAGTGCTACCAAGATGTCACCTTTTGAACTGGTGATGACTGGTAGAAGAATGGTTCTACCTCAGCATCTGCTGTACTGTACATCAGACCAAAACTTGATAAACGCTGCCAATACACATCAATATGTGGAGAACCTAAGAAAGCATCTGCAATATGCCTTTGCATTTGCTCAAAGGAATTTAGAAAGAGCCGCAACTGCCACTAAAACCTATTATGATCTCAAAACATCCAAAAAGGAATATGAAATAAGTGATAAAGTTTATCTTTATAACTTTGGAAGAGATCAGGTTAGGGAAAAGAAATTTCTTCCCTCATGGAAAGGTCGTTTTGTCATAACTGACAAAATATCTCCAGTAGCCTATAAAATACTGATCCCCAAAAATGAAAGTTTCATAGATAGATGGGTCCATATCAATCAATTGCGGACATGTCATCCTAGGTCCCAACTACAAGTCATAGAGGGAGAATGAAGTGTCATATCCCCAAATGAAATAAAGACATACTGTAGTTTAAAGATGCCTAACTGATAAACATGAAGGCTCAAAAATGATGGACTCTCTGCATGAGAGACTGTCTATGATGTATACGGCCAACATCCTCACTGAATACCACTGACTTTGATCCAATTCAAATACATGTGTCGTACATATATTTGAATTTGAAAGGGGGAATTATGTTAGGGTACAGGTCAATGACATATATGTATATATACTAATATATATAAATGAAAATAATATGAAAAGGATGTGTGTATATATGAGGACGTCTATTTTATCAGATGTGCTGTAGAATAGCAATTCTGATGTAAAGGATTGATTTAAAACCCATAATCAGTCCTCCCCCACTTTTTCAATTACACAGGACACTCATAAAGATTACTTCAAAAGAGACATTTCTAGCTAGAGTGTGAACATGAAGTCCATACCAGATTTCTAATTAAAGTTTCCCTCTGACACTAAAACATTTGCTTCTTAATTAGGAAATGCAAATTTCATAGCACTCTTTACCCCATGCAGTGAATGAAGAGAAAGTGTCTGGGAACTTTCTTTAAGGTAGGATGAGATTTGGGGGAAGGAGCAATTTTGGGTGAAGAAATAACTGTTCACAGCTATGTGTAAATTATCTCCTGTGAAAGTCTCTATGTGCAGGAAGCAAACAAGTTAGCATTTGCTGTCCATGTGTGGCATAAGTAAAGTTAAATACATTAAAAAAAAATAATGCCAATAGTTTCATGTGTGTTTGAAATAATTAAAATAACCCATGTATATGGAACTGAAACATATTATATTAAATAAATAATTGTTGCAGTGAATAGATATATGAAAAATAAATTCAAATCTGTAATAGATTAAATGGAAATTACAATAAACCCATTGTTAAAAGACAGCATAGAAATTAATACATGTGTGTGCATATATTTAACATAATTTTTCTATTTTTCAGATGGACCATAGAGGAATTCATGCAGGCAGAACTTGTTGGAGATGTAGAACAAGTTGTATTTGTGTAGATACATACATATAACAGATGTATAAATGCCAGGATACTGATAAAAATTGTAATGGACTTTAAGCTGATAATTAGCAGCATAATTCTTTTAATATAAAGTAATATTAAAAAGAATTTGATGTTTCATATTAAGATAGTCAGAGTGGGTGTTGTGACCTAGCCCAGTGCATGTGAACATATAGCTTGTTAATGTGGGGAAGTTGTGGCATTTGTTACACATTTTAAAGAAATATTTTCTTTCACTGTCTAGATATGGTTAAATGTATTGCTGTGTTAGATTTTCATGCTGCCCCCGGTGTTATGATGCGAGAACTACAGCCAGAAGGCTTTTTAGGCTGTTAAAAATAAGATATTCCAGATATCCAATCAGCAGGGACAAGCACAAGGGCCACCCATATTTCTCACCTATGATAGAGAACTAATATAAGTAAGAGCAAGAGAGAGGGACAGACAGATGCTGCTGGCTAACTTATAACTGGTGTGCTGGGCATGAGATACCATTTTTACTTTGGACAAAACTGATCTACCCTTTCCTCATTAATTGCAAAATATACTTATTGGTATTCTGAGGTGAGATAATTCCTATTAAGGAATATTGGATATCGATTGGTGTTCATCTTGGTAATGTATTAAGAGATTACTGTAGCAAATACATTTAAAGAGCAGTTAGAATTTCTTAGCCTGTGTGCTGTTAAACTAATCCTACATTTTAAATTGTTTATCTGTGCAAATATATAATTAGAAGTCAGAATTGGGTTTTTGCATAAATAATATATACAATTTCTGATGTTTTAAATTAGAACTGTGTTAGAGTAAAGTCTGGGTAAATAGCTGAGTATTTTACTTAGAATCCCATTGTGTTAATTGAATGAAAGGCTATTTGTAAATAAGGCTGGTTTTAAAGGTAAACTTTTATGAGTTTTGTAAGAAGTATAGCATATCTTAATAGTCTTTTTAAACGTATATAATATTGTGTCATATTCTGGTATTACAAATATATTCCAATATGCTCATAAATATTAACTAATAAAAAGAATTCAGATATTTATATTAATTTAATGGTTTCTAGTAGATGCATATTGATTGAGGGTTGATATTTTTAAAGGATCATTATTAAAAACATTGTATTATAACCCTGCCATAGGCTGATATATTATTTGGAGAACACTACAGAAGATTTTTTATAAATACACTGACAGTCTGAACCTGGCTAGGACTACCATAGTGAATGCATAGTCCCAAAAGTGAAGCATGAAGGTGGGAGTGGGATTATATGGGGCTGCATGAATGCAAAAGGTGTTAAGGAGATGACATTTATAGATGACACCATGAATGCCTGTGGATATACCAAAATATTGTCTGACAAGATGACTCTCAGTCTCCAGAAACTTGGCAGAAGAGGAATATTCTAGCATGATAACAATCCATAGCACACAAAATCACAAAAAGAGTTTCTAAAGAAGAAAACATTTAAAACTATGAGCTGGCCAAATATGTTGCCTGATTTGAATCCAAAAGATCACCTTTGGGATATTTTAAAGAGAAATATAAAGCAACACAACCTCTCAAGCAAAGAGAAGCTGAAAATGTTTAAGAACATCTCCCCAGAAATTTGTACAACACTGGTATCCTCCATGTTGATGTGGATTGAGTCTGTCTTCAAAAATAAAGGTGGACATTAAAGTATTGAAAACATAAAAGATTTTAATCTCAGTAATGAAAGGTGTATTGACTTTTGTTGCATCGAGGGTATTTTTAATATGGTTAATCTAAACTGTTAGGGCTGGATTACAAGTGAAATGCCAACGGTTTTGGGCTAGTGCATTCGCCTTTTCGCAAGCCATTTTCATTCTGCTGATATTACAATTGCTAGCACAATCGCCCTTTATGCTTCAATCCTTATCGCAATCTCAGAGCTGTGGTTAACTTATAACTTAAACTAAAAAGTTGCACAAAACACATAAAAAATACATTACATTATAAATAAACTATTAACCACTAAACTGCTATCCCCCACATTGCAAAGTACCTAAACACACTATTAACCCCTAAACCCCCATTCCCCCACATCCCAATGTTCCTAAACACACTATTAACTCCTAAACCGCTATGCCCATACACAAAGTCATAAACGACACTATTGACCGTTAAACCGCCACCCCCCCACATCGCAAAGTCATAAACTACACTATTAATCCCTAGACTGCCATCCCCCCACATCGCAAATTATAAACTACACTACCCCCTAAACTGCCATACCCCCACATCGCAAAGTCATAAACTAGCATCTAAACCCCCTAGCGTAACACAACCTAACAACCCAAATTAAAATGCACAAAAATTACAAAATAAATCCTACCTACCCTAAACAAACAACTTACCTGTAAAAACAAATAAAACCTAATCTTACCTTTAAAAAAAAAAAATAACTATCATTACTAAAATAAAAAGCCTAACATTACAAAAAATAAAAAAAACTAACATTACTGAAAATAAAGTTTAACATTACAAAAAATAAAAAAGCCTAACATTACAGAAAATCAAAAAGTCTAAAATTAAAGAGAATAAAAAAGTAATTACCGCCAAAAAAAATTTTTTTTTATCCTATTCTAATACTCCCCCCCAAAAAAACTATTCTAAAAATAAACTACCCATACAGACATCCCAACTCTCCCTGAAGTTCAGGGAGTCTCCCTGATTGTAATAGCGGCTCCCTGATGCCAGCAAATGAAATGCAATCTCCCTGAAACTCCAAGTACCATAATCCAATGTGGCCCAAATCCGGAAAAGTGTTTCTTTAAGAAATGCCTTTAGTTGCTGGGACAATATAGAACCCTCAAAGCATTCATCAGTAACCAAAAAGCCCCCACTGATTTTAATAAAATAAAAACACAAATAATACCTTATTTACTGCATGTAATTAAACTTCATATTCTAAATTTTTAAAGGGACACTGAACCCAAAATTTTTTCTTTTTTTAATTTCAGAAAGAGCATGCACTTTTAAGCAACTTTCTAATTTACTCCTATTATCAATTTTTCTTCGTTCTCTTGCTATCATTATTTGAAAAAGAAGGCATCTAAGCTTTTTTTTGTTTTAGTACTCTGGACAGCACTTTTTTATTGGTGGATGAATTTATCCACCAATCAGCAAGGACAACACAGGTTGTTTGCCAAAAATGGGCCGACATCTAAACTTACATTCTTGCATTTCAAATAAAGATACCAAGAGAAGGAAGAAAATGTGATAATAGGAGTAAATTCGAAATTTGCTTAAAATTTCATGCTCAATCTGTATCACGAAATCACATTTTTGGGTACAGTGTCCCTTTAAGCATTCAACAAGCATACGATCACTGGAAAATAGGTTTGTTGTATGTGGTTGTGCCATAAAGCTACTTTTTTTTTTAAAAGTGACTTTAGTGGGAAGCTACTTTAATGATAAGTCTGTATCTTACTTAGGGTTTCAAGGTGTCCAATATATAACTGGGAGGGGGGGAGGGGCGCAGTAGCGGGTGAACCCACCTCACTGAAATTAGTTTTTGCAGGTTGGGATGTCTGCCAATAGTTTTGCCCTATAGCATTACCCTAAAGCGATCAGCTCTTTTTCCAAAAAAAAACCCCACTAACCCCTTTAACATTACAACCCCCACAAAATAAAAAAAAAATATCTTAAAACACCCTGAAAAGGGCATTTAGCTCTTTTGCTGCCCAAAAATATAAACCTTAATCTATAAACCCCCCCCCCAAAACAAACTAACATTAACACCAAAGTGGGTACTCACCGAAGATGATGGGTGGCGCTCCATCGTCATCCATCTTCTTCCTGGCGGCATTCCATCTTCATCCTGGGGGTTCTTCTTTTAACTTCATCCAAATAGTGGAGGCTGTGATGGCGGTGGTGACGGCGACGTCGGTCCTCCTTTTCAGAACTTCAACGTAGTGAATGTGAGGTACCCCATTTATATAGGGTTACCCTTGCATTCCTATTGACTGATTTGAATCTTCAACTTCAAACCACCCATTAGAATGCAAGCTTTTTCCTTTCATATATATGATGGTTTTGGCACTGGTAATTCTGTTTAACAATCTACTTGTAATACCAAATTGTGCACTATTCTTAGAGCAGGGCCTCAATATTCATAGTGCACCATTGACTATTAAAGGGACAGAATACCCACATTTTTAAGCACTTGAAAGTGATGAAGCATATCTGTAAAAAGCTGACTAGAAAATATCACCAAAACATCTCTATGTAAAAAAGGAATATATTTTACCTCAAAATGTCCTCAGGCTTTAAGCAGGGAGTTTAGGCAGCCAATCAGTGTGCTAGTCCCGGGACTTGCAAGAGAGCGTGCACCTGGCATGTGCAGGCTTAGTCATGTTATTTCGCTCCACAATCTTAGGAAGTTTTCTATGATATTCTGCAAGATTTCAGTGTAATCTTAAAAGATCCCAGTAAAACAAAGTGTGAAATTAGCACTGATGAAGCTGGTTGGCTATTTTTTTTTTTTTTTCTTAAACATGCAGCTGAGAGTAGCTGAAGGATAACTGTTCAAAGAGCACTTACTATTGTGAGCTGAAGAAATTTTGAGGTAAAATATCTTCCTTTTTTACATAGAGATGTTCAGGTGATATTTCCTTGACAACTTTTTACAGTTATGCCGCATCCTTTTAAAGTTATTTAACATATGGGTACTATGTTCAATTTATAGTGCTCCACTTGTAATCTTGGCCTATGCAAACAAAAGGCAACAACAGAAATTAACCTCCCAGTGGGGGTAAGATAGAAAAAGTGCAGTCCATATAAAGGGGCCTATCTATCAAGCTCCGAAAGGAGCTTGACGGCCCGTTTTTCTGGCGAGTCTTCAGACTTGCCAGAAACATCAGTTATGAAGCAGCGGTCACAAAGACCGCTGCTCCATAACCTGTCTGCCTGCTCTGAGCAGGTGGACAGACATTGCCGGAATTCGACCCGATTGAGTATGATCAGGTTGATTGACACCCCCTGCTGGCGGCCCATTGGCCGCGAGTCTGCAGGGGGCGGCATTGCACCAGCTGCTCTTGTGAGCTGCTGGTGCAATGCTGAATACAGAGAGCGTATTGCTCTCCGCATTCAGGTCCGACAGACATTTGTTAAATAGAGGCTAAAGGGTGCTCCTGCAGCTTCTTTGAATACAATGGGGCCAATTTATCAAGCCCAGTGTGCATTAAAATGCATCTGTTTCCACCCGAGCCTCCAGGCTCGCTGGAAATATGAGTTAAGAAGCAGTGGTCTTAAGACTGCTGCTCCTTAAGTCGTCCTTCACCTCTGTGGCAGCAGACAGCAATCCGCCCGATCGTATACGATCGTGTTGATTGACACCCCCTGCTAGCGGCTGATTGGCCGCAAATGTGCAGGGGGCGGCATTGCACAAGCATTCCACTAGAAATGATGTTGTCAGCATTTATCGAGATGCTGCGGACATGATACGCTACAGTGGATCATGTCCATCCGCACATTGTTAAATCTGCCCCAATGTACTCTTATCAGATGTTTGCCTATGTACAGTGTCCCTTTAATATTATTCCTATTATTGACACCTTTTAACACATTATTTTAGATTTTCTACATTGTTAGCTTCATGTTACATTCTGTGTGCACCAAAGAGCAGTACTTTGCTTTCAGAACATTGTGTTTGTCACCTTATATGTACTTTTATGTTACTGAAATAGGCCAGATAAACTGCACTAAAGGATTTCTAATGAGGACATACATTTGAGCACACACTGTGCACTCTCTAATTTAAAAACCATTTTGATATGATTACATGATTGCTTTTTTTTATGAAAACACATAATTTAAGGCCAACACATTAGATAAAGTCTGAGCCAGACAATGCTAAGACAGAAAGTACAGTTTCGTCCTCATGGGATTTTTTCTTTATCTATTGATGTCCGATGATTCAAGCAATGAATTTGGTAACAGTGTGGCATGCCAGCAAATTGTTAACCTTTCTGCTACCAAAGAGGGCTGCAATGCACTGTGAAAGGAACATTAAAATCAAAATTTAACTTGCATGATTCAGATAGAACTACAATTTTAAGCAACTTTGCTATTGTCTAATTTGCTTTGATCTTTTGGTATCCTTTATTGAAAAGCATACTTAGGCTCAGAAATAGCAATGCACTTTTAAGAGCTAACTACTGATTACACATAAATTCTTCTTGGCTCACCTTATGGGTTCAGCTAGTTCCCAGTAGTACTGTATATTATTGCACTTTCAACAAAGGATACCAGGAGAATTAAGCAAATTTTATATCAGAAGTAAACTGGAAAGTTGTTTAAAATTGTATGCCCTGTTTGAATAATAAAATAAAATAATAAGGGTTCAAGTCTCTTTAAAAAATGGGTTAGAACATTTCTTAGTAACTTTTTGTGTGCTTTAAGATTTCCTTTGAATAAAAGTACATCAAACTAAACCTGTATATAACCTGTCTCTGTTTTTTTACTTCAGAGCTTTTTTAACCCTTTAAAGGGCAGAGGATATAATGGGTTCATCAGCCTCTTGTGTACAGTTGATGTACACTTGACACATTCGTTGTGTTGAGTAGGGATGTCGCGAATAGTTCGCCGGCGAATAGTTCCCGGCAAACATAGCATGTTTGTGTTCGCTGCGGCAGGCAAACATATGCAATCTTCAATCCGCCCCCTATTCGTCATCATTGAGTAATACTTTGACCCTGTACCTCACAGTCAGAAGACACATTCCAGCCAATCAGCAGCAGACACTCCCTCCCAGACCCTCCTACCTCCTGGACAGCATCCATTTTAGATTCATTTGGAAGCTGCATTCTTAGTGAGAGGAGGGACACTGTAGCTGCTGCTGATTTAATAGGGAAATCGATAGCTAGGCTAGTGTATTCAGTGTCCACTACAGTCCTGAAGGACTCATCTGATCTCTGCTGTAAGGACAGCACCCCAAAAAGCCCTTTTTAGGGCTAGAACATCAGTCTGCTTTTTTTTTTTCCTGTGTAATCTAATTGCAGTTGCCTGCCTGCCAGCGTGTGTTTCAGGCTCACAGCATATACTGTGCCCACTTGCCCAGTGCCACCACTCATATCTGGTATAACAGTAGTGTAGATTTAAAAAAACAAACACTTTTTTGACTGTGTTAAATAATAGCAGTCAGTTTCCTTCACACGTGTGCGTTTCAGAGCCTGCCTGCCAGGGCACAGTGTCACCCCAGTGCAACTCATATCTGGTGTAACAGTAGTGTAGATTTAAAAAAAAAAAAAAAACTTTTTTGACTGTGAAATAATAGCAGTCAGTTTCCTTCACACGTGTGCATTTCAGGGCCTGCCTGCCAGGGCACAGTGTCACCCCAGTGACACTGGGGTGACACTACCTGATCGATACAACATCATACCTGGGGCGCGATCCGATATGATCGCAGTTTGCGGCGCAAGCGAGGGAACCGGCGTCGCCCGCAGTTTCAGCTCGCAACTCGAGCTATCCCATATAGGTCGCCGTCAGATGCTAACGTGCCGTAAGTCTGACAAACCAGCGATGTCCAGAAATCTGCGTAAGTACAAATTTCTGGCGTCGCCAGTGACTTGCGCCATGTTAGAAACTGCCGGCGCCTATAAAACCTGACTAAAGTTTAAAACACCCGCACTGTCTAACACGCCTCCCTAACATAGCCCGCACTGTCTAACACGCCTCCCTAACATAGCCCGCACTGTCTAACCCTCTATCCGCTATCCCCCCTCACTAGCCTAACAATAAAAATGCTATTAACCCCTAAACCGCCGCTCCTTTACCCCGCCGCAACCTAATTAAGTTATTAACCCCTAAACCGCCGCTCCCGTACCCCGCCGCCAGCTATATTATATCTATAACCCCCTAAAGTGAGCCCCTAACACCGCCGCCATCTATATTAAAATTATTAACCCCTAATGTAAGCCCCTTACACCGCCGCCATCTCTATTAAAATGATTAACCCCT
The DNA here is from genome assembly GCF_027579735.1 of Bombina bombina. Lineage (NCBI taxonomy): Eukaryota > Metazoa > Chordata > Amphibia > Anura > Bombinatoridae > Bombina > Bombina bombina. Next base: position 823,527,632 of record NC_069504.1, read on the forward strand.
TATTTAATCTACCTACCCCGCCGCTAGCTATATTATCTATATTAACCCTAAGTATATTATAGTTAATATAGGTATTACATTATATATATTAACTATATTAACCCTAATTATATTAGGGTTAATATAGTTAATATAGTTACTATAGTATTTATATTAACTATATTAACTCTATCTAACCCTAACACCCCTAACTAAATTTATATTAAATTAATCTAATTCATTTATAAACTAAAATATTCCTATTTAAATCTAAATACTTACCTATAAAATAAACCCTAAGATAGCTACAATATAATTAATAATTACATTGTAGCTATGTTAGGGTTAATATTTATTTTACAGGTAAATTGTTAATTATTTTAACTAGGTATAATAGATATTAAATAGTTATTAACTATTTAATATCTACCTAGTTAAAATAATTACCCAATTACCTGTAAAATAAATCCTAACCTAAGTTACAAATACACCTACACTATCAATAAATTTAATAAACTACAAACATCTATCTAAAAATACAATTAAATTAACTAAACTAAATTACAAAAAAAAACAAACACTAAATTACAAAAAATAAAAAAAAGATTACAAGATATTTAAGCTAATTACACCTATTCTAAGCCCCCTAATAAAATAATAAACCCCCAAAATAAAAAAAATTCCCTGCCCTATTCTAAATTCAACAAATTTCAAAGCTCTTTACCTTACCAGCCCTTAAAAGGGCCTTTTGTGGGGGCATGCCCCAAAGAATTCAGCTCTTTTGCATACAACAAATACAATACCCCCCCCCCCCCATTACAACCCACCACCCACATACCCCTATTCTAAACCCACCCAAACCCCCCTTAAAAAAGCCTAACACTACCCCCCTGAAGATCTCCCTACCTTGTCTTCACCACACCGGGCCGAACTCCTGATCCGATCCGGGCGATGTCTTCCTCCAAGCGGCAAAGAAGAATTCTTCCTCCGGCGACGTCTTCCTCCAAGCGGCAGCAAAGTCTTCCTTCTTCCGGCGGCATCTTCAATCTTCTTTCTTCGCTCCGCCGCCGCGGAGCATCCATCCTGGCCGACTGCTGAACTTGGAATGAGGTACCTTTAAATGACGTCATCCAAGATGGCGTCCGCCGAATTCCGATTGGCTGATAGGATTCTATCAGCCAATCGGAATTAAGTTAAAAAAATCTGATTGGCTGATTGAATCAGCCAATCAGATTCAAGTTCAATCCGATTGGCTGATCCAATCAGCCAATCAGATTGAGCTTGCATTCTATTGGCTGATCGGAACAGCCAATAGAATGCGAGCTCAATCTGATTAGCTGATTGGATCAGCCAATCGGATTGAACTTGAATCTGATTGGCTGATTCAATCAGCCAATCAGATTTTTTTAACTTAATTCCGATTGGCTGATAGAATCCTATCAGCCAATCGGAATTCGGCGGACGCCATCTTGGATGACGTCATTTAAAGGTACCTCATTCCAAGTTCAGCAGTCGGCCGGGATGGATGCTCCGCGGCGGCGGAGCGAAGAAAGAAGATTGAAGATGCCGCCGGAAGAATGAAGACTTTGCTGCCGCTTGGAGGAAGACGTCGCCGGAGGAAGAATTCTTCTTTGCCGCTTGGAGGATGACATCGCCGGAGGAAGAATTCTTCTTTGCCGCTTGGAGGAAGACATCGCCTGGATCGGATCAGGAGTTCGGCCCGGTGTTGTGAAGACAAGGTAGGGAGATCTTCAGGGGGGTAGTGTTAGGCTTTTTAAGGGGGGTTTGGGTGGGTTTAGAATAGGGGTATGTGGGTGGTGGGTTGTAATGGGGGGGGGTATTGTATTTGTTGTATGCAAAAGAGCTGTATTCTTTGGGGCATGCCCCACAAAAGGCCCTTTTAAGGGCTGGTAAGGTAAAGAGCTTTGAAATTTGTTGAATTTAGAATAGGGCAGGGAATTTTTTTTATTTTGGGGGTTTATTATTTTATTAGGGGGCTTAGAATAGGTGTAATTAGCTTAAATATCTTGTAATCTTTTTTTTATTTTTTGTAATTTAGTTTAGTTAATTTAATTGTATTTTTAGATAGATGTTTGTAGTTTATTACATTTATTGATAGTGTAGGTGTATTTGTAACTAAGGTTAGGATTTATTTTACAGGTAATTGGGTAATTATTTTAACTAGGTAGATATTAAATAGTTAATAACTATTTAATATCTATTATACCTAGTTAAAATAATTAACAATTTACCTGTAAAATAAATATTAACCCTAACATAGCTACAATGTAATTATTAATTATATTGTAGCTATCTTAGGGTTTATTTTATAGGTAAGTATTTAGATTTAAATAGGAATATTTTAGTTTATAAATGAATTAGATTTATTTAATAAGAATTTAGTTAGGGGTGTTAGGGTTAGATAGAGTTAATATAGTTAATATAAATACTATAGTAACTATATTAACTATATTAACCCTAATATAATTAGGGTTAATATAGTTAATATATATAATGTAATACCTATATTAACTATAATATACTTAGGGTTAATATAGATAATATAGCTGGCGGCGGGGTAGGTAGATTAAATTAGGGGTTAATCATTTTAATAGAGATGGCGGCGGTGTAAGGGGCTTACATTAGGGGTTAATAATTTTTATATAGGTGGCGGCGGTGTAAGGGGTCAGATTAGGGGATAGATAAGGTAGATGGCGGCGGTTTTAGAGGCTCACAGTAGGGGGTTAGTTTATGTAGATGGCGGCGGGGTCCGGGAGCGGCGGTTTAGGGGGTAATAACTTTATTAGGGATTAAGGCTTCTTACGGCTGCTTTTTGTGGCGAGGTGAAAATGGAGTAAGTTTTCTCCATTTTCGCCACGTAAGTCCTTACGCTGCATATTGGATACCAAACTGCGCGGGTTTGGTATACCTGCCTATGGCCCAAAAAACTGCGGGCGACGGCAGAAATATACGGGCGTAACTTCTAGGTTACGCCGTATATGTGATACCAAATCCGCGCAAATATTGGCGTCGCCGGCTTTTGCGGGCGACGATTTATATCGGATCGACCCCCTGATGTTTTAAAGCACGTTATTCCAAACAATTTAGGAATATTAGGTGATTTATGCCCTTTATGGCTTAAAACCAGACTCTGCATCAACTATGTAATTTTCCATGGGAGTGTTGCCATGGATCCCCCTCCGGCATGCCACAGTCCAGGTGTTAGTCCCCTTGAAACAACTTTTCCATCACTATTGTGGCCAAAAAGAGTCCCTGTGGGCTATTCGCGAACCCACATTTTTAGGTTTGCGACATCACTAGTGTTGAGTTATTTCAATTGCTTTTGTTTGATTTGTTGCAAAGAGCTGAAAGTCTGTAAATTTTGATTTGCAATGGGGATTGAATCATTTTGATTACAACTGTATATAGCTATAGATAAATATTTTACAGAAATATATACAGCTACTGTATATATAGATATTTACTGTATATATAGATATTTACTGTATATATATATATATATATATATTTTTTTTTTTTTTTTATTTATTTTTTCAGCTTTACCCTTGCACTTGGATTTGAGGATACTTTTGTGAAGCTTTTACAAAATATTAACTGTGGAGCTTTATTGGACAGCCATTATCAATTGAGACGTTTGGAACTTTAACCACTTATTTCTTGCACCATACTTTTCAGTATTATTAATGTACTGTAGCGTTAGCTATAGTGTCATTTCGTTTGAATTGTACTGACCTTGTCAGTTCATTCAGGACATTGCATGATTCATTAATATTTTAAGGCAGGTAATAATCCAGGTATCCTATTATGTTTTTATTTATAACACTTAGGGGTCAATTTATTATTGGTCGAAATGGGCCAATTCACCTTGTTTCCCCGCGAGCCTTTAGGCTCGCTGGAAACAGGAGTTAAGAAGCAGCGGTCTATAGACCGCTGCTCCTTAACTCATATGCCACCTCTGAGTTGGCGTACAGTAATCCGCCCGATCCTATACGATCGGGCTGATTGACACCCCCTGCTTGTGGCCGTGAATCTGCAGGGGGCGGTATTGCACAAGCAGTTCACTAGAATGCTGAATCCTCTGTAGCTATATGTACTTTTGAATTTATCTTTTTATGACAGATAGGTTGTTGTCTTGTGCGCTTAGGTCGTTTCCTTATTTTTTATACCTTTAGCATTGGAAGAGTATTGGGGATATATCTTCCGTTTTCTGACCTAGCAGCAGAGACACTCCCTTGATTGTAATTAGAAATCTTTACTCGTATTCCCATGACTATTAAATTTGGGTTACCTACTTAGCGCAGTCCCGGCGGTGTGGTTTTTACCACATCTCTTTTGCTCTTGCTGTTTATATATATATATATATATATATATAAAGAACATTTTTGTCTAAGTGAAGAACAAAGGTAATTTAAGTATTTTTAAGGCTATTCAGCCTTAGCGCAGTTGTCCTAGAGCACCTTCGGGTTAGTGCTCAAGCAAAAGACAGAAAAAGCTTTTGTAGCACACCCCATAAATACCTATGGGGAAAGGGAGCTATCGTGGTTGCATTATCCGACCTTCATATTGTAGCTCTCTATTGATTTAACTTGAGTGGTGCCCTCCATTTGTAATCTTTCCCATTGTATCCTAATATAGAGACGATTTAAAGGCACTATATGCTGAAAGCAGAGTAATCTGAAAAGTATTGGCTGCCAGATTCAATGTTTAAACTGCACCATATGCTCGCTGCTAACCTTGCTCTCCCCAGCAAAGCTTGCCTTTCCTGTGTTCCATTAATTTCTAGGGTAATCTACAAAACAAAGAAGCACTCAACTAGGAATGAAAAATGGCTCAGTAGCTTGTTCTTTGGTGGGTTACCACCTGGAAGGAGCCTCTTTTAGCCCAATTGTTCTTTTCACAGAGAACTTTCCTGAAGCATAAAAGTCTGATCCCTAAATGGGTTGGTCCAGCCTAGAAATACCAGGCAATCTTTCTCTGAATGAGGAATATGGCAACCCCAGATTATTTTGTTAGCCTTCTGTGGCCTAGTTCATAAAGTAAATGTATAAACAGAGAGAATTGGGCTAAAAGAGGCTGCTCCCAGGTGATGACCTGCCATAGAACAAGCTACTGAGCCGTTGTTAGCAGGTGAATGGTGACTAGGCACACTTTTGTCATTTCCTCATCAGATGTGTTTAGCTGGCTCTCAGTAGTGCGTTACTGCTCTGAAGCTGACTTTAAAGTTAAAAAAAGTAATGGAAGTATATTGCAAAAATGCTTATATTTAAAGGGATAGAAAGGTCAAAACTGAAATGTATATGGCTACATTTCAGTTTTGACCTTGCTATCTCTTTAAATATAAGCATTTTTGCAATATACTTCCATTACCAAACATGCATCTAGTAAAAATAATTACTGTCCGTGGCATATGCACATATGCTGTGAGGGCCCATATGACAATATTTAAAGACCACAATGAAATTAATTTGTATGCAGCACCAACATTACAAGATACAAGCTCCCAAAATTAGATCCCTAAAAACTCAAAGATAATAAATATGAACAGAAGGAGGGAGTGCCTAAAAAAGGCTAAAGTATCTACATATGCTAAAATATCAAGATTAAAAATTAATTTATTACAAACTTAAAGGGACACTGTACCCAAAAAATTTCTTTTGTGATTCAGATTGAGCATGAAATTTTAAGCAACTTTCTAATTTACTCCTATTATCACATTTTCTTCATTCTCTTGGTATCTTTATTTGAAATGCAAGAATGTTTAGATGCCGGCCCATTTTTGGTGAACAACCTGGGTTGTCCTTGCTGATTGGTGGATAAATCCATCCACCAATAAAAAAAGTGCTGTCCAGAGTACTGAAACAAAAAAAAACTTAGATTCCTTCTTTTTCAAATAATGATAGCAAGAGAACGAAGAAAAATTGATAATAGGAGTAAATTAGAAAGTTGCTTAAAATTGCATGCTCTTTCTGAATTACAAAAGAAAAAAATTGGTTACAGTGTCTCTTTAACATACGGTAGGGTACCCTATGCACAATTTGGAATAACAGATAAAAACTATTAAAAACAATTAAAACCAATTATGATCAATTGATTAGGGGTAGGCCAATTCCTCAAGAAAAGTATCATTAAATTTGTGAGGAAATAAAATAGCTGTGAATAAAAATGTGTCCAAAAAATAAATTAAAAAAATTATTTATATATATATATATAAAGTGTCCAAAGTAAATATAAGTGTCCTTGATGAGTGTCCTCTGTAAATGTCCAATGTGTCCAAATGGAGACTCCTAGTGTGGTGAGTCCTAATTAGGTTGCATCCAGTGTTCCCAAAAAATTAATAAAAACAAAAAGAAAAATAAAAGAAAAAATGAAAAATATTGAACCCAAAAGTGAAGCTCCAAAAATCCAATATAATATCCAATAGAATTGATACCTGTGAAAACAAAAATGACATAGTGCAATACTGATAAAATAAATTGAGACTATTAGGAATAGGCTTACCCTATTTTCAGACTCAAGCAGTGACTGTGTATATCGACGCGTTTCGGCCCCAAACTGAACCTAATAGTCTCAATTTATTTTATCAGTATTGCACTTTGTAAATTTTTGTTTCACAGGTATCATTTATATTGGATATTATATTGGATTTTTGGAGCTTCACCTTTTGGTTCAATATTTTTCATTTTTTCTTTTCTTTTTATTTTTGCTTTTATTAATTTTTTGGAAACACTGGATACAACCTAGTTAGGACTCACCACACTAGGAGTCTCCTTTTGGACACATTGGACATTTACTTTGGACACTCATCAAGGACACTTATATTTACTTTGGACACTTTATATATATATATATATATATATATATATATAAAAATATTTGGACACTTATTTTTATTCACAGCTATATTATTTCCTCACAAATTTGATGATACTTTTCTTGAAGAATTGACCTACCCCTAATCAATTGATCATAGTTGGTTTTAATTGCTTTTAATATTTTTTATCTGTTATTCCGCATTGTGTATAGGGTACCCTACCGTATGTTAAGTATGTAATAAATAAATTTTTAACCTTGATATTTTTAGCATATGTAGATACTTTAGCCTTTTTTATGTGCTCCCTCTTTCTATTCACATTAGTATTTAAAGACCACACATTGAGAGCCAGCAGTGGCTTGTATGGCACAAATTGTTAACATCCCCAATATACACCACTGCCACCTCTCTGAATACAATAAGTTCCAAAGGAACACTGTGACTGTGCTATAACATCTGTTTCCCCATAATGTTTCCCAATTGTTATACCTACTGTATTAAATTAGTTTATTTCTGTATTTGAATGTTTTTTTTTCTTCATTAAAACCATCACCTAGGATATCAACATAACATGAGCCTGAAAGTATTTATGTTAGATATTAAAATGCTAACTATGAATGCATACCCCCCAACTGTCCCGATTTTCGCGGGACAGTCCCGATTTTAGGGGTCTGTCCCCCTGTCCCGGGTTAATGCCCCAAGCATTAAAAAACATTTTTTTTTTATTTTAATTCTATTGGGCCCATACTCAGAAGCAGCTGGCTTTGCTCTCACAGGGTTAGATACCTGTTAGATTCCCTGTGGAAATGGAATGGTGTGTGGGTTAAGCCGGAGTAAGAAGGCTGTATACACTCTGACCACGGGTAATGGTGACCTCTCTAACCTACCTCTGGTAGTGATGATGTCTAACCCCTGGTGATAATACTAGCATGCCTTCAGTTTTATACAATGAGCAGTGCTAATACCAGGGTAACGAACAGTGGCAGCCGCAGACTGCCAGCTAATGTGCTTGCCAACCCCAGGACCCCATACAATGAATTACAGATACCCATATATGATGTAGTGTGTGTGTCTATCTGTATCCATAACTATGTGTGTGACTGTGTGTATATATATGTATAAGTTTATGCTATGTAGTGTGTGTATGTCTGCATGTATAAATGTAAGCTATGCAGTGTGTATGTGTATCTGCTTGTATAAGTGTGTATCTGCAGGTATAAGTGTATGCTATGTAGTGTGTGTCTGCATGTATAAGTTTATGCTATGTAGTGTGTGTATGTCTGTATGTATAAATGTAAGCTATGTAGTGTGTGTATGTGTATTTGCATGTATAAGTGTATGCTATGTAGTGTGTGTGTGTCTGCATGTATAAGTGTATACTATGTAGTATACTATGTAGTGTCTGTGTATCTGCATGTATAAGTGTATGCTGCATGTATAAGTGTATGCTATGTAATGTGTGTGTGTCTGCCTGTATAAGTGTATGCTATGTAGTGTGTGTGTATATTCATGTGTAAATGTATGCTATGTAGTGTGTGTATCTTCATGTGTAAGTGTATGCTATGTAGTGTGTGTGTATCTGCATGTTTAAGTGTATGCTATGTAGTGTGTGTGTGTGTGTATCTGCATGTATAAGTGTTTATCTGCATGTGTAAGTGTATGCTATGTAGTGTGTGTGTGTATCTGCATGTATAAGTGTATACTATGTAGTGTGTGTGTGTATCTGCATGTATAAGTGTATGCTATGTAGTGTGTGTATGTATCTGCATGCATAAGTGTATGCTATGTAGTGTGTGTGTGTGTATCTGCATGTATAAGTGTATACTATTTAGTGTGTGTGTGTATCTGCATGTATAAGTGTATGCTATGTAGTGTGTGTGTGTATCTGCACGTATAAGTGTATGCTATGTAGTGTGTGTGTATCTGCATGTATAAGTGTATACTATGTAGTGTGCTACTGTGCATTTTTGCTGACTTTAAAGGGCAGAATTTAGAATATTAATGGGGAATGCAGAGAGCAGTTTTAAAGAATTTATTATTAAATGTCCAATTAAGATAAAAATATTTAGCAATGTCTGTGCAAAGGATAATTAAATACATAGCTCACATAGCCATACCAATGGTTTGAGATTGTGATTGATTTGCTGCCTAAGTGTATTAAAATCTATGAATTTATTAATAATTTTATTTATATTACTTTGGTCTTATGATTTTTTTAAGCCCCACCCACAGATTTTTTTTGCGGGAGGGGGGGTGTCCCTCTTTTGAATTTTGAAATGTTGGGAGGTATGTGAATGGGGGGTGGGTTGAATAAACACAAGCAGATATTTCTAATACAAAACCTCTCTCTCCCTCATAGCCCCCACTGGGGAATTTAATCAGTGCTATTGTCTTCCATTTACAAAGCTTTTCTGGAGAGAAAATGTTTGTTACTCATATTTTTTGTATAGGTGAGGATACAACAGACAAAAGTATCTATTTCAAATAACAAATAAAGGTAAAGTAGCCTTTTGCAACAATTAAATACACTCCAGGAAGTAAAATGGACACTTTAAATGTCCCTTTACGTGATGGATTCACAATGGAAGCTTCCTAAACTCTCTACCACATTAGGGCCTCCATTACATATGCAGCGTCGCCCGCAAAAACCGGCGACACCAGATTTTACGCGATTTTGGTATTACATATACGGCGCAGCATACAGGTTACGCGCTTATATTTCACCCTTCGGACGTATTTTTTTTACCATAGACTAACATAGAACAGATGCGCAATTTGGTATCCAATATACAGCGTAAGGACTTACGCGCGCAGAATTCAGAGAATCTACTCCATTCTTATCTCGCCACAAATTGCAGGTGCAGGAACCCTTGCACTGAATAAAAAAGCAACGTAACTCCCTGGAAGCCTTAACAAACACATACATTTAAGCAGCATCTCAAGGTTAAAGGGACAGTATACTATGATATTGTTTTTTTAAGGTTTATTTGTGTATTTGAAATAGTTTGAAGCCACAACATAATCAAATGGATTGAGCTTGTAGGTACTTTATCACATTGTGGACATATACTTGCTTATTTACTTTAAATTTCTTCTCAAAACAATCAACAATACTTGGAGGAGAGAACAATGGGAAATCATAATTGTATTACCTTCATCTCTTTATATATGGGTTTATATATGAATTTTGAATAGCATAATTACGTGTCACATTTTTATATGAAATCGCGGTTCATTTTTACGAGTGTTAGCCTAATTTGCATAAAACTACTCTTTATTGACACTTTCCATGGATAAAATACTGGCGTAAGTTACTTGCGACGACTAAAATGTGTATTTGCGCACATTTCAGAGGATCGCCAGTTTGTCCTACTTACGCCAGTTTAGCATCTAACAGCGCAGTATATGTAATATCCCGATGTGCGAGGTGAAATTACGGGCGGCGCGGGCTCCCACGCTTGTGCCGAAACATGCGCCGTATATGTGATCGCGCCCAAGATGTGGCAGAATGAAAACATCCCAGATTAATTTGTCTGTGATGATTGGCAAGTCCTGCTCTTTTGTGTATAATGAGCAGATTATAGGGGGCGCCAAATGATAATATTAAAAATAATGCAATAAAAACAATCAAAAAATGATAAAAACAATTAAAATAAATAGTGTGTTTGATAATATGAGTCCAATAGAAAAAGATGCCATGCTCAGGCTGCTCTACTTTAAATCATATAGACAACGATAGTAGATATTTTAGAAGTCACAAGATAAAAAGGGGCTTTACATAGCGTAATCTTATAAAGTTCAGAGAAGAAAAGGACTCACACTTTAAGAAGGCACCAAAAACAATGGTGCAATAAGCGCAGGCTGGTACTCTCAATTTCCAGCTAACTGGCACTCTGGTGAACTGTTCCCTGTATAAAGTGTACTGCAACAGGCTATGTTCTGTATGCTGTTCCCTTTGGTAAACGTCTATCTGGTGATAAAGCAAGGGGGTTCTGTATGCTGTTCCCCTTGGCAAACATCTATCTGGTGATAAAGCAAGGGGGTTCTGTATGCTGTTCCCCTTGGTAAACATCTATCTGGTGATAAAGCAAGGGGGTTCTGTATGCTGTTCCCCTTGGTAACAGTCTATCTGGTGATAAAGCAAGGGGGTTCTGTATGCTGTTCCCCTTGGTAAACGTCTATCTGGTGATAAAGCAAGGGGTTCTACAAGAGATATACTCAAACCATGCAAACAGAATGCTTTTTAAACCCCCACTGCACAAATAAATACTGGAGCTATCAATGCTATAAAAGAATATTAATTTTTACCAGTGTTTTTGGTGTCATTATAAAGTGTCAGTCCTTTTCTTCTCTGAATTTTACATATTTGAACTTTACAAGATTTTGCTATGTGGCGCCTCTTTTTTCCTTGTGTCTTTCGTAATTGGTTGCACAAGAGCAGAGGGTGGAACAGGAATCTAAGCTTAGGAGTTAAAAGTACATGAACCCAAAATATTTATTTTATGATTCAGATAAAACATAAAAAAATGAAAATACTTTCCAATTTATTTCTATTATCAATTGTGCTTCATTCTCTTGGTATCCTTTATTGAAGGACCAGCAATACAGTACTGGGAGCTAGCTGAACACATTGATATGCCAATGATAGTAGGTATGTATCAGAAGCCCCCAATCAGCAGCTAGTATACCTATGTATGCTTTTCAACAAAAGATACCAAGAGAACAAAACACAGATAATACAAGTAAATTGGAAACTTGTTTAAAATTGTATGTTCTATCTGAATCATGACCAAAAATGTTTGGGTTTCATGTCCCTTTAAATGTAGGCGGTGGATGCTACCATACTCCAAACGCAGACAGACAGTATCCCTAGATGGGAAGCTTGATTGTCCAACAGCTTCTACAGGTAATTAATATACAATTCTTGTTCCTTACCTCAGATTCTAACAAGTAGTTGTTAAAATGTATTTACCATCATTATTTTTAATGTAGTTTGCTTCATATCTTTGTTTGAACATGTGATTTTTTTTTTTTTATTTCAAGCTCTCAGACCTTGGCAGCAAAGAAAAATGTTTACTCACAAACAGAGCAAATGATGTAGCTTTTTGAATATTAATACAAACAGCGCTTTGTGTGTCCTGGAACTAAATTTAATGACATTACACTTGCTCGGAAGGGAAATGTAAATATATATTCCTACATTGTGAGAACTTGGTGATCTTGTTTTGTTTTGCATTTAAATTCCTATCAGTTCTCTTTATACTTAGAAAATGTTGAAAATAAAATGCAGCTTAGAAGTGAGGGGTAATGTAATAAAACATTGAATTCTTTGTTAGGATATTTAATAAAAATACCTAACATCATATGCTTTTGTATTATAAGCAATCTTGTCTTTTATACACAATTTAATTTAATGTTTGGCAAAATTCCAATTCAAATGGCCTCTTTTCTGAGACTTATAATTAATTTATTGTGCAGACACAAGAACATTGTTTCCCAAAAAAACCCCATATCAGTTTACAATAAATAATCGTAGTGCAGGGAGCCTGTATCCTAGAATGAAATTAAGGGGTCGATTTATTAACGGCAGAATGTGCCACAATACATCTGTTTCCATGCAGGCCTTCAGACTCGCCGGAAACAAGAGTTAAGAAGCAGTGGTCTTAAGACCGCTGCTCCTTAACTCGTCCGCCACCTCTGAGGTGGCAGACAGCAATCCGCCCTATCATATTCGATCGTTGATTGACACCCCCTGCTAGCGGCCAATTGGCCGCGAATCTGCAAGGGGCGGCATTTCACAAGCAGTTCATATCGATGTGCTGTAGCGGATCATATTCGCTTTCACTTTCATAAATCGGCCCCTAAGGGGCATATTTATCAAGCTCCATATGGAGCTTGATGCCCTGTCTTTCCGGTGAGCATTCAGGCTCGCCGGAAACAGAAGTTATGAAGCAGTGATCTAAAGACCGCTGCTTCATAACCTGTCTGCCTGCTCTGAGGCGGCGGACAGACATCCACCTGATCAAATATGATTGGGTTGATTGACACCCCCTGATAGTGGCCGATTGGCCGCAAAGCTGCAGGGGGCAGTATTGCACCAGCAGTTCACCAGAACTGCTGGTGCAATGATAAATGCTGAGAGCATGTGCTGTCTGCATTAATCGATGTGCAGCGGACATGGGCCCCTACTTATCAAGCCGTCAACTTACTTGCATTTGACGGCACCAATACGCTCGCCTAAGATCGCCTAACATCGCTGCCGCGGACTGGGATACGTTCTCCAAATTTAACAAAAAAGCTGTCAAAAAGTCGCGCACCAAGTACGGGGCGATGAGCAGCGGACTGTTGTTAAATGACAGTCATCCATCTCACTGCTATTCGGCTTTTTCACAGCTTTATTTGTATACTGTCACTAAACACCGCCACTATACTAAACTGTTTAACCCCTAAACCGCCGCTCCCCGACACCACCGCAACTAAATAAAGTTATTAACCCCTAAACCGCCACACCCGGAGCCCACCGCAACTATAATAAACTTATTAACCCCTAAACGGCTTCTCCCGGAGCCCGCCGCCACCTACATTATGTTATTAACCCCTAATCTGCCGCCCCCTACACCACCGCCAGCTACATTATGTTATTAACCCCTATCCCGCCTCTCACGGAGCCCACTGCAACTAAATAAAGTTATTAACCCCTAAACCGCCAGCCCCCCAGATCACCATAAACTAAATTAACCTATTAACCCCTAAACCTAACAACCCACTAACTTTATATTAAATATTAACTCATCCCTATCTTAAAATAAATTAAAACTTACCTTTAGATTTAAATTAAACTATGTTAAACTATTCATTAATCTACCCTAACTATTATACTAAAATTACATTAAACTATATTAAACTAATAATTAATCTACCCTAACTATTATACTAAATTACATTAAACTATATTAAACTATTAATTAATCTACCCTAACTATTAAACTAAAATTACATTAAACTACAAATTAAATTAACTTTATTATATATTTAAAAACCTAACCCTACTCAAATAATTTAAATCTCCAATAAAAAATTACTAAGTTGCAAAACTAACAACTAAGGCCTCGCTCCCATTGAGTTGTTAAAAATGGAGCCGTAAGCTACCGAAGCGGTCGACAGCTAAAAGTAATTTACGGCTCCACTTTAGTACCAGGTTTCCATTGAAATATTTTGCGGATAGCGTGCAGTCACTCTTTTCGTGTAGCTGTAAGTTAACGTTGTGTTAACGCTTCCATCTGATGTCGGATTTCTTGAAAATCAATTAGTTGCTAAGGTAACCCGACCTTACGCTATAGAATTTACATTTAACGTCCGTGCTCCTTACCGGTGATCACCTCTCAAGAAAAATAAAGATGCACTTATCCATATTTTTAATAATCAAATACTATTTTCTAATATAATTATATTTACCACTTCATAAATATAAGTTATATGTATTGCTGCCCTAGGCATAAGTCTAGTTTGCATTCTGTAGATATGTTCTTGCATATATTATTATATTTAAATATATACTAATATTTCTATTAGAATATAAGTTCAACTATTTCTATACATGAGACAACAATAAATATTACTTATAACAATTTATTTCTACATTAAAACACTTGCATTATTTGCAAGTTTTATAATTTCAATAGAAAATAGGTCTCAAAAAGCACAATTTTCCTCTTTTACACCTAGTTGAGCTGGGTGTAATATTTCTCAATGTATCGACAGCCTCCGACAGTGTATTAACGGTTAGCGCTTTCATTGGAAACCTGGTATAATTTATCGATTAACGGCTTCTATTACTTTCTATGGGACGCGAAGATCTTTTCGGCAGCCGAAGTCCGGCTGCCGATATTGAGGTATAACGTGCCATTGGAAACAGTCGATAAACGATATTGCTTCCGACAGCATATTTATCGGTTTGCGAGTGCACGCAAACTGAATTACGACTCAATGGTAGCGAGGCCTAAGTTACAAAAAATAACAAACGCTAAGTTACACAAATAAAAAAGAAATTATCAAAGATTTAAACTAATTACACCTAATCTAAGGGCCCTATGAAAATTAAAAAGCCCCCCAAAATAAAAAAAACCTAACCTACAATAAACTACAAATAGCCCTTAAAAGGGCCTTTTGCGGGGCATTGCCCCAAAGAAATCAGCTCTTTTACCTGTAAATAAAAAATACAAACAACCCCCCAACAGTAAAACCCACCACCCACACAACCAACCCCCCAAATAAAATACTATCTAAAAATCCTAAGCTCCCCATTGCCCTGAAAAGGGGATTTGTGTGGGCATTGCCCTTAAAAGGGCATTTAGCTCTATTGCAGCCCAAACCCTTAATCTTAAAATAAAACCCACCCAATACACCCTTAAAAAATCCTAATACTAACCCCTGAAGATTCACTTACAGTTTTGAAGATCCGACATCCATCCTTCAAGAAGCCGGGAGAAGTCCTCATCGAAGCCGGGAGAAGTCTTCATCCAAGCTGCAAGATGTCCTCAAAGAAGCCAGCAGACGTGGTCCTCCAGACGGGCAGAAGTCTTCACCCAGATGGGCAGAAGTCTTCACCCAGACTGCATTTTCTATCCTTCCGGCGAGGAGCGGGTCCATCTTCAAGACATCCGGCGCGGAGCATCCTCTTCTTCCGACGACTCCCGATGAATGAAGGTTCCTTTAAGTGACGTCATCCAAGATGGCGTCCCTTTGATTCCGATTGGCTGATAGAATCGGCCAATAGGAATTAAGGTGAAAAAATCATATTGGCTGTTGCAATGAGCCAATAGGATTAAGCTTTCATCCTATTGGCTGATCCAATCAGCCAATGGAATGCAAGCTCAATCCTATTGGCTGATTGCAACAGCCAATAGGATGAAAGATCAATCCTATTGGCTGATTGCAACAGCCAATTGGATTTTTTCAACCTTAATTCTGATTGGCTGATAGAATTCTATCAGCCAATCGGAATCTAAGGGATGCCATCTTGGATGACGTCACTTAAAGGAACCTTCATGCGTCGGGAGTCGTCGGAAGAAGAGGATGCTCTGCGCCGGATGTCTTGAAGATGAACCCACTCGTCGCCGGAAGGATGAAGATAGAAGATGCCATCTGGGTGAAGACTTCTGCCCGTCTGGAGGACCACTTCTGCCGACTTCGTTGAGGACATCTTGCCGCTTGGATGAAGACTTCTCCCGTCTTCGATGAGGACTTCTCCCGGCTTCTTGGAGGATGGATGTCGGATCTTCAAAACTGTAAGTGAATCTTCAGGGATTAGTGTTCGGATCTTTTAAGGGTGTATTCGGTGGGTTTTATTTTTAGATTAGGGGTTTGGGCTGCAATAGAGCTAAATGCCCTTTTAAGGGAAATGCCCATACAAATGCCCTTTTCAGGGCAATGGGGAGCTTAGGGTTTTTAGATAGTATTTTATTTGGGGGTTGGTTGGTGTGGGTGGTGGGTTTTACAGTTGGGGGGGTTGTTTGTATTTTTTATTTACAGGTAAATTTGTAGTTTATTGTAGGCTAGGGTCTTTTTTATTTTGGGGGGTCTTTTTTATTTTCATAGTGCCCTTAGATTAGGTGTAAATAGTTTAAATCTTTGATAATTTATTTTTTTTATCTTGTGTAACTTAGTGGGTTTTTTTTTTGTAACTTAGTGTTTGTTATTTTTGTAACTTAGTTGTTAGTTTTTTGTAATTTAGTAATTTTTTATTGGAGATTTAAATTATTTGAGTAGGGTTAGGTTTTTAAATATATAATATAGTTAATTTAATGTGTAGTTTATTGTAATTTTAGTCTAATAGTTAGGGTAGATTAATTATTAGTTTAATATAGTTTAATGTAATTTAGTATAACAGGGTAGATTAATAATTAGTTTAATATAGTTTAATGTAATTTACTATAACAGTTAGGGTAGATTCATTATTAGTTTAATATAGTTTAATTTAATTTAGTATAATAGTTAGGGTAGGTTAATTAATAGTTTAATATAGTTTAATTTAAATGTAACGGTAAGTTTAAATTTATTATAAGATAAGGATGAGTTAATATTTAATATAAAGTTAGCGGGGTGTTAGGTTTAGGAGTTAATAGTTTAATTTAGTTTATGGTGATGTGGGGGGCTGGTTTAGGGGTTAATGGGTTTAGTAAGTGGTAGTGATGCCGGAGGCCAGACGTTTAGGGGTTAATACATTTATTTAGTTGCGGTGGACTCCGTGAGCGGCGGGATAGGGGTTTATAACTTTATGTAGGTGGTGGCTGTGGCGGCAGATTAGGGGTAAATAAGTATAATGTAGGTGGCGGTGGTGTAGGGGGCGGCAGATTTGGGGTTAATAAGTATAATGTAGGTGGCGGCGGTGGCGGGCGGCAGATTAGGGGTTAATAAGTATAATGTAGGTGGCGGCTGTGTAGGGGGCGGCAGATTAGGGGTGTTTAGACTTGGGGTACATGTTAGGGTGTGAGGTGTAAACATAACTTTTATTCTCCCATAGGAATCAATGGGATATCGGGCAGCAGTGAACATAAGCTTTCGCTGCTTTCAGACTCCCATTGATTCCTATGGCATCCGCCGCCTCCAGGGTGGCGGATTGAAAACCAGGTACGCTGGGCCGGAATAGTGGCGAACGCACCTGGTAGCAGTTTGATAATTAGCAAAAGTAGAAAGATAGTGCCGAATTTGCATTCGGAACATCTGTAGTGACGTAAGCATCGATCTGTGTCGGACTGAGACCGGCGGATCATATGTTACGTCACAGATTTCTACTTTTGCTGGTCTGTTGGCTTTGATAACTAAGGGGAATCAAGCTCGCCACAATTACGCTGCGGAATTCCAGCATATTTGCGGTTGACGGCTTGATAAGTAGGGGCCATGATCCACAATATCGGATCATGTCCGCTCGCACTATAATAAATAGGCCCTTTCTTCCTGACTGATATGTAGGTTCGGAGCATTTCCCTTGGTTGTAACAATGTTGCTGGTTAAGGGAAGGAGGGAAAGTATTTACCATACTTAAAGGGACATTATACTCCAAAATTAATATAGGGTATTTAAATAAAGCATTAAAGTGATGGTAAATCCTAACAATTGTGAAACGCTAAGATTTACCAGTGGAACAAATAAAGGGGACTTTTAGTCATGAAGTATAAAATATTTCATGCTGAAAGTTCATTTATTTGTTTGAAGCAATCACACTAAGCTCCTCAGGCAGCCCACGGCAGAACGCTCTTTTTCTGTGAGGTGAAGTTTCCACCTCTTAGCCAATAGCTCTGTGGTATAAGGGTATATAAGTCTTCATTGTATGTTTGTTAGGCATGGCATGAGGAAGGGATAGTATCCCGAAACGTCGCCTGTCTGTTATGTCTCAGTAATTTCTGAATAAAAAGTTATTTGCTGTCACCTTCCTGCTCTTTTTTATACTATTTTTGGGTCTCAGGACAGTGATCCTTAGGTGACGTGCAGGACAGTGATCCTTAGGTGACGTGCATTACCTACCTTGAGTGCTGGAACATTGTTGATTTTTTTTCTATCCGACTTGCCACCAGCTGGCCCACACAGCTATTGGCTAATAGGTGGAAACATCAAAAATTGGGCCATTAATGACCTCCTGCTGCTAGGAGATAAACAAGCACAGCAACTCCAACCTCTAAGGCACCGAGGTAACGAGACATACAGCACACTACTCCCCGGGGAGTACACTAAATTAAAGAGTGCCCAACATCGATAAATGCCGTCAGCATACGCTGTTGGCATTTATCATTGCACAAGGCAATGCCGCCCCCCTGCACATTCGCAGCCAATCAGCCACGAGCAGAGGGTGTCAATTCGTAACTTAAGTTTCAGGTGGACCTGAAACTTCGGGGGTAGATTGCAGCATCTGCTGCTTGATAAATCTACCCCATTGTCTGTCTTTATTTATAAGGTTTGGGTTATTTTGTTATGGTTAAAGGGACACTGAACACAATTTTTTTTCTTTAGGGATTTAGATAGAGCATGCAATTTTAAGCAACTTTCTAATTTATTCCTCTTATCAATTTTTCTTAATTCTCTTGGTATCTTTATTTGAAAAGCAAGAATGTAAGTTTAGAAGCCGGACCATTTTTGGTGAACAACCTGGCTTGTTCTTGCTGATTGGTGGATACATTCACCCACCAATAAACAGGTGCTGTCCAGTGGTCTGAACCAAAAATCGTCTGGCTCCTTAGCTTAGATACCATCTTTTTCAAATAAGGATAGCAAGAGAATGAAGAAAATGTGATAATAGGAGTAAATTAGAAAGTTGTTTAAATAATGCATGCTCTATCTGAATGACAAAAGAAAATGTTTTAGTTCTGGTTCAGTATCCTTTTAAGGGGGTGGAATGTCACAAATGGGAGCTTATAATAATAATATCCGCCCTGCATTTTGTAGGATTTCTTATTGTTTAGGAGTTGTGCGATTATTTCTCTCCAGAACTTTCCTTTCTCTAGAAACGTTACGATTTCGAAAGTAAAACCAGAGACGACTCAACTCAAGGCCCTCGTTGACCCTGCCCACACTTCAACGACATTGCATACACTCTGCCTTACACTGCTCACCTACACTGTGACTTCTGGTTAAGGTGCCTTCCAAAACTGTTCACATGTCCCTCCAAATCCCAGAAGCCATTGGGCAAATTGTGAGATTTATGTAAATACCAGGCATGTGCATTTGTTCATTATTCATCAGTCAATCCTTTCACAACTCACTCTAATTTGCATCATTCTCTTGGTATCCTTTGATAAATAAAAAAATACCTAGGTAGGTTAAATAACTGGGAGCTCACCACTGATTGGTGGCTGCACATATATGCCTCTTGTCATTGGCTTACAGTTGTGTTTGGTTAGCTCCCAGTAGTGCACTGCTGTTCCAATTGGATTAAAGAAAAAATTATAATAGAAGTAAACTAGAAAGCTGTTTAATAATGCAGGCAATGGGGCCTATCTATCAAGCTCCGAATGGAGCTTGATGCCCCGTGTTTCTGGCGAGCCTGCAGTCTCGCCAGAAACAGCAGTTATGAAGCAGCGGTAACAAAGACCGCTGCTCCATAACCTGTCCGCCTGCTCAGAGCAGGCAGACAGACATCGCCGGAAATCAACCCGATCGAGTACGATCGGGTTGATTGAAACCCCCCTGCTGGCAGCCCATTGGCCGCGAGTCTGCAGGGGGCGGCGTTGCACCAGCAGCTCTTGTGAGCTGCTGGTGCAATGCTGAATAGGGCGAGCGTATTGCTCGCCATATTCAGCGAGGTCAGATCAGGTCCGCCAGACTTTGATAAATTGGGGCCTCTGTCTGAATCATGAGAGAAAAAATGTGGGTATCAGGTCACTAAATTCTACCAATTGGATTAAAGCAATATTTATAATAGAAGTAAATTTCATCACTATGTTTTCGTTTTTTTTTCATTTTCTTTGTGTATTCACTCAGACTTTCGTTTAATTAAAACGAAAAGCCAAATGCACATCCCTAGTTATTAGCATGCTAACTATGCTTGTATCATAAGTGTTAAGCTTGTGCTCCAGACAAAATATTTCTGGAAAATTTAGCACATTTTCAAACCATTATTATTAATAATATAGCACTGAAGAACTCCACTTGTGCACCCTTGGCTTAGAACTCAAGCTATAGCCAACATAGGACAAGATTACAAGTAATGCACAACAGACTTTGCGCTAGCGCAATGGTGATTCCGTGGTCAATGTTTCTTCCGCTGATATTACAAGTCAGGATAAATTGCCATTGCTCTACCGTAATAGTCCTTTCCGCATCAATTCATACAGCGATCAAAGAGCTCTCGTAAAGTGTTCTGCAAAACGAAAAAGTCGCAAACTATCTAAATAAATCATTAACCCCTAAACCACCCCCCCACATCTCAAACTATTAAAATAAATCATTAACACGTTGCTGAGGGGGGATGGTGGTATAGGGATTAATAATTTATTTATATAGTTTGCGATGTGGGGGGATGGCAGTTTAAGGGTTAATGATTTATTTATTAAGTTTGCGATGTGAGGGGATGGCGGTTTAGGGGTTAATGGCTTATTTAGATAGTTTGCAATGGTGGTTTAGGGGTTAATAGTATTATTTAGTGTTTGCGATGTGGGAGGTGGCAGATTAGGGGTAATTAGGCTAGGGGCTTATGGTAGTGTGTTAGTTTTTGTTCCATTTTTTTTTTTCCGTTTTGCGAGTAGGGTTCTTTTTTTTCTCCATTGATTTCTATGGGAGAACACATGCACGAGCACGCCAAAACTCAGCTGGCAATATTTGCGATTCTCGGGCTACCACTAGC
The DNA here is from genome assembly GCF_027579735.1 of Bombina bombina. NCBI lineage: Eukaryota > Metazoa > Chordata > Amphibia > Anura > Bombinatoridae > Bombina > Bombina bombina. The sequence goes on from NC_069504.1 coordinate 823,548,778, forward strand.
GAAAAAGCTTTTTTTTTTTTAACTTGTAATACCAGCAGATTCCGAGAATTGCAAAAACTATATCGCTATCAGTGTATTCAGAAACCGTAAATTTAGATTTACCGCACCACTTGTAATCTGGCCAATAATATTTACTGTGCTCCCCCATAGAAGTCTGTTATGTGAGGAATTTAGCAAACCTGTGCTTTCCAACATGCAGATATAAGATGTGTGTTGTGTCCCTGCTGACTCTGAGAAGGTGTAGGGTTTGAATACTGGTGTACAGACATGTCCTCAAACCAAATGTGTGTATGCCGCTAAAGGCTAGTAATAACATTTACTAGAAGCATTTTTGCTTCAAACAGCTATCTTGGAAAGCACATACTGTTTATACATTCTTGGAATAAGGCACACATATTAGATTTAATTAATGGTAGGGTCTTGTGGCATAAATAAAGGGAAAATGGAACTCTCATTAGTTCATGCAAAGTATGGGAGCATACACTTGTACAGGCAGACACACAACATACACAGCATTCACATACGTGCAGACATGCAACATACACAGCACATACATGCACACAGCACACAAGATACTCACATCACATACATGCACACATGCAACATACAAACAGTACATCCATTCAGACACACAAAATATACACCCCACATACATACACTACACAGCATTCACATACATGCAGATACACACATCACATACACTTACCTCCCAACATTCCAAAACTCCACAGAGGGAAACCCTTTGGAGAGTGTGTGTACATATACACACACACACACACACACACACATATATATATGTGTGTGTGTGTGTGTATATATATACTATATATATATATATATATAAAATAGAGACAAACAAATAAACACAATTATATATATATAACCAGCTTATTTCATACAGCCTGCTATAAAAAAAACTAAAAATCTTTGTACTATCCCTAATTAATTTCTCATTATTCCATGTACATCTCTAAGATATATATATATAAATCTTAGAGATGTACATGGAATAATAAGAAATTAATTAGGGATAGTACAAAGTTTTTTAGTTTTTTATAGCAGGCTGTATGAAATAAGCTGGGTAAGTCTACAGCCTGGCAGCTATGGCAGCAGTTAAGATGTTAACACAGCCTTCCAGCTAAGTTGCAGCACAGGGGCTGCTAAAAAAATGTTGTACTCCCAAGCACTGCAGTAAATTATATAACATTGTATTTTAGCTCCTAAGGAAGAACGGCAGTATCGGCTCTTGCTTGCATTCCTTTACCCTACCTCCATGAAATGATCTCTGAACTAAGTGTCAAACAGTGCATCTGAAGTTGAACACAGTGAGTGACTTCTGACCTTCTGACCTGAGAGTGCTAGTGAAACGCTGGTCAGAGCACCGGCCTGAGCCTCCCTGCTCCCTGTACCCTGGCTGCTGCTGCCCTTCCCCCATAGATCAGGAAACAAGATCATATCAACATGTGAATCACTTACCTCACTCATTCAATTACCCCCCTGACCGGCATCCTCACTCACTGTCACAGAATGACAGACTGAGATGACAGACTCCACAGCCGCACTCACCCAGAGACCCATCAATAGCACCACCTCACCATGCCATGTGTAGCTGTGCGCCAAAAACATGTAACTCTGACTTTGAAGCCACAGCTGCGCAGTGTGCAGGGGTTACACACGGCCCTGGCAGTGATGCTGTGTATGATGGTAGGTGGGTGTGGCCCAAGCCCATCAAGGGAGAATGGCTGCCCGTGATGATGTCACATTAATGGGGGGTAATGGCGGATGGGGCTAACCGGCGGCCGTTTTATTTATTTATTATTGTGACATGATTTTTATACGGTGCATATTAAAACTACATCATGTCACAACAATAAATAAAATTTTGGGACAAAATAATAGTAATAGACTGCACTTATTCTGTGTGAGGACCTAATAGTTGGCTGGCCTAAGGTAGCTGGCGGCCCACCGGGCAATTGCCCGGTATGCTCTATGGTCAGTCCGGGCCTGTGCCAAGGTGCCAGAAAATGTCTCTAGAGAGACCAGAAGATGTGAAAGTTATTTAATATAAATTAATTAATTTCACTGTTGTCATTGTATAAAGTTTAGATGTTGAGAATGCTCCTTAGAAAGAAAGCAGTAAGTGAGATCATTTTTAAATTATGGCCAATCAAACCCAGTTCATGGGATTAATGATTTTTCAAGAAAGTCTTATCCATATCTCAATCCTTGAATTCCTGAATTTCTGCTCGTCATCTCAGGGCTGGATTACAAGTTGAGCGCTATTTTAATGGGCGTGTGTAAAAGGACACATTTGCCATTTACAGGCGCACGTTAAATAACCAGCCATTATAATTGGCTGGTTAATGCTCTGAAGCTCATGGTTTCACTTTGCCCTTGGCACATATAACCAGAGGTCATATCTATGGTTAATGGAAAAAATGTGCCCCAATTGCCCTCAAATAAAGTGGACAGTTCTTTGACATAAATAAAAAATATGAGCATTTTTCTTTTTTTTTTTTTTTCAAATACATTTTTATTGAGACATCTGTAAGGATACAGCATAAATGATTAAAACACCAAAATACACGTATGAAACAGAGATTACAAAAAACAAACAGTATGAATACAATGGTAAGCAGGGTAAATAAAATGTATTTCAAGGGGGGCCCGAGCGTCATAGCCCGTGCCTCTCAGTGCGAGTAATTTAAATTGCTGGATTAGAAGGTGGTGTAAAGGAGTCTCACTTTTTTCTTTACTTGTTTACAGGGGGAAATAGATGATAATAAACTGATGAATAGTAATATCTACAATGGTTATCTAAAATTATGTAAGGAGGGGACTAGAGCGTCAAGTAGATATAACTTAGTCTATGAGAGGGGAAAGGGTGTGCAGCGGTCAAAAGCCGCTTTGGTTAAAAACAAAGGGGAGGGGGAAACTGAAGGAGGCGGAGAAATGTATGTCTAGCCTTAAATAGGCCGGATAGTTTGCAATAATATTGAGAGGTCTAGTATAAGAGCATCTAAAGGGGCCAGTGGGGGGAAAAATGTATGGGGGCGTGGAAGGTCAGAGATGAAGGATTAGGAAGTGTGGAGGGGGGAGGAGAGGTGCATGGATATGAAACACCCCCATTTTATATGAGGTGGAGCAGGTGAGTTAGGAAGGTTAGACGAGTAGGGTTTTAAAATGTGTCTGCTGGGGACTTGGAGGTTTCGGGATTAGGTTGTGTTCTAATGAACCTAGATCAGAACCAGGGGAGGATGGATAGAGTATTGTGTGGTCTCATATGTGGATAGCTGGGTAGGGGTTAGGTATTGTAAATGAGGTCCCTTAACCTATGCATATGAGCAGGCTCGGAATAGGCTATACCCTAAATAAAGGGTGCTTTTCTCATGGGAAGGATGTAGTGTGTTAATAGGGTGATACCTGGGCCTCCGGAGAGAGAGGGACCCGGCCCATTCTGAACATGAGTCTTAACTAAAGTCTAGCAGTCGTCCTTAATAAAGGTCAACCTTCTCCGCTCTTCTAGGAGAAGAAAAGGGATCCCTAAGCAGGAGCAAGGGATGATAGCGATATAACAATAACCACTTAAGGAAGGCAAGCCAATAGTGATTAAGAAGAAAAGAACAGACAAGAAGGAGAAAAGAGAAAAGAAGAAGGAGAGGAGAAAAAAGAGAAAAAAGAAAAGAAAAAAAGAAAAGAGAAAAAAAGAGCCTGGGGCTAGAGTTGAGTAAGGTAAGTACCCATATGTGAGCTCCAGGCTTACCTGATTTGAGAGCTGTCCATGAGGAGGTCTTCATTGAAAGAACCATATGATGAGTATTAGAGTAAGGGTAAGGTATGTACCCGTGTGTGTGGGCTCAGCCTGGTTCCTATCAAAAAAAGGAAAAAAAAAAAAAGACCAAAATGTCTCTTTCTTAGAAGAGAAAGTTCTCTGGGTTAGGAGATTCCTGAAGACTCTGGATTCTGACCATCTTCAATCTTCATCTGGGTGTGAGACCGTAGGATTCAATGGTCTCCAGTCTGGAGCTGCTGTATTGAGTCCTTTGGAGCTTTCTTGGCGCCTGTTGGTATGGTCTGGAGACATATTTAGACCTAGCTTATGTAGGAGTTTCATGCCTTGGTCCAGGGAAGAGACTACATATGAGAGGTCTTGATGTTGAAAAAAAATCTTCACCAGGAACCCCCATTTGTACTTTACTTTGTGATGTCTCAAAGTTTGTATAATTTGTTGAAAAGTTCTCTTTTTGGATAGCATGTGCGGGACAAATCTGGGAAGATTTGAAGTTTGTGATAAGGTTCTTTGAGTGGCTTATTGGTGAATGATGCTCTCAGTATCTGTTCTTTCATAGTGTAATAATGCAGGCGTAGAATTACGTCCCTCGGAGTGTCAGCATTGGCATTGCGGGGCCGTGAGGCTCTGTGGGCTCTATCAAGTAGGAGATCTTGATCTGTATCCGTGACTAAAAGATCTCTAAAGAGGGTGGTCAAATATGTATGAAGCTCAGTCGGCGAGACCTCTTCAGATATGCCTCTAATCCGAAGATTGTTCCGACGAGACCTATGCTCTAAATGTGCTAGCTTGGTCTCTAGGTCTGCAATTTGTTCCGCAAGATTCTGAGAGTAAGAAAGCAGGCTAGAATGATCAATTGCCAGATCTTCATGTTTCTTCTCAAGTGTCTCAGTCCGCTCCCCTAGGGAGAAGATGTCTCTTTTTAGTTCACTAACTGATTGACGGAGGTCTTGTCTTAGGGATGTGTAGTGGGTGTCCATCTTATCAGATAATGCCTTGATTGAGTCTAAGAAGGTGGATTGTGAAAGTGCATCCCTGTCTTTATGTAGGTTACCTGCTTTAGGATTTTTGGTAATAAAGGCTGTAGAATCTCTAGAGTCTTCCTCTGAAAGGTCTGGATCTGATAAGATCTTACTATGGAAATGATCAGTTATGGTCCTTTTAGGATTGTCTTGATGTCTAAGTTTTCTTTTTCCAGACTGTGCCATGTTGAGATGGGTTGCCCCTAGGTCTTCTAGGGATCGGCAGAGTAAGCTACTTCCTTATTAGAAATGAGAGCTGGGTTCGAATCAAGCCGTCACTTCTCACATTTGGGCCTTAGCCCTCCATATCCTCTTCTGACTTTTTTTTTTAAAAAGAGTGGGTAGGATTAGTTTCTCTCAGGTGAAGTTGTGGATGCGGCTATACTCCCAGGATTATAGATACGGAACTTGGGGTGTGCTCCAAATAGGGGAAGGACTATGTACTATTTATCCGGGGCACTTGGAGTTTAGGGGTAGTCCCTCTCCTGGGTAGATGCCACCTCTGGGCGAACCTGGGAAAAGGATAGTGGGTATGACCCACAACCCAAAAGGGCTGTGGGAAAGGAGGGAGAGGGACCTCTATGTGGCAGATATAAAGCATTGTCTCTGATAGGCCTGGGCCTCCTGTTATGGGGGTAGAGTGAGGGTAGGCCTTTTGCGAGAGGGTGAGTGGTCTTTTACTTAGTAAAGGAGGGAGGTGAAATGATTCAGGTAGCTCCGGTAGGTCGGCAGATGGAGAGGTGTGGGGGGGGGGGGGGTTGGCCCCTGGCCCTATGAGTGATTGGATGGGCCTGTGACCTGCGGGTTTGTTGTGCTGCCTCTGAGTATCCCGAAAAAGTGAGGTGTGGGACAGGAGAGGCAAATCTGAGGAGTAGGCTTTTCTTTTTTTTTTTTTTCTTCCCTATGGAAGCGTATTCTCGTGAGCGCAAGGCTTCCAGGCAATGCGAACGCGACCCTAACTTGTAATACCAGTGCACATATACACGCACTGGTATTAATGAATGGAGCACAAATACCGCGCTCGCAAAAGCACAATATTGCGATCCACTCATACTATAGCCCTCAGTGGGAAGTCTATTCCAAGTATTAATCACTTTTTCTGTACAGAAAATCTTTTCCTGCATTCCTACAGCTTGAAAGTGTGACTCCTTGTTCAGGTATTCTACTTTATGTGCAAAAGGCTTTCCTCTGAGGGTTTGTATTATATGACCTGTCACTTTTTTTTTTCTCCTTCAAGCTCTGCATTAAAGGTTATGATCAATTTAAAATAAGAAGAAGGGTTCAGGCGTTCAAAGCTTTCCAGAATTTAAGCTATATGAATATTATATAGTTGAAGCATTATTTTTGTTAGTGTGTAGTAGAACAATACTACAACAGAAAGGAGAGAATCAAAACAGTGAGTGCAAAAAGGTTTTTGGAAGTGTGACATTGGAAACTGCAAGATAGTAACAGTATATGCTGTCCCCCTGTGTTTTCAGACACCTTTGGACGTGTCCCTGATAATAAGTCACAATTTGACCTCTGTTCTAAATGCTGCTATTCTTCAAGTGTTAAATATTCTGGGCAAACATTGCTTCTTGGAGACAGCAAATGAGACTGAGTTACAAATATGTTCTGTTCAAACAAAGATAGAAAGCAAACATCCCTAGAATGTGGGTTTTTGTGCACGTTTACGGCTGCAATATCTGTCCTACAGTAGATCTGTCTCCCAAGAAAACACACGGGATGGTAAAATTAATTTATTTTTCTCTTCCTAAATGCACATTTGACCTTTTCAGGGAAATCTTTCAAACACTGTTAAAATGTAACCGTACAGTACTACTGAAAATATCATTAATCCAAAACATTAACAAATAGAACATAGAATTTTAATGTATACCTCTGACTCATCATATATGCATATTTAATTAAGCTTCTAATCTCAAACTTTATTTTATAATTGATCATAGCCTAGATTCCACATAAACCTGTAATTATTATGGGCCAGATTAATCCTCCCGCACGCACGCACACTAACTAGCGGCTAGATTACGAGTTTTGCGTTATGAGCGGTGCAGTGCTAACTTGAAAGTTATTGTCACCGCTCACTTCACTACAGCGCTGGTATTACAGGTTTACAAAAACCCAGCGTTATCAGGCAAAAAGTGAGCATAGAGCAAAATTGAGCTCCATACCGCACTCCAATACAAGGGCTGCTGAAAGCTGCGGTGAGCTGGTTTTACGTGCTTGTGCACGATTTACCCAAAGACATCAATGGGGAGAGCCATCTGAAAAAAAGTCTAACACCTGCAAAAAAGCATTGTAAAGCTCCGTAACGCAGCCCCATTGAGTCCTATGGGGAAACTAAATTTATGTCTACACCTAACACCCTAACATGAACCCCGAGTCTAAACACTCCTAATTTTACACTTATTAACCCCTAATCACCCCTACAGTGTATATATATATATATATATAGGTGTGAAGAGGAGTAAATGAAATCAGCGCTAAGTATAAAACCTGAGAGGATGAAATACTATATGTAACTCAGAAGTGCTGCCTAAAACCTGAACGCAGGGAATCTGGAGTCCCCACTCCAGAAAGCCTGTTACTCAACAACAGAGGCTAAAAAAGGTGTGTGGAAAGAGTGGTAGAAAGCGCAAAACTAAATTAAATGAACAAAAACTATTTTCACTAATAAAATGCAAAATCAAATAATATGACAGATATATTCAAATGTCAGTAGTAATCAATGAAATCACAAAGCAAATCGCTGTTTAGTCTCATATGGATTAAATTAGAAACTTTGTTAAAAAATTGCAGTTAAAACTTTGTTAAAAAGTATCTCCAGTTGATTTCGTATCCAACGGAATAAATTTATCCCACTTACTAGATGCAACCTCAATCAATGAGGTAAATGCTGCACTCTTGTTAGAAAACAGAGATCCTCTGTCCGTCAGTCAGTCTGGAAACTTCGGTGTAGCCTGGAAATGGTAGTCTCCACATCCCCGCCGGAGGCTGAATATATTGAGGAGGAGACAAAAAAATGCCAAACAATAGTGCAATACTGTACTAGTAAAAGGTTAAACACATTTTATTAGAATCTAAGGTAAAACTTGCTTACATTCATTAACCTCAATTTGTTATGAGGTATCAGACAAGCATAGCGTAATCAAGCACTCAAAGTGCACATCGATTCCACTGTTGGAGTATCTTCCAGCAGTCCCGTATATATGTGAACCAATCCTCTGATGAGGAAGGTAAGATATTTTTGACACCTTTGAAACGCGTTAGCAAATAGTTTCAAAAAAGGAAGTTTTTGCAAAAGACTTTGGTTGGCCTGTACAATTTGAAATATTGCTTCTATCGCCTCAGATATATACAGGACTGCTGGAAGATACTCCAACAGTGCAATCGATGTGCACTTTGAGTGTTTGATTACACTATGCTTGTCTGATACCTCATAACAAATTGAGGTTAATGAATGTAAGCAAGTTTTACCTTAGATTCTAATAAAATGTGTTTAACCTTTTACTAGTACAATAATGCACTCTTGTTTGGTCTCCGGGTATGTGGAGAGAATAAGAATAAGGGGAAGGAAGGAATACTACCATTTCCAGGCTACACCGAAGTTTCCAGACTGACTGACGGACAGAGGATCTCTGTTTTCTAACAAGAGTGCAGCATTTACCTCATTGATTGAGGTTGCATCTAGTAAGTGGGATAAATGTATGTTTTAAGATTGGGCCATTCTGCTATGACCTACAGTTAAAGATGAATCCCATAAGAAATAAAAGAAATGTGTTTTGCCTCCTCAATCCTCCTCTCAACTGTATTTTTCCCATTATCCCTCTCCCACCTGCCTCTTTTTCTCTCACTTTTCACCCTAGTCCAGTAGCCTTTCTCCTCCTTTCCCTCTCTGTCTTCTCCTCTTGTCTATCTCTCTCTCTTCTTGTCTCTCTCCTCTGTTTTACTGTTTTCATGTCTGCTTTTTTGTACTTCTCCTTTTCTCTTGTTCTGTCTCTGGGCTTCATGTACGAAGCAGCGTAAGCACATGCGAGCCTGCTTACCGCAATGTAAGAAGTATTGGTCATTAGACTGCTGCTTCTTACACTCTTCACCACCCCTTATATAAAAAATACTTTAAAGGGACCGTCAAGTCCAAAAAAAAACTTTCATGATTCAGATAGGGCATGTAATTTTAAACAACTTTCCAATTTACTTTTATCACCAATTTTGTTTTGTTCTCTTGGTATTCTTAGTTGAAAGCTAAACCTAGGAGGTTCATATGCTAATTTATTAAACCTTGAAGGTTGCCTCTAATCTAAATGCATTTTGACAGTTTTTCACCACTAGAGGGCATTAGTTCATGTGTTTCATATCGATAACATTGATCTTATGCACGTGAATTTACCAAAGGAGTGAGCACTGATTGGCTAAAATGCAAGTCTTTCAAAAAAACTGAAATAAGGGGGCAGTCTGTAGAGGCTTAGATACAAGGTAATAACAGAGGTAAAACGTGTATTATTATAACTGTGTTGGTTATGCAAAACTGGGGAATGGGTAATTAAGGGATTGTCTATCTTTTAAAACAAAAATTCTGGTTTTGACTGTCCCTTTAACCCTTTATCCACAACTGACAACATGTGGTTGTCATCAGCTCCGGGGGGCATTTTGGAACTGATTATGGAGCTGATCATGTGTAGTCATCATCCTGGAGATCAGGAAGTGCTTGAAAGAACCTAAGGGAGCTGGGTGAGGGGTAAGTATTGAAATCCCTCGATCTCAGATTTCTTAAAGGGATACTAAACCCAGTTTTTTCCTTTCATGATTCAGATAGAGCATACAATTTTAAGCAACTTTCTAATTTACTCATATTATCAATTTTTCTTCGTTCTCTTGCTATCTTTATTTGAAAAAGCAGGAATGTAAGGTTAGAAGCCGTCCCATTTTTGGTACAGCACCTGGGTAGAGCTTGCTGACTGATTTGCTACATTTAGAAACCAATAAGCAAGCTTTACCTAGGTGCTGAACCAAAAATGGTCCGGCTCTTATGCTTACATTCCTTCTTTTTCAAATAAAGATAACATGAAAATGAAGAAAAATTTATAGCAAAAATAAATTAGAAAGTTGCTTAACATTTTATGCTCTATCATGAAAGAAAAAAATTGGGTTTAGTATCCCTTTAAGCCCTAGAACTTCCCTCACCCTACCATTCAAAAGGCAATCATCTACTCTTTCAAACTGAGAGTATAAAGTGCACACAATTTTTTAAATAAATACAAGTAAAAAATACAAACTTTTTTAATAAAGGGGTTTCTAGGCACAAAAAAAAAGACATGCAGACCCTAAGACCCCTTATTTTAAAGACTAAAAGCCCCTCTTTAAAATAAGCTAGGTAATCACTGCAGTAATAATAATCCCTGGGTGAGAATAATTGTACATTTATTACAGAAGAGGCTCATCAAAGTTATATAACTATACCCAAAGTCCCTCATTATAAGATGATTGCCACTACTTTCCCCCCCAAGAGTTCACTTGGATACGGAATCAATTGGAGATACTTTTTAACAAAGTTTTAACTGCAATATTTTAGCAAAGTTTCTAATTTAATCCATATGAGACTAAACAGCGATTTGCTTTGTGATTTCATTGATTACTACTGACATTTGTATATTTCTTTCATATTATTTGATTGTGCATTTTATTAGTGAAAATAGTTTTTGTTCATTTAACTTAGTTTTGTGCCTTCTACCACCCTTTCCACACACACACACACACACACACACACACACACACACACACACACACACACACACACACACACATATATACTGTGTATATATATATATATATATATATATATACACAAAAAGTTGTGATTAAAGGTTTGCATAACCTTGGAGATTTGGTAATATACTGTATGTACCATTTCTCTTGTAAGGTGTATCCAGTCCACGGATCATCCATTACTTGTGGGATATTCTCATTCCCAACAGGAAGTTGCAAGAGGAAACCCACAGCAGAGCTGCAATATAGCTCCTCCCCTAACTGTCATAGCCAGTCATTCTCTTGCAACTCTCAACAAGCAAGGAGGTCGTAAGAGAGAGTGGTTAAATATAGCTAGTTTATTTTCTTCAATCAAAAGTTTGTTATTTTTAAATAGTACGGGAGTTGTGCGATTTTATCTCAGGCAGTAAATAGAAGAAGAATCTGCCTGAGGTTTCTATGATCTTAGTAGGTTGTAACTAAGATCCATTGCTGTTCTCATATATGTCTGAGAGGATTACACAGATGAGGTAAAACTTCAGCGAGAGAATGGCGTGCAGTTTATTCTGCTATCAGGTATGTGCAGTTATAATTTTTTCTAGAGATGGAAAACACTAGAAAATGCTTCTGATACCGGATTAATGTAAGTTAAGCCTGAATACAGTGATTTAATAACGACTGGTATCATGCTTACTCCCAGGGGTAATACCCTTATGATATTTACAATATAAAACGTTTGCTGGCATGTTTAAACGTTTTTATATATACTTTGGTGATAAAACTTTATTGGGGCCTAGTTTTTTTCCACATGGCTGGCTTAAATTTTGCCTAGAAACAGTTTCCTGAGGCTTTCCACTTTGTTACTATGAGCGGGAGGGGCCTATTTTAACTTTTTTTTGTGCAGTTAAAATTACAAACTAAGACATCCAGATTCCCTCAAAGGCCCTCTGAATGCTATAGGACATCTCTAAAGGGCCCAATGGCTTTCCAAAGTCATTTATTGGGGAAGGTAGGGCTACAGCTTGCTGTGGCAGTTGGTTGTGACTGTTAAAAAACGTCTATTTCGTTTTTTTGATCCTTTTTTTTAACTAAGGGGTTAATCATCCATTTGCAAGTGGGTGCAATGTTCTGCTAGTCTATTACATACACTGTAAAAATTTCGTTTGATTTACTGCATTTTTTCACTGTTTTTCACTGTTTTTCAAATTCTGACAAAATTTGTTTCTCTTAAAGGCACAGTACCATTTTTATATTTGCTTGTTAACTTGATTTAAAGTGTTTTCCAAGCTTGCTAGTCTTATTGCTAGTCTGTATAAACATGTCTGTCATAGAAGAAACTCCTTATTCATTATGTTTAAAAGCCATGGTGGAACCTCCTCTTAGAATGTGTACCAAATGTACTGATTTCATTTTAGGCAATAAAGATCATTTTCTGTCTTTTAAATTTTTTTATCACCAGAGGAATCTGACGAGGGGGAAGTTATGCCGACTAACTTTCCCCATGTGTAAGGGACTCACGCTCAAATGGCGTCAAGTACATCTAGGGCGCCCATACAGGGAGTGCAGAATTATTAGGCAAGTTGTATTTTTGAGGAGTAATTTTATTATTGAACAACAACCATGTTCTCAATGAACCCAAAAAACTCATTAATATCAAAGCTGAATAGTTTTGGAAGTAGTTTTTAGTTTGTTTTTAGTTTTAGCTATTTTAGGGGGATATCTGTGTGTGCAGGTGACTATTACTGTGCATAATTATTAGGCAACTTAACAAAAAACAAATATATACCCATTTCAATTATTTATTTTTACCAGTGAAACCAATATAACATCTCAACATTCACAAATATACATTTCTGACATTCAAAAACAAAACAAAAACAAATCAGTGACCAATATAGCCACCTTTCTTTGCAAGGACACTCAAAAGCCTGCCATCCATGGATTCTGTCAGTGTTTTGATCTGTTCACCATCAACATTGCGTGCAGCAGCAACCACAGCCTCCCAGACACTGTTCAGAGAGGTGTACTGTTTTCCCTCCTTGTAAATCTCACATTTGATGATGGACCACAGGTTCTCAATGGGGTTCAGATCAGGTGAACAAGGAGGCCATGTCATTAGATTTTCTTCTTTTATACCCTTTCTTGCCAGCCAACCTGTGGAGTACTTGGACGCGTGTGATGGAGCATTGTCCTGCATGAAAATCATGTTTTTCTTGAAGGATGCAGACTTCTTCCTGTACCACTGTTTGAAGAAGGTGTCTTCCAGAAACTGGCAGTAGGACTGGGAGTTGAGCTTGACTCCATCCTCAACCCGAAAAGGCCCCACAAGCTCATCTTTGATGATACCAGCCCAAACCAGTACTCCACCTCCACCTTGCTGGCGTCTGAGTCGGACTGGAGCTCTCTGCCCTTTACCAATCCAGCCATGGGCCCATCCATCTGGCCCATCAAGACTCACTCTCATTTCATCAGTCCATAAAACCTTAGAAAAATCAGTCTTGAGATATTTCTTGGCCCAGTCTTGACGTTTCAGCTTGTGTGTCTTGTTCAGTGGTGGTCATCTTTCAGCCTTTCTTACCTTGGCCATGTCTCTGAGTATTGCACACCTTGTGCTTTTGGGCACTCTAGTGATGTTGCAGCTCTGAAATATGGCCAAACTGGTGGCAAGTGGCATCTTGGCAGCTGCACGCTTGACTTTTCTCAGTTCATGGGCAGTTATTTTGCGCCTTGGTTTTTCCACATGCTTCTTGCAACCCTGTTGACTATTTTGAATGAAACGCTTGATTGTTCGATGATCACGCTTCAGAAGCTTTGCAATTTTAAGAGTGCTGCATCCCTCTGCAAGATATCTCACTATTTTTGACTTTTCTGAGCCTGTCAAGTCCTTCTTTTGACCCATTTTGCCAAAGGAAAGGAAGTTGCCTAATAATTATGCACACCTGATATAGGGTGTTGATGTCATTAGACCACACCCCTTCTCATTACAGAGATGCACATCACCTAATATGCTTAATTGGTAGTAGGCTTTGGAGCCTATACAGCTTGGAGTAAGACAACATGCATAAAGAGGATGATGTGGTCAAAATACTCATTTGCCTAATAATTCTGCACTCCCTGTAGCGTTTACTTTACAAGACATGGCGGCAGTCATGGATAATACACTGTCAGCGGTATTAGCCAGACTACCTGAACTTAGAGGTAAGCTAGATAGCTCTGGGGTGAGACAAAATGCAGAGCATACTGACGCTTTAAGAACCATGTCTGATACTGCCTCACAATATGCAGAAGCTGAGGAAAGAGAGCTTCAGTCAGTGGGTGATGTTAATGACTCAGGAAGATACCTGATTCTAATATTTCTACATTTAAATTTAAGCTTGTACACCTCCGCGTGTTGCTTAGGGAGGTTTTAGCTGCTCTGAATTACTATGATTCCATTGCAGTGCCAGAGAAATTGTGCAGACTGGATAAATACTTGCAGTGCTGGTGTGTACTGATGTTTTTCCAATACCTAAAAGGTTTACAAAAATTATTAATAAGGAATGGGATAGACCAGGTGTGCCGTTCTCTTTCCCTCCTATTTTTAGAAAAATGTTTCCAATAGACGCCACCACACGGAACTTATGGCAGGCAGTCCCTAAGGTGGAGGAAGCAGTTTCTACTCTAGAAAAGCGTACTGCTATCCCTGTCGAGGACAGTTGTGCTTTTTTAGATCCAATGGATAAAAAATTAGAAGGTTACCTTAAGAAAATATTTATTCAACAAGGTTTTATCCTACAGCCCCTTGCATGCATTGCCCCTGTCACTGCTGCTGCGGCGTACTGGTTTGAGTCTCTGGAAGAGGCTTTACAGGTAGCGACTCCATTGGATGACATACTTGGCAAACTTAGAGCACTTAAGCTAGCCAATTCTTTTATTTCTGATGCCATTGTTCATTTGACTAAACTAACGGCTAAGAATTCTGGTTTTGCTATACAGGCGCGCAGAGCGCTATGGCTTAAATCATGGTCAGCTGACGTGACTTCAAAATCTAAGCTACTTAACACTCCCTTCAAGGGGCAGACCCTATTCGGGCCTGGTTTGAAGGGGATTATTGCTGATATCACTGGAGGAAAAGGTCATGCCCTTCCTCAGGACAGGTCCAAATCTAGGGCCAAACAGTCTAATTTTCGTGCCTTTCAAAACTTCAAGGCAGGTGCGGCATCAACTTCCTCTAATAATAAACAAGAGGGAACTTTTGTTCAATCTAAGACGGTCTGGAGACCAAACCAGACCTGGAAAAAAGTTAAGCAGGTCAAAAAAGCCTGCTGCTGCCTCTAAGACAGCATGAAGGAACGGCCCCCTATCCGGTAACGGATCTAGTAGGGGGCAGACTTTCACTCTTCGCCCAGGCGTAGGCAAGAGATGTTCAGGATCCCTGGGCATTGGAAATTATATCCCAGGGATATCTTCTGGACTTCAAAGCTTCCCCCCCAAAAGGGAGATTTCACCTTTCACAATTATCTGCACACCAGATAAAGAGAGAGGCATTCTTACACCTAGTACGAGACCTCCTAGTTATGGGAGTGAACAGGAACAGGGTTTTTACTCAAATCTGTTTGTGGTTCTCAAAAAAGAGGGAACCTTCAGACCAATTTTGGATCTAAAGATCTTAAACAAATTCCTCAAAGTTCCATAGTTCAAGATGGAAACTATTCGTACCATCCTACCACTGATCCAGGAGGGCCAATATATGACTACAGTGGATCTAAAGGATGCTTATCTTCACATTCCAATACACAAGGATCATCATCGGTTTCTCAGGTTTGCCTTTCAAGACATGCATTACCAGTTGTAGCTCTTCCCTTTGGATTAGCTACAGCCCCAAGAATCTTTACAAAGGTTCTAGGGTCGCTTATGGCTGTCCTAAGGCCGCGGGGCATAGCAGTAGCCCCTTATTTAGACGACATCCTGATACAGACGTCAAACTTCCAAATTGCCAAGTCTCATACGGACGTAGTACTGGCATTTATGAGGTTGTATGGGTGGAAAGTGAACGAGGAAAAGAGTTCTCTATCCCCACTCACAAGAGTTTCCTTTCTAGGGACTCTGATAGATTCTATAGAAATGAAAATTCACCTGACGGAGTCCAGGTTATCAAAGCTTCTAAATTTCTGCCGGGTTCTTCATTCCATTCCGCGCCCTTCGGTGGCTCAGTGTATGGAAGTAATCAGCTTAATGGTAGCGGCAATGGACATAGTGCCGTTTGCACGCTTACATCTCAGACCGCTGCAACTATGCATGCTCAGTCAGTGGAGCGGATATTACACAGATTTGTCCCCTCAACTGAATCTGGACCAAGAGACCAGGGATTCTTTTCCCTGGTAGCTATCTCGGGTCCATCTGTCCAAAGGTATGACCTTTCGCAGGCCAGATTGGACAATTGTAACAACAAATGCCAGCCTTCTAGGTTGGGGTGCAGTCTGGAACTCCCTGAAGGCTCAGGGATCATGGACTCAGGAGGAGTCTCTCCTTCCAATAAATATTCTGGAACTAAGAGCGATATTCAAGACTCTTCAGGCTTGGCCTAAGTTAGCAACTCTGAGGTACATCAGATTTCAGTCGGACAACATCACGACTGTAGCTTACATCAACCATCAAGGGGGAACAAGAAGTTCCCTAGAGATGTTAGAAGTTCAAAAATAATGCGCTGGGCAGAGATTCACTCTTGCCACCTATCAGCTATCCATATCACAGGTGTAGAGCACTGGGAGGCGGATTTTCTAAGTCGTCAGACTTTTCATCCGGGAGAGTGGGAACTCCATCCGGAGGTATTTGCACAACTGATTCATCGTTGGGGCAAACCAGAACTGGATCTCATGGCGTCTCGCCAGAACGCCAAGCTTCCGTGTTATGGATCCAGGTCCAGGGATCCCAAGGCAACACTGATAGATGCTCTTGCAGCTCCCTGGTCTTTCAACCTGGCTTATGTGTTTCCACCGTTTCCTCTGCTCCCTCGAATGATTGCCAAGATCAAGCAGGAGAGAGCATCGGTGATTCTGATAGCACCTGCGTGGCCACGCAGGACCTGGTATGCAGATCTAGTGGACATGTCATCCTTTCCACCATGGTCTCTGCCTCTGAGACAGGACCTTCTACTTCAGGGTCCTTCCAACCATCCAAATCTAATTTCTCTGCGGCTGACTGCCTAGAGATTGAATGCTTGATTTTATCAAAGCGTGACTTGAGTCAGTTATTGATACCTTAATACGGGCACGAAAGCCTGTCACCAGGAAAATTTACCATAAGGTATGGCGTAGATATCTTTATTGGTGTGAATACAAGGGTTACTCATGGAGTAAGGTCAGGATTCCTAGGATATTATCTTTTCTCCAAGAAGGTTTGGAAAAAGGATTGTCAGCTAGTTAAGCGTCTGGCAGATGTTCCAATCGTTCAGGCATTTTGTCAGGCTTTAGTTAGAATCAAGCCTGTGTTTAAACCGGTTGCTCCACCATGGAGCTTAAACTTGGTTCTTAAGGTTCTTCAAGAAGTTTCGTTTGAACCTCTTCATTCCATAGATATCAAACTTTTATCTTGGAAAGTCCTTTTTTTGGTAGCTATTTCCTCGGCTCGTAGAGTCTCCGAGTTATCTGCCTTACAATGTGATTCTCCTTATCTGATTTTTCATACGGATAAGGTAGTCCTGCGTACCAAATCTGGGTTTTTACCTATGGTGGTATCCAACAAGAATATCAATCAAGAGATTGTTGTTCCATCCTTGTGTTTCACAATCTGGACGTGGTCCGTGCTTTAAAGTTTTTACTTACAAGCTACTAAAGATTTTCGTCAAACATCTGCTTGGTTTGTTGTCTTCTCTGGACAGAGGAGAGATCAAAAGGCTTTGGCAACCTCTCCTTCTTTTTGGCTAAAAAGCTTAATCCACTTAGCCTATGAGACTGCTGGACAGCAGCCTCCTGAAAGGATTACAGCTCATTCCACTAGAGTTGTGGCTTCCACTTGGGCCTTTAAAAATGAGGCTTCTTTTGAACAGATTTGCAAGGCGGCGACTTGGTCTTCGCTTCATACTTTTTCAAAATTTTGCAAATTTGATACTTTTGCTTCTTCGGGGGCTATATTTGGGAGAAAGGTTTTACAGGCAGTATTTCCTTCCATTTAAGTTCCTGCCCTGTCCCTCCCTTCATCCGTGTACTTTAGCTTTGGTATTGGTATCCCACAAGTAATGGATGATCCGTGGACTGGATACACCTTACAAGAGAAAACACAATTTATGTTTACCTGATAAATTTATTTCTCTTGTGGTGTATCCAGTCCACGGCCCGCCCTGTCATTTTAAGGCAGGCAATTTTTAAATTTAAACTACAGTAACCACTGCACCCTATGGTTCCTCCTTTCTCAACTTGTTTTCGGTCGAATGACTGGCTATGACAGTTAGGGGAGGAGCTATATTGCAGCTCTGCTGTGGGTTTCCCCTTGCAACTTCCTGTTGGGAATGAGAATATCCCACAATTAATGGATGATCCGTGGACTGGATACACCACAAGAGAAATAAATTTATCAGGTAAGCATAAATTGTGTTTTTTAAAGAAAACATGATTGAGGAGGCAAAACACATTTCTTTTATTTCTTATGGGATTCATCTTTAACTGTAGGTCATAGCAGAATGACAAAATCTTAAAACAAAACATGTCAACAAATAAAAAATAAAAAATAAACCCTGTTCAAGAGTCTGCATACCCTTTGTTCTTAATACTGTGTTTTTCCCACTTTAACATCAATGCCAGCATGCAGTCTTTGTAATACTGTAGTTGTCTATGAGGCCATGGATTATTGCAGGTGGTATAGCTGCACATTCATCTTGGCAAAAAGTCAAATCTAAAATAAAAAAAACTAAAATTAAAAAATTATCATAAAAAAAGATTGCTTTGAGAAAGGCATTTGGTTGGCCATTGCCATTAGAATGGTATTTGGTAGGGCAGTTCCCACTCTTTTGCATGACATTTATTTTAAGGAAGCTGAGATGGTAAAAACAGACAGACAGAACAAAATATACATTTACAGTACATGCACATAACTGAGTGGGTTTTTTGTGTGTGTATATATCAAAAAATGTGTTTATATGAGTGTAACTGTTTATTTATCCCTTTAAGGACACAGCTTTCAGTTTGCTCAATTGTTTTATGACGGAAAAATTCCGTCATATGTCCTTAAGAGGTTAATGTATTTATGTTGTGTTGTTGTAACTTTTATTTTAGCCCTACCCCTTTTGCGCACCACTTGTAATCTATGTTTTCTCTATGAATTGCATGAAATGTTTTTCTTTCATGATTCAGATAGAGCATGCAATGTTAAGCAACTTTCTAATTTACTCCTGTTGTCAATTTTTCTTCATTCGCTTGTATCTTTATTTGAAAAATCAAGAATGTAAGCTTTGGTGCTGGCCCATTTTTGGTTCAGCACCTGGGTAGCGTTTGCAGATTGGTGGCTACATTTAGACACTCCATTTAGTGTTCCACTGTTAATATAGCCCTTAGTGTTTAATGTCCCTTTAAGGTTGCCAGATGTTCTTCCCAAATATACTGGAAAACTATAAGACGATCCATGGAAAGCAGTAGCTGGGTTGTGATCAGATCTAGACCATACTGACATGGTCCTGCAGCTCCATAGCATATTGTTTCATGGTATCTCAGATCAGATTCTAATGCCTACAGTCCCTAAGTTACATGCCCATTTGGACCTCAGTTCAGATAAATTTCTAAGTAGCCAAAATCAGCTGAATGCCCACATGGGACCTGCTACCAGACTTACCAGGTTACCTGAAGCCCCTGGCAGTTATATGTCCATATTGAAACCCAGACCTGTTTAGTGTCCAGTATGTTACATTAAAGGGACAGTAAACACCTTGTAGATATAAGACAATTAGGTTGTTATTTTATAGAATACCATATCTTATCATTTTTAAAAGAAAGTAAAATCTTGTTTGCTGCATTTTTTTTTAAATAGCCAAACTGGACCTATCACTTTCCTATCCAGGGTGCTAAACCAAAAATGGGTCGTTTCGTAAGCTTAGGAGCTGGCCAATGTATGTTTCAGTGCCTGGGTAGTGATTGCTGATTGGTGGCTTAATATAGTTACAAATTAACAAGGGCTACTCAGGGTGCTGAACCAAAAATTAGCCGTCTCCTAAGCTTACATTGCTGCTTTTTAAAATAAAGATACCAAGAGAACGAAGAAAAATTGATAATAGGGGTAAATGAGAAAGTTGCTTACAATTGCTGCTCTAGCTGAATCATGAAAGGACACATTTTGGTTCAGTATCCCTTTAATAGTATCTGTAAAATCATATACTGATTTCTTCCTTTATTCTCTTTATCTTCCTCTTTACCCTGCCTTTTTCTACCCAACTCTCTATCGACATCACAATCCATTTCTCCCTCTCAACTGTATTTTTCCCATTATCCCTCTCCCACCTGCCTCTTTTTCTCTCACTTTTCACCCTAGTCCAGTAGCCTTTCTCCTCCTTTCCCTCTCTGTCTTCTCCTCTTGTCTATCTCTCTCTCTTCTTGTCTCTCTCCTCTGTTTTACTGTTTTCATGTCTGCTTTTTTGTACTTCTCCTTTTCTCTTGTTCTGTCTCTGGGCTTCATGTACGAAGCAGCGTAAGCACATGCGAGCCTGCTTACCGCAATGTAAGAAGTAGCGGTCATTAGAATGCTGCTTCTTCACTCTTCGCCACCCCTTATATAAAAAATACTTTAAAGGGACAGTCAAGTCCAAAAAAAACTTTCATGATTCAGATAGAGCATGTAATTTTAAACAACTTTCCAATTTACTTTTGTCACCAATTTTGCTTTGTTCTCTTGGTATTCTTAGTTGAAAGCTAAACCTAGGAGGTTAATATGCTAATGTATTATACCTTGAAGGCCGCCTCTAATCTAAATGCATTTTGACAGTTTTTCACCACTAGAGGACATTAGTTCATGTGTTTCATATCGATAACATTGATCTTATGCACGTGAATTTACCAAAGGAGTGAGCACTGATTGGCTAAAATGCAAGTCTTTCAAAAAAACTGAAATAAGTGGGCAGTCTGTAGAGGCTTAGATACAAGGTAATAACAGAGGTAAAACGTGTATTATTATAACTGTGTTGGTTATGCAAAACTGGGGAATGGGTAATTAAGGGATTATCTATCTTTTAAAACAGCAACAATTCTGGCGTTGACTGTCCCTTTAACTCTTTATCCACAGATGACAACATGTGGTTGTTATCAGCTCTATAGTTGCTGGTAGCAACCACATGTCGTCATCCAGGGGGGGCATTTTGGAGCTGATTCTGGAGCTGATCATGTAGTCGTCATCCTGGAGATCAGGAAGTGCTTGAAAGAGCCTAAGGGAGCTGGTGAGGGGTAAGTATTCAAACCCCTCAATCTCAGCTTTCTTAGAGATTTTATACTATGGGTTTACACTAAACCCATTTTTTTCCTTTCATTATTCAGATAGAGCATACAATTTTCAGCAACTTTCTAATTTACTCATATTATCAATTTTTCTTCATTCTCTTACTATCTTTATTTGAAAAAGCAGGAATGTAAGGTTAGAAGCCGTCCCATTTTTGGTACAGCACCTGGGTAGAGCTTACTGACTGATTTGCTACATTTAGAAACCAATAAGCAAGCTCTACCTAGGTGCTGAACCAAAAATGGTCCGGCTCTTATGCTTACATTCCTTCTTTTTCAAATAAAGATAACATGAAAATGAAGAAAAATGTATAGCAAAAATAAATTAGAAAGTTGCTTAAAATTTTATGCTCTATCTGAATCATGAAAGAAAAAAAATTTGGGTTTAGTATCCCTTTAAGCCCTAGAACTTCCCTCACCCTACCATTCAAAAGGCAATCATCTACTCTTTCAAACTGAGAATATAAAGTGCACACAATTTTTTAAATAAATACAAGTAAAAAATACAAACATTTTTAATAAAGGGGTTTCTAGGCACAAATAAAAAAAGACATGCAGACCCTAAGACCCCTTATTTTAAAGACTAAAAGCCCCTCTTTAAAATAAGCTAGGTAATCACTGCAGTAATAATAATCCCTGGGTGAGAATAATTGTACATTTATTACAGAAGAGGCTCATCAAAGTTATATAACTATACCCTAAGTCCCTCATTATAAGATGATTGTCACTGCTTTTTCCCCCCAAGAGTTTATAAAACACAGACACACACACACACTATTGTTTACAATCTTATGGCTAGATTACGATTTGTGGGTTAGGCTGAAAAAGCAGCGTTAACAGTTCCTAACGCTGCTTTTTCCCTACCGCTGCTAGTCTTGAAGGTTTAGGGTCACCACACACTTCTTTGGCTTTACCGCAAAACGACTTACGTAAACTTCATAAAGTCTTTTTTCTATGGGACTTTTCTATTACGAGTCTGTCCTGGGAGGCCAAAAAGTGAGCAGTACACCCTACCCTGTCAAGAGTCCTAACACATTTAAAAGTCAGTAGTTATGAGTTTTATGGTACAACGCCGTAACATAAAACTCATAACTAAAGTGCTAAAAAGTACACTAACACCCATAAACTACCTGTTAACCCCTAAACCGAGGCCCTCCCGCATCGCAAACACTAAAATTAAATTTTTAACCGCTAATCTGCTGCTCCGGACACCGCCGCCACTTACATTATATTTATGAACCCCTAATCTGCTGCCCCCAACATCGCCGCCACCTACATTATATTTATTAACCCCTAATCTGCCGCCCCCAATGTCTCCGCAACCTACCTACGCATATTAACCCCTAATCTGCCGCCCCAACGTCGCCGCCACTATAATAAACATATTAACCCCTAAACCGCTGCACTCCCGCCTCGCAAACATTAAATATTATTAACCCCTAATCTGCTGTCCCTAACATCGCCGCCACCGACCTACACTTATTAACCTCTAATCTGCCGCCCCCAATGTCGCCACCACTATACTAAATTTATTAACCCCTAAACCTAAGTCTAACCCTAACACCCCCTAACTTAAATATAATTAAAATAAATCTAAATAAAAATTCCTATCATTACCTAAATAATTCCTATTTAAAACAAAATACTTACCTATAAAATAAACCCTAAGCTAGCAACAATATAACAATATAATATAATATAATAGTTACATTGTAGCTAGCTTAGGGTTTATTTTTATTTTACAGGCAAGTTTGTATTTATTTTAACTAGGTACAATAGTTATTAAATGGTTATTAACTATTTAATAACTACCTAGCTAAAATAAATACAAAAGTACCTGTAAAATAAAACCTAACCTAAGTTACAATAACACCTAACACTACACTATAATTACATAAATTAACTAAATTAAATACAATTACCTAAATTAAATTAGCTAACGTATAAACCCCCCCCACTAAATTACAGAAAATAATAAACAAATTACAGATATTTAAACTAATTACACCTAATCTAAAACCCACCATCCACACAAACAAAGCCCCAAATAAAATACTATCTAAAAAAAAACCTAAGCTCCCCATTGCCCTGAAATGGGCATTTGGATGGGCATTGCCCTTAAAAGGGAAGTTAGCTCTTTTGCAGGCCCAAACCCTAACCTAAAAATTAAACCCACCCAATGCACCCTTAAAAAAACATAACACTAACCCCCTGAAGATCGACTTACAGTTCTAAAGACCGGACATCCATCCCCAAAGAAGCGACAGAAGTCTTCATCCAACCGGGCTGAAGTCCTCAACGAAGCCGGGAGAAGTCTTCATCCAAGCCGGGCAAAGTAATCCTCCAGACGGGCAGAAGTCTTCATCCAGACGGCATCTTCTATCTTCATCCATCCGACACGGAGCGGGTCCATCTTCAAGACATCCAACACTGAGCATCCTCTTCATCCGACGACTACCCGACGAATGAAGGTTCCTTTAAGTGACGTCATCCAAGATGGCGTCCCTTAGATTCCGATTGGATAATAGAATTCTATCAGCCAATCGGAATTAAGGTAGAAAACATTCTATTGGCTGATGCAATCAGCCAATAGGATTGAAGTTCAATCCTATTGGCTGATCCAATCAGCAAATAGGATTGAGCTCGCATTCTACTGGCTGTTCCAATCAGCCAATAGAATGCAAGCTCAATCCTATTGGCTGATTGTATCAGCCAATAGGAATTTTTCTACCTTAATTCCGATTGGCTAATAGAATTCTATCAGCCAATCGTAATCTAATAGATGCCATCTTGGATGACGTCACTAAAAGGAACCTTCATTCGTCGGGTAGTCGTCGGATGAAGAGGATGCTCTGCGTCAGATGTCTTGAAGATGGACCCGCTCTGCGGCGGATTGATGAACATAGAAGATGCCGTCTGGATGAAGATTTCTGCCCATCTGGAGGACCACTTCACCTGGCTTGGATGAAGCCTTCTCCCAGCGTCGTTGAGGACTTTGGCCCGGTTGGATGAAGACTTCTGCTGCTTCTTTGGGGATGGATGTCCGGTCTTCAGAACTGTAAGTCGATCTTCAGGGGTTTAGTGTTAGATTTTTATAAGGGTGTATTGGGTGGGTTTTATTTTTAGGTTAGGGTTTGGGCCTGCAAAAGAGCTAACTGCCCTTTTAAGGGCAATGCCCATCCAAATGCCCTTTTCAGGGCAATGGGAAGCTTAGGTTTTTTTAGATAGTATTTTATTTGGGGGCTTGTTTGTGTGGGTGGTGGGTTTTACTGTTTGGGGGGTTGTTTTTATTTTTTTCTACAGGTAAAAGAGCTGATTACTTTGGGGCAATGCCCTGCAAAAGGCTCTTTTAAGGGCTATTGGTAGTTTAGTTTAGGCTAGGGGTTTTTTTTACTTTGGGGGGGCTTTTTTATTTTGATAGGGCTATTAGATTAGGTGTAATTAGTTTAAATATCTGTAATTTGTTTATTATTTTCTGTAATTTAGTGTTTTTTTTACTTTAGCTAATTAAATTTAATTTACTTAATTTTATTTAATTTAGTAAATTTATTTAATTATAGTGTAGTGTTAGGTGTTATTGTAACTTAGGTTAGGTTTTATTTTACAGGTACTTTTGTATTTATTTTAGCTAGGTAGTTATTAATTAGTTAATAACTATTTAATAACTATTGTACCTAGTTAAAATAAATACAAACTTGTCTGTAAAATAAAAATAAACCCTAAGCTAGATACAATGGCCCTAAGTTATCAAGGTCTGTCGGACCTGATCTGACAGTGCGGATCAGGTCCGACAGACCTCACTGAACACGGCGAGCAATACGCTCGCCATATTCAGCATTGCACCAGCAGCTCACAAGAGCTGCTGGTGCAACGCCGCCCCCTGCAGACTCGCGGTCAATAGGCTGCCAGGGGGGGTGTCAATCAACTCGATCGCCAGAAACACGGGGCATCAAGCTCCATTCTGACCTTGATACATATGCCCCAATGTAACTATTAGTTATATTGTAGCTAGCTTAGGGTTTATTTTATAGGTAAGTATTTAGTTTTAAATAGGAATAATGTAGTTAATTATATTAATTTTATTTAGATTTATTTAAATAATATTTAAGTTATGGGGTGTTAGGGTTAGACTTAGGTTTAGGGGTTAATACATTTAGTATAGTGGCGGCGATGTTGGGGCAGCAGATTAGGGGTTAATAAGTGTAGGTAGGTGGCGGCAACATTGGGGGCAGCAGATTAGGGGTTAATAAATATAATGTAGGTGGCGGCGATGTTGGGGCAGCAGATTAGGGGTTCATAAGTATAATGTAGGTGGCGGCGGTGTCGTGGGCGGCAGATTAGGGGTTAAAAAGTGTAAGATTAGGGGTGTTTAGACTCTGGGTTCATGTTAGGGTGTTAGGTGTAGACATACATTGTATTTCCCCATAGGAATCAATGGGGCTGTGTTAGTGAGTTTTACGCTGCTTTTCTGCAGGTGTTAGACTTTTTCTCAGCCGGCTCTCCCCATTCTTATGGGGAAATCGTGCATGAGCACGTATGACCAGCTCACCACTGACTTAAGCAGCGCTGGTATTGGAGTGCAGTAATGAGCAAAATTTTGCTCAAGGCTCACTTCTTGTCTTTTAATGACGGGTTTATAAAAACCCGTAATACCAGCGCTGCAGGTAAGTGAGCGGTGAGACAAAACTGCTTGTTAGCACCGCATAGCCTCTAAAGCAAAACTCGTAATCTAGCCGTTATTTATCTAAATTTTGATAAAAATATGCACTTTTTTTTTTACACTCTTTATTATACAGTTCTCACGTATCATAATATATACATAAAATTATAGTATAGCGTGAATCGTCTGTTCTGCTAAAATAATATATATATATATAATATGTGTGCGTTACTCCATGAAAATGGACTATAGTAAGGGTTAAATGTGTGCAACATCTAGAAGCTCTAAAACAGCTCAGCACAGGGGTGGAAATGGCTCAGCAGTTAAAGGGTTAAATGGCCATTATAGTCGAAAAAATTACGTTAGTGCCTCGGTACCTGTATTTATTTAACACACGCAAAGGGAGTTAAACACAAAGTAAAAGTACCCAATTTTTACTATAATGGCCCTTTATTAAAGGGAAATGAACCCCCCAAAAAATTATTTCATGATTCCAATAGAGCATGTGATTTTATACAAATTTTTAAATTACTTCTATTATAATTTTTTCTTTGTTCTCTTAGTGTCTTTTGTTGAAAAACAGGGACGGAGCCGTCCCATTTGCAAGAACACTAGACGACAGCACTATTTCCTGCCTTGTAGTGTTCCAGATGCCTACCTAGGTATCTCTTTAACAAAGAATATCATGGGAAATAAGCATATTTGAAAATAGAATTAAATTGGAGACTTTTTTTTTTTTCAATTGCTTAGCTTTATATCTATAATTTCATACTTATCACAAATTATCTTTCTGAGAATAAACATAATGTGCAATTTAATAGAGAAATAAAACAACTATAACCCAGCCTTATTGGCTGTCTGGCTACAATTTGCAGTATGAGAGAGGGGAGTTATATCTTTCACACCACAATCTCATATATATGAGATTAATGATGTTTATATGTAAAAGGATGTGTGCATTTATAAATGTACTTATAAACATCACAACAATAAGATAATCTATTTATTATATAAACAAGGGTAAGACATATCTCAACATCATTTTTTAATAAAAGCAGTAACGATAAATACAGGAATTCAAGTACCGATTTCTACTTCAACAGCCTCCACTGAGAATACAAAAAAAAACAAAGGAAAACTCAGTGAGATATACAAATACACTTGTTTGGTCAATCACCTGGTTTAATGCAATTTTCACTGTTCATGCAGGTCAAACTCTGGATTGAACTTCACCTGACTAATGGGATTTGTGGTTTGTGCAATTGTACATTGCTCTAAATACAGTTAGGAAAGATTGCCAGAAAAATGAAGAAAAATAAGTAGATTTACAAAAAATAAACCCTGACCACAAATGATTCATTTTTTTTTATACCTCGAAAATAGTTTGAACAATTATCTGCACCAATATTTCCGCTATAGAAATGACTGGCAAATGTAAATTATCTATACAAAATAATAAAAAATACCATGTTATTTTGATACTTTCACATACTAGTATTTTATATATACAGTATATATACAGTATATATATATATATATATATATATATATATATATATATATATATATATAAATCCAGAATACCAGCACTCACTATTCTCTATTAGCGTCGGGGTGCTCCCAAATTATTAACATGCATTAGTGGTTCAAGTGAACAGAGGCACTCTCCGTGTATCAAAACAAATTAGTGCTTTATTTTAATCCCATTTGAGTAAACGTTTTCGGGCTATGATGCCCGTCATCAGACTCCTGTTTGCACTGTTTGTAATCACAGGAGTCTGATGACGGGCATCATAGCCCGAAAACGTTTACTCAAATGGGATTAAAATAAAGCACTAATTTGTTTTGATACACGGAGAGTGAATCTGTTCACTTGAACCACTAATGCATATATATATATATATATATATATATAGTGTTGAATGTACTTAATACAATTAGAGCTAGATTATTAGCGCTCCACAATAATGTGCGCTGGTATTACAAGTAAATTACAATGTGAACGCGAGCTTGCATTAGCATTGCTAAGTAGCATTGCGCTCACAAGAACGTGCTTCCATAGACTCCTATGAATAGATAGAACATACTCTTTTATGTGGCTAACATTGGAATGTAGATAAAGAAGTGACAGTGATATAAGAATCACAGTGCTTCTATAGGAGCCGCTAACAGGCGTAAGGTATATATAGTATAATGTGGTTCTCTATATATATAAAATTTATGTGGTTAAAATAACAATGAATACACTGGTATAATAATAATAAAAAAATAAAAATGGGGCAGATAATGCACAGTTGACAAATATGAGTAAAACAATAAATAAACAATACATTTGGACTTAACATTGGAATGTGAAATCTTAATATTTTCATGTCAGGCTAGCGCACTTGAGAATCGGGTTTGCACGTGAGTAGGGTGTTAGGGTTTTTTCCCCACTTTTTTTGCTCCATTGACTCCTATAGGGGAATACTTTATCACGCAAGCACAATATAAATAAGTTTGGCTTTTTACGAGTGTCGGGTTATTATTATTATCATTTATTATTATCATTTATTTGTATAGCGCCGCCAAATTCCGTAGCGCTGGGTTAGTGCGAGAGTGAAAACTGTTTAATTTCTTCTAATATTAGTGCAACCTGACGCACACAAAACGCTTACTTCTAGCGCAGTTAGCGCTGGAGCGGGAGCATTAAATAATGCTCCATTTGTAATTTGGTCCTAAAAAAGGCATTTATCTGTAGACATCAATTAGCAGCTAGCTCACAAAAGAACACAGCTGCTACTGAGCCTACTTAGGTATGATTTTAAAAAAAATACCAAAAAGACGAAGCAAATAATGTAATAGAAGTAAACTGGAAAGTAATTAAAAATCGTATGCTCTATCGGAATCACAAAAAAAACAAAACACATTTGTTTTCATGTCCCTTTAAGTTTCTGAAATCTGGTATTGCAGTTATGCAAATAGAAAAATATAGAGAAAAGCTAAAATGTGCCTATGAATTGGAAAACACATCTTTAAAGGGACATTGTACACTATATTTTTCTTTGTTTTGTAGATGATCCATTTATATCGCCCATCTAGGTGTGTTTTTGTTATTTTTAAACAACATTTCACTGATTTTTAGAGTCCTAACCAAGCCCCAAAGATTTAGATGTATACTGATGTCTACAGACTTCAGATGGCTTCTGTTTGTATAATGGGTCTTTTCATATGCAGGGGAGGGCGGAGGGTAAGGTTCCGCTCTCAGCCCATTTCAGTGGGTGTCCCAGGCTAATCTCATTAAGTGCTAAACTGGGAGCTTCTAAGTAATTTTTTAAAAGGTTTTATACTTTTTATATCAGTATCTTTGCATATTGTTCTTTATAGTAGTGACTATTACATGCAGTTAAAATAAATTTGGTGTTTACTGCCCCTTTAATGAAGAAAAGTATCAAGCTATCTCCCCGCAAAGAGCACAGCATAGTGCAGCAGAGCAACTCAATCCTGAAGAATAAGGAATCTAAAGAAAATGCCTATTAAATATAATGAACTCTGATAGAATCAATGCAGAATATATAGAAGCCTTTTATGTTTGTTTAATAGAGGCCATTAATTCTTCCTGAAAGATACATTAATCAGACTACTATACATATATGACCATTTGATTTATGCTTAGTAACTAAGTTATGAGTATGAATACATACTCATCATCTGCAATAATTATTTCAAGCTTTAAAGAGAACACAGGACTTGACGGCACATAAGATTGACTTGGCACGTTTATTGAGCACTTATTCCACCTGCTGTAAAATTGCAAGCTGTGTCTTTTTTTAACCTTTTATTAGATTTATACAGCGCTGCAAATACAGATCAAATTATTTATGCAAATACAGTAAAAACACATAAAATGAGAGATAAAATTACTATTGTCCATAGGATGGGCAATAAATAATCAACTATTAGAAGTGGCTGGTTATTGCTACCGCAAGCTCACGGTAGCAATTAGCGCTCATAAAATTAACCAGAGGTCATACCTGTGGTTAATGTTTTAAATATCCCCCAATTGCCCCCCCAAAAATGTTTGATGTCCCTTTTTTAAAAGCAGTTTTGGGGGCTGAAGTTGGCAGGTGTGGGATGTTAGAAAAACAACAGCACTGAAAAGTGCCTTTACATGGCGGTCTATGGGGTCTTTGTGTTCACTATATATATATATATATATATATATATATATATATATATATATATATACTTATACACACATATATATATATATATATATATATATATATATATACAGTATATATATATATATATATAAAAATCCTTAGGGAAAGGGTACTCTCACTTCAAAGTAGTCAGTATACCAGGGTCTCCAGCTTGATAGATATATAGTCCAAAAAACCCCCACCAATAGCAAGCAAATGAGGGGAAAGCATTACTCTCTGGATTTTCACAATAGTATTTTTAATGTACATTTTTTTTTTCCGACTATATTTTTTATATATTTTTTTTTCTGACTATATATATTCTATAATCGCCTTTGAAATGCGTCCATCGCCGTCGGCAGTTGTGCATGCATCTTCAAAGGAATGTTGGCAGTGCAAGGCAGCCAAACCGAAGGTGGATTCTTTCACCACCCTGCTATTTCCGGAATCCACTGGCATGGAGCGAAGGCAAACGGAGCATTACAAAAAAAAAAACTAACCGCCCGCAATAAGTATTAAAAAAATAAATAAATAACCGTCCGCAATAAGTAATAAAAAAAACTAACCGTCCATTATAATTTAAAAAAAAAACAACGAACCGCCCGTACGAACTATTAAGAAAAAATAAACTAACCACCCGCACAAAGTATTAAGAAAAAAAAAATACCCAATAAAATTATTAACCCCTAATTCCGCCAACCACAACATCACAAAATACCTAATACATCTATTAACCCCTAATCCGCCACCCCCCCACAATGCATTAAACATAATTTACCTATTAATTCCTAAACTGCCAACCCCCACAATGCAAAAAACTAACTAAATGACTAAGCACCCTAAACTAACACCCCCTAAATTAACCCCTTAATTACATTAAAAAATACTACATTACAATAAAAATTAAAATAAAAATACATTACCTTAATCTAAAATTACAGAAAATAAAAAAACATAACATTACAAAAAATAATAAACAACACTATCCAAAATAGAAAAATTAAACCAAATCCCTATGAAAATAACCCCCCTTAAAATGGCTTTTTGTAGGGCATTGCCCTAAACAAATCAGCTCTTTTGCAAATTGCCCAACAAACCCTAATTAAAAAAAATAAAAAAAAAAAAAATAACACTAACACCCCAAATAGGTACTCACGGTTTCAGACGTCCGGTGTAGAAGGTCTTCTTCCAGGCGGGTCCATCATCCTCATCCACAGCGAAGGCGGCATGGAGCGGAGGTCCATAGCGGTCTTCCCAGATGTGGCAGTCTTCCCAGATGTGTATGAAGCGAAGGCGGAGCATAGCAGAGGTCCAGAGCGGTCTTCCCAGATGTGGGGATCCTCAGCGACAGTCAGTGGCGGCTCTCCTCAGCGGCGGCGGTCCTCAGCAAAGGCGTGGAGGATCCTCTTCATGCGAATGTCTGCCGCACACTAAACATTGAATTCTAGGTACCCCATTATTTTTGGGATACCTTGCATTCCTATTGGCTGAAATTTTTAAAATCAGCCAATAGGATGAGAGCTACTGAAATCTTATTGGCTGATTTCAGCCAATAGGATTTCAGTAGCTCTAATCCTATTGGCTGTTTTGAAAAATTCAGCCGATAGGAATGCAAGGTACCCCAAATTGATTGAGGAACCTTGCATTCAATAATTAGTATACGACGGACATCGAATGAAGAGAAGCCTCCAAGCCGCTGAGTTCCGCCGCCGCCGAGGACCACCGACGCCACCACAAATGACCACCGCCGAGGATCGCCACATCTGGGAAGACCGCTCCGGACATCCGCTCCGCGCCGCCTTCGCTGTGGATGAAGATGATGGACCCGCCTGGAAGAAGACCTTCTTCTCCCAACTTCTGAAACCTTGCGTACCTGTTTGGGGCTTTAGTGTTAGGATTTTTTTTTTTTTTTTTGTTTCTTTTTGTTTTTTTTTAGATTAGGGTTTATTGGGCAATTTCAAAAAGAGCTGAATGCCCTTTTAAGGGCTGTGAAAAGAGCTGAATGCCCTTTAGGGGCAATGGGTAGTTTAGGTTTATTAGTGTTAGTTTTTTTATTTTTGGGGGGTTTGGTGGGTGGGGGGTTTTACTGTTAGGGGTTACTTTGTTTATTTTTAATGTAAAAGCTGATTTCTTTAGGGCAATGCCCTACAAACAGCCCTTTTATGGGCTATTGGTAGTTTAGTATTAGATTAGGGGGTGTTTTTATTTTGGGGGGATTTTTTATTTTTATAGGGGTATTAATTTAGGTTTAATTTTATTATTTTTGATAGCTTTGTTTATTTATTTCTGTATTTTTACTTTTATTTTTGTAGCTTGGGGGGGGTTACATTTTTAACACATAGACTGCCCTCTGGGCAGGCTTATCAACTAGTATAAATATATATATATATATATATATATATATATATTTATATATATATATATACGTATATATATATATATATATATATATATATATATAATTTTACTAAAAGAAACAAAGAATTAAAGTGCAGTTAAAGGGGCATATGTATCAAGCTCTGAATGAATACAAAACGATGTCCACCTAAAAATATAAAGAAAAATATGGTGCAGATAGCTTCACACAACAGTGCATGAAAGGGATTAGGCTTACCAATACTCAGTCGACGCGTTTCGGCCCCAATAAGGCCTAATCCCTTTCATGCACTGTTGTGTGAAGCTATCTGCACCATAATTTTCTTTATATTTTTAGGTGGACATCGTTTTGTTGGGCCAATCTGGTTCAAACCCTAATCCTGTTTCACACTCCTGTGGACACAGCCCTTCCTCCCCTCACACCCTCAAGGATAGATCTACACTGTGGGATCACTACAAGGAATATCCATCTAGGTCTGGGTGACTTTTATCACTTTATATACACCGGATTTTTTATTTTTTTTCATTTTGTCATTTTGATTTTTTCGTCACTGAATTGCAATTCACATATTGATTTTCCATAGACACATTTTTCTATTTTTATATTGAGTCATTTCCCACGACAATCATTACTTTTTGGATTTCACACTATTTTTTTGGATTTCACACTATTGACTATTTCTGGACACTAGACATTTGTATATATATTTTTGATGTATTGTTGACAATTTTCTGAGTATCCTCATTACCCCAACCCGTGCATTCTCAGTCTGACATCTGTGATTATTTGTTGCTTACTATCTGTTGCTGATATTTTGCACATTGCTTGTATTTACTATTGTTTTACTCATTTATTCTCATGGATCCATGATTTACACTGTATGTTTTTAGACATTGTTAATAAATTTTAGAATTTTAATATTTTAACAATTTTATTGAACATATTTGCTTTCCCCTTTTGCCTCCAGCTTGGTAGGCGCTTGGGGGGGGTCCCCTTTATCACTTGTTATGTATAATGGCACACATGAACTAACACTCTTTAGCTGTGAAAAACTGTCAAATGCATTTAGATAAGAGGTGGCCTTCAAGGGCTTAGAAATTTGAATATGAGACTACCTAGGTTTATCTTTCAACTAAGAATAACAAGAGAACAAAGCAAATAGAGGATAAAAGGGAATTAGAAAGTTGTTTACAATTGCATGCCCTATCGGAATCACAAAAGTCTAATTTCGACTAGACTTTCCCTTTAAGCACTGGTGAGAACAGGCTGAATCCCACCACTGACGTTCTTGCTGTTTCATTCAATTTCAAACAAATTAGTATACATTTTAACAAACGGGTCTTTTCAAATACATGGTAGACATTTAATTAATTTGTATATATGCATCAGAAAATAAGCACTAAATTAATATCTCTATGCAAATACATTTATAAAAAAAACATTTAAAATTATATTTTTTATTGTAACATTAGCATTATTTGCTGTTAATGGACAAACTCCTTAAAAAGTCTCTTGGGTATTGTTTATCTTATCTCCTTTGCTGGGACCAATCAGAGAAGATATAAATAAGCTTCTGCGCATACTAACAATTACTGTGCAGCATGAAGGGAGGAGAATGCTCTCCAGTCTTTCTGCGGGCAGTTAAAAATCTACTGTTTTCAGATTTAAATTACAGGAAAAGCAGGTAAAATAAATCATGTATAATGCATTTTTTTCTGTGCATAATTAAATATTTAATGGAAAATTAAGTTTAGAGTTTAATTCTCTTGTAACAAGGCACAAACATCTACTGCATAAATAAATCCTTTTTTTTTTTTTTTTTTTTGGGCTTCATTCAAATTTAATTGAATAACCTGACACTGTATCACAGGTAAAGAGCACATTTTAAATGGCAGATCTTAAAATAGAAACAAACCCTTTACAATAGACCAAATTGTGAAAAGCAAATTGATTGGAGTGGAAAAAAATCCTTTTAAATCAATCTGAAAAAATGGTGAGTTTCAGGTTGACCTGTGAACCCTCCTGCCTCATCTGTCTGAAAGCAACAGGCACATCTGTACTAAAGAGTCAACAACATTAGGATACTGAGGATGAAAGAACTAGAAAATTGTTTCACAGACAGCTGTGAAAAGAGCACATAATGATTGTGAAGGACACATTATACAGTTTATACAGTATGTATGTACTGGTGATGTAAAGCTTTAACTCTTAATGGCATGGAAGCTCTGTAACTGCAAATACCAATAATTTTTGAATGAATGAATGAATGAATACATTTAGTCTATACTTTTAATATGTTATTCTGTTAAACCTCTTTACAAACATATCAAACATTTTGAAATACTGGCATTAAAGGGACACTGTAACCAAAATTTTTCTTTCGTGATTCAGATTGAGCATGAAATTTTAAGCAACTTTCTAATTTACTCCTATTTTCAATTTTTCTTCGTTCTCTTGCTATCATTATTTGAAAAAGAAGGCATCTAAGCTTTTTTTTTGGTTTCAGTACTCTGGACAGCACTTTTTTTATTGGTGGATGACTTTATCCACCAATCAACAAGGACAACCCAGGTTGTTCACCAAAAATGGTCCGGCATCTAAACTTACATTCTTGCATTTCATAAAGATACCAAGAGAATGAACAAAATTTGATAATAGGAGTAAATTAGAAAGTTGCTTAAAATTTCATGCTCAATCTGAATTACGAAAGAAAAATTTTGGTTACAGTGTCCCTTTAATTTTCTAGAGAAAAGTAAAGAAAATAAATAAAAGAATTAAAACAAAATTAATTTTTTTATTAATGAACTATTGCTTGCACACAACTATGCAGACAACTATGCGTTTAACCCATGCAAAGGGATTAAATCCATAGTTAAAGTTGGTTCGAAAGCAGCAATGTACTACTGAGAGCTAGCTGAACACTTCTGATGAGCCAATGACAAGAGGAATAGAAACATAGCCCCTAATCACCAGTTAGCTCCCAGTAGTGCAATTGTTGCTGCTAAGAATATGTTCATATGCTTTTAAGCAAAGGATACCAAGAGTACAAAGTAAATTTGATAAAATTTGATAATAAACTTGAATTTAAAAGTATCATAAAATTACATGCTCTGTCAAAATCATAAAAGATTAATTTTGACTTTCATCTCCCTTTAATAAAAACAACTTTTTACATGTGTTCCTTGCTAAACTGCATCCTGCAGAAAGTTGTCTACTGTCTTTACAAAACATGAGAACTAATTTTAGATTTATACTTATCTTGTGTGTACGTTTCTTTTGTTGAAAGCAAACAGCCATTATCCCCCAAGCCTGTCATTAAAAAAGGACATTAAAGGAATATGAAACCCATAATTTTTTCTTTAATGATTCAGATAGAGCATGTAATTTTAAGCATCTTTCTAATTTACACCTATTACAATTTTTTCTTCGTTCTCTTGGTATCTTTCGGCTAGATTTAGAGTTCTGCGGCCAAAGGGGTGCGTTAGCTATGCATGCTTTTTCCCCCCCGCACCTTTTAAATACTGCTGGTATTTAGAGTTCACAGAATGGTTGCGTTAGGCTCCAAAAAGGGAGCGTAGAGGCATATTTACCGCCACTGCAACTCTAAATACCAGCGGTGCTTACAGACGCGGCCAGCTTCAAAAACGTGCTTGTGCACGATTCCCCCATAGGAAACAATGGGGCAGTTTGAGCTGAAAAAAAACCTAACACCTGCAAAAAAGCAGCGTTCAGCTCCTAACGCAGCCCCATTGTTTCCTATGGGGAAACACTTCCTAAGTCTGCACCTAACACCCTAACATGAACCCCGAGTCTAAACACCCCTAACCTTACACTTATTAACCCCTAATCTGCCGCCCCCGCTATCGCTGACACCTGCATATTTTTTTTAACCCCTAATCTGCCGCTCCTTACACCGCCGCAACCTACGTTATCCCTATGTACCCCTAATCTGCTGCCCCTAACACCGCCGACCCCTATATTATATTTATTTACCCCTAATCTGCCGCCCCCAACGTCGCCGCCACCTACCTACACTTATTAACCCCTAATCTGCCGACCGGACCTCACCGCTACTATAATAAAGTTATTAACCCCTAATTCGCCTCACTCCCGCCTCGCAAACCCTATAATAAATAGTATTAACCCCTAATCTGCCCTCCCTAACAACGCCGACACCTAACTTCAAGTATTAACCCCTAATCTGCCGACAGGACCTCGCCGCTACTCTAATAAATGTATTAACCCCTAAAGCTAAGTCTAAACCTAACCCTAACACCCCCCTAAGTTAAATATAATTTTTATCTAACGAAATAAAATAAATCTTAAATAAATAAATTATTCCGATTTAAAGCTAAATACTTACCTGTAAAATAAACCCTAATATAGCTACAATATAAATTATAATTATATTGTAGATATTGTAGCTATTTTAGGATTAATATTTATTTTACAGGCAATCAGCCAATCGGATTGAACTTGAATCGGATTGGCTGATTCCATCAGCCAATCAGAATTTTCCTACCTTAATTCCGATTGGCTGATAGAATCCTATCAGCCAATCGGAATTCGAGGGACGCCATCTTGGATGACGTCCCTTAAAGGAACCGTCATTCGTCGGGAAGTCATCGGCCAGGATGGATGTTCCGTGTCGGCGGGATGAAGATGGATCTAAATATCTGAATTCTTTATTATTAGTAAATAACTATGAACATGTTGATACGTACATATTTGTAATGATTAGAATATGAGTTAATATTATATGCGTTAAAACAAAAACTATTTAAAATATGCTATGCAAAGCTCATGCCAATTTACTTTAAACCCAATCTTTCATTCAGAGCTGCATTTAAAATATTACAATGAGACCTAAAATAGCAGTTACAAACATTCAGCAATATGATTTACAGTGTTAATTTAAGCAATAGGATAATATATATGTTCTGCTATTTAACTGCAATCCTAATACAAAATTAACTTACAATATCAGAACTTGCACAGATGATTTACTTAGCAAATCAGATACAGATTTAAACAATACCTAGGCTTATGATTACCAATTTAAAATACAATATACTTCACCAATTTTGAACAAATTCGTAGCAGTCTTTAGGTCATCTCAGAAGACAGATAAGTAATTTTTGCAATCAATGAGAAGGAGGTAGTCAGCTTGTTTAGATTGGTTTTAAAATGCCCAGCAGCAGATATCATCCAAAGTTAAAACAGCCTTTTTCCTTCTTCTCTTTTGCTTACTTATATATGTTTTCAATCATTGATGACATCATGTGGGTGGCACTACGGGAGCTGACCTTCCCATTGGTTATCTGGGAAGTCTAAATCGGATTGGCCCTTGGAGATTTCATTTTTAACAGCCAGAAAGAACCTTCTGGCTGTAGTTCTCGCAACATAACACCAGGTGGCAGCATTACAAACAGACAGTACAAAAACAATGCAGCATGACAATACATACAAATTCATTTAACCAACATTTTTAGCCAGTGAAATATTTCTTTAAACTATGTAATAACTGCCATAATTTCTTGTATTAATCTCTCCCAATATTAATTATAGGTGAAGCGGCATCAGATTAATTTCCTGATCGTTTTGATATGAAACGTCATGTTTTATATTATTAACATTGTATTATATTAAAGCAATTTAACACTGCTAATTATTAGCTTAAAATGCATTATAATTTTATCAGTATTCTGGCATTTCTTTGCAAATAACAGCTTATTTTTATATCTCCAGATTGGTAGTATTTAAAACTCCTGATATACTGCATTCACCCAGATGTAGTATGTGACATTTCTGTGTATTTCTTCCTGAATACATAAATCCTGTTTATGTAGATCTGAAATAAAAATAAATGTTAATGATCACTTCTCTTCAGGTCCATAAACATCTATTCATGTTCTTAAACACACAGAGGCTAAGATATTCATGCTTTCAAAATATGTATGTCTTGTATTTATTTTCCTAGTATATTTTATTTGAAATCTAACTACAGTTGCTTTGAAATCATAATGTAAGCCATGGGTCTTCTCTATGTTATTCTAACCCCAGACACAATGTCTGTGTCACGTGTATTCTGATGTTATCAGCCACACAGCCTGAGTCACTTGGCAGGCAGTTGTCAATTTTCAGCTCCTTTGAAGAATGTTTGTATCTCTCACATTTCTTCAGACGGATCGGCATTTCCCTTGGAGGAAATCCATATATGGGCCTGTATCCTGTTCTCTGTCAAAATTACTTCCCCAACATTCCTCTAAGTGACTGTATTAAATTGGGTAGGCCAAATGTCATAGAGTCATAAAACTCTGCATATAGTCAAATGAGCATGGTCACTGAGTCAGTTCCTTTTGGAAAATGTCTGTGTGCTCACACCGCAGGGGTCGTGCTTCAAAAGGCTATGCTGATTTCCAATCCTGATAAATGTATATTCACCCAGCTCTCATCTTGTAGGGGGTTTTGAGTTAAATCCTGACATCAGAATTTCTATTCTACAGCACATCTGATAAAATAGACGGCTTCATATATATACACACATCCTTTTTATATTATTTCATTTACGTATATATTAGTATATATATATATATATTATGTCATTTACCTTTACCCTGACATAATTCCCCCTTTCAAATTCAAATATATGTAGGACACATGTTTTTGAATTAGATCAAAGTCGTGGTACTCGGTGAGGATGTTGGCCATATACAACATAGACAGTCTCTTATGTAGAAAGTTTGTTATTTTGAGCCTTCATGTTTATCAGTTAGGCATCTTTAAACTACAGTATGTCTTTAGTGTAGTTGGGGATATGATACTTCATTCTCCCTCTATAACTTGTAGTTGGGATCTGGGATGACATGCCCGCAATTGATTGATATGGACCCATTTATCTATGAAACTTTCATTTTTGGGGATCCGTATTTTATAGGCCACTGGAGATATTTTGTCAGTAATGACAAAAGGACCTTTCCATGAGGGAAGAAATTTCTTCTCCCTAACCTGATCTCTTCCAAAGTTATAAAGATAAACTTTATCATTTATTTCATATTCCTTTTTGGATGTTTTGAGATCATAATAGGTTTTAGTGGCAGTTGCGGCTCTTTCTAAATTCCTTTGAGCAAATGCAAAGGCATATTGCAGGTGCTTTCTTAGGTTTTCCACATATTGATGTGTATTGGCAGCGTTTATTAAGTTTTGGTCTGATGTACGGTATAGCAGATGTTGAGGTAGAACCATTCTTCTACCAGTCATCAGCTCAAAAGGTGACATTTTGGTAGCACTACTTGGAGTTGTTTTTAATGCCATTAAGACTAGAGGTAGTTTTACATCCCAGTCTTTACCTGTTTCACACACAAACTTTTTGAGGATTTTAACAATGGACTGGTTGTAACGCTCTACACCACCAATTGAGGCAGCTCTATAAGCCATATGGAGCTTTCTTTTAACCCCTAGTATTTTCCACATTTTGGTCATCACTTCGCTAGTGAAGTGGGTCCCCCGATCTGATTCGATTCTTTGGGGCAAACCAAATCTGGAAAATACAGGGTTGATGAGCAATGCTGCACATGTTTCAGCACTATTGTTAGGTGCACTAATGCACTCTACCCATTTAGTGAACAGGCATGTCACTGTTAACATGTACTTGTTACCTCTTGATGACCTTGTTACCGGACCAATAAAATCAATTTGTATATCTGACCATGGCATTACCATCCCCCTTTTCTGCAATGGCGCTCTATGCGTTGGTGCAGTGGGTTGGAACTGTGGGCAGATTAAACACCCTTGACAGTAGGTTTGAACATCTTTCAACATGTGTGGCCAAAAAGCATAATCACGTAATATTTCATACGTGAGTTTGGCAACACGATGACCAGATGTGGGAGCATCATGGGCATGTTGAAGCATTAGACCTCATAACTTGATGGGTACTACCCACTGCTAGATGCCAGTTTTGGAAGTTCTAATTAACAAACCATCCTGTAACTTGAATTGTGATCTAGATTTTATTAAGATTCTAAGATCTTCTTTGCCAATGCAATCATCTTTTGAGATGGGGTTGCTTTCAGGATCTTCTATGTGTTTATAGAAGATGCCTACAATGGGGTCTTCTTTTTGACTAGTGATCAGGTCCTCACTAGGAGAATCCTGACTCCATTGTACCAAGTTAGGCTCACTCTGTTGTTTTGCCTGGTTTCTGGTAATGACTTCTACCTGAATTGCACCCATTAAGTGGTCAATATTAAGGAGTTCTCCAGTTATGGCTCCTTGTTTGGCTAATGAATCTGCAAGGTCATTGCCTTCCTTATCAGGACCTAGAACTCTGGAATGACCCTTGGTCTTTTTCCAGTGTATGGTTAAATCATTGGATACCACCAGATTATCAATCTCGCAGAACAACTTGCCATGCTTGACTGGTTTGTTATTGCTTTTCTGCATGCCATTTCTTTTCCAAGTTGGCAGGTATTCAACAAAACTGTCACGCACATAATTTGAGTCAGTTATGATCACAAATTCATGAATACCATGCTCAATAGCCATTTCAATGGTTTTGAAAACAGCAGTTAGTTCTGCAACCTGACTTGATCTTGGTCCAATGTTGAAACCTATAGATATATTTGGGAATCCATTTGCCCCAGTTATACCAATGCCAGCGACTAATCTGCGCTCATTATCAATAGTGGCATGGTAAGAACAACCATCAACATACACCCAAGGTAGTGTTTGACAATGGTCCTCATTGTATATTTTATATGGGGAAAGCAATTGTTCCTCCAGAAAATCATCTTCTGATAATTCTTCCCCAGGATCTCTAGCAGTACAGTCGTGGAGCTCAGCAAGCCCTTGTGCGACTGGATTCTTTTTATTCTGCTTGTAGCGAATTTCTAGTGGCCAGCCTTGTAAGGAAAGAGTCCACGCTGTTATGCGGCTATTAGACAAATTCCCATCTCTTATTCTCTCACTTTGCAAATATAGCAAAGGCTGGTGGGCCGTTTCTACAATTATTTTCTCGCCCTGTATATAGCTGCGGAAATTTTGTAGAGCCCATACAGTAGATAAGAGGGCTTTTTCGCAATCGTTAAACTTTATTTCTACTGGGGATA
This sequence comes from Bombina bombina, assembly GCF_027579735.1. Lineage (NCBI taxonomy): Eukaryota > Metazoa > Chordata > Amphibia > Anura > Bombinatoridae > Bombina > Bombina bombina. The sequence goes on from NC_069504.1 coordinate 823,590,120, forward strand.
GATTTTTGCTCACATAAGCAATGGCTTTGTTCAAATTATCATGCTTTTGGTATAAAACAGCACTCATGCTCATATCTGTGTAACCTGTCTCTAAGAAGAAAGGTTTCCCACCTTCAGGGTACGCTAAGCAAGGTGCTTGAGTGAGTTTTCTCTTCAGCTCTCTGATGGCTGTCTCTTGAGACTCACTCCAGTGCCATTTCACATATTTCTTTAGAAGAAGTAGTAGTGGTTTAGCTAATTCCGCATAATTATCAATGAATTTGCGAGAATAATTCATCATACCCAGGAATGATCTCAATTCCTTTAAGTTAGTTGGGTTTTTAGAATTCACTATAGCTTCCACCTTTTTCTTTTGGGGATTTAATCCTTCAGAGGTAACTTCATGTCCCAAGAAGTTTACACAAGTGCGGCACCATTGAGCTTTTTGTAGGGATAATTTGACACCTGCCCTTTTAAGTTGGCTGAGGATGTGTTTAAGCTCTGCGATGTGTTTTTCAAAGTCTGTGCTTTTGATTAAAACATCATCAACATAAGATAAGGTCCCCCTTTCCAGTGCGTCAGGCATAGCCTTATGCATGAATACAGCAAATTCATGTCCAGAATTTATGTATCCAAATGGAAGTCTCTGGAATGCATACTGAACCTTTTGGAAAGAGAATGCTAGCTTATATTGGTCCTCTTCATGTACCTTTATGGTCCAATATCCCTGTGCACAATCGATGGCAGTGAATATTTTGGATCCCTGCATTTGTGCTAGGCACTGGTCAATGTATGGTACAGGCCAGCCAGACATGTATACTCGTTTGTTTAGCTGTCTTAAGTCAGCACACAAACGCCATTGTCCATTGGGCTTAAGGACACCTAGAATAGGATTATTATAAGAGCTGTGCACCTGTCTGATAATACCTCTTTCTTCCAAATTCCTTATGATCTCTGCAAGAGAATCATATGAGGCTAAGGGAAGTCTGTATTGTTTGACAAATACAGGTGGCGCATCGGGATCTGTTTGTATTCTTGCAATGTGCAAGTCTGTAGTACCACAGTCATAAGAATCCTTAGCGAAAATATCCTTGTATTCCACTAGGAGTTCTCGCAGCTGTTGGCGTTCGTCATCGCTGGAACAGCCATTAGCTAAGGATATTTGCTCTTCGACTATTTGCTGAAATCCTGGAAAGATTTCAGGCTGTCCTATTTCATAGGCTTCTTCCAATCTAGAGGTGAGATCCCCTTGATTATAATTTACATTGCTCCCATGACTCTGGGTATTGGGGTAATCTTGCTGTTTGATTGGCTGATCAAACACTAGAGAGGCTTCTTCAATTTTACAGATGCCTTCCTCTGAGCTGAAGGGATAAATAGACTGAACATTAAATAGACCCTCTGGCATAGATGCAAAGGATTGTTCTATTAATTGTTCTTCAGTTAAGTATCCTTCAGGTATTAGCCCAATTACATTATTCTGGAATCCAAAAGTGTAATAACTTGATTCCAGTGCATATCCTACGGTAGTTCCCTTGGATAATGTTATATCCTGTGGGGTCATGTTATGCACAACAATATGTATTGGAACAGTTCCAATATTCACCATAGGAGTGTAAGTCACTGTGACACCCAGATTTTGTATTCTATGGGAGAGGCAAATCAGTGTTTCAGAAGTTTTTAATTTCTGACCTCTCTTTACCTGTAAGGGTAAAAGAAATTTATCAGCCCCAGCAGGAATTATAACATCGCTAGATACCTGCATATTCACAGCATATGGTAATTGCTGGTTTGATTTCAGGGCTGCATTTTCATCCTGAAATACTTCAGGGTCCCCCTTTAACCTTCTCCAGAGGCAAGAATTAATCAAATCTATTTGTATGGCATATCTATGTAAGATATCATTGCCAATGTATATTTGATTATGGGGAGTATTTAAAACTAATAACAGGTGCTTCACTGACTTATTTCCTATAGAGATAGATAATAAGCACTTAGCTGTGATGTTATAGCTTTCAGACCTGTCATCCAGGCCGTTGACACAGTGGTCTTGGGGAGAAAGATATTTAATCACTTTAGGTTCAGCTATTTGCGCTAATAAACCTTTGCTTATATAGCTAGCTTCCTGTTTTAAGTTTATTTTAGCATACTTGGTTTTACCAAGGTCATGCACTTGTATAGGGATAAATAGATCCTCTTTAACTCTCTCAATCTCTGTGAGGTATTGAGTGTGGCCTCCCCCCTTAGGGATTTTATGATCCCCCTTGTGGAGTGATATGGTTAATACATCGCCATCTAGGGAAATATTCGCTATCTTTCCAGGCGAAATTTTAAAAGTATTACCATCAGGGCCACTAAAAGGAGTCTGATCATCTATTTGTAGAATAGTGATTTCAGGTACAGAGTTATTCCTGAAATGAATCTCCACAGCATCTGGTTTCTCTTCCACCACGTGACAGCTATGTCGGGCGTGAGATATACCAGATTTTTCATAATTGATAGGTCTCTTAACTTATGACCAAATTACATTATTTATGCAATCAATTATGGTGCTTAAACGTTTCAGGAGATCACTACCAATAATTAAACGATCAGTTGGCAGATCCACTATAATGACAGGGTGTCTTATGACCCTGTTCCCCAATTAAAATTTTAAACCAGGCAGTACCGTAGACTTTTAGGGAGTAACCCCCAACACCTATTAGAGAACCATCAAATTCTCTTATTTTAGGTTTGTGGGGTGTTAGCTCATTTAGCTGTGTGTAGTACTTGTGGGATAAGATAGTTGCCTGTGACCCAGTGTCAATTAATCCCCTGATAGGGTTGGAGACTGAATCTTGCAGCTCAACTAATACATAATATCTTCCTGCATTGTCTACCATTTCACACATAAAATTGGCATTCTCACACATCTGTGGGCTTCGCCACGTGTTACCTGAATTCGCCACGTTTTCCTGTGCAGAGGAAGCTTCATACCTACCTGTTTCCTCTATGACAGGGTCGGCTGGATTCTTTTGTACTGCATCTGTGGAAATAAGGTTAAGAGAGTGCTGCAAAGGAAGAGATTTGTTAATTTTTCCCGGATGAGGTTGCTTGTCATCACGGCTAAATCGTCCGTTTCCGGTCTGTGGGGAGATAACATGATTAGTATCATTGATATTTATTATTACATTTTGTACATCTCTCCTCTCCCCTTCAGGTGATACTGCAGTATTTATGACTGTGCCTGTGGTCCACTGCTGACCACTGGCTGTACCCCTAAAAAAGTATTGTTCGGTTGCTGAGCCGTAGATTTTTGACTCATATTAGCGATTTGTTCGCTCAACCGATTTAACTGGGTAAACAGCATATCTGCCTGATTGTACAAGTTACCTCTACCCCTGGGCCTATCTCAGCAGTGCCTCCATACAATATGTCAGTATATTTATGAAAATCTTAGCAGTATTCTCTAAACAATGTGTAAGTATATGGCAGGGAATATATTTAACAATCTTCCTTTAAACTAAACCTGCAATCAAACATACATTTGCTAAGACAATAAAATTAATCTAAATATCTGAATTCTTTATTATTAGTAAATAACTATGAACATGTTGATACGTACATATTTGTAATGATTAGAATATGAGTTAATATTATATGCGTTAAAACAAAAACTATTTAAAAAATGCTATGCAAAGCTCATGCCAATTTACTTTAAACCCAATCTTTCATTCAGAGCTGCATTTAAAATATTAAAATGAGACCTAAAATAGCAGTTACAAACATTCAGCAATATGATTTACAGTGTTAATTTAAGCAATAGGATAATATATATGTTCTGCTATTTAACTGCAATCCTAATACAAAATTAACTTACAATATCAGAACTTGCACAGATGATTTACTTAGCAAATCAGATACAGATTTAAACAATACCTAGGCTTATGATTACCAATTTAAAATACAATATACTTCACCAATTTTGAACCAATTCGTAGCGGTCTTTAGGTCATCTCAGAAGACAGATAAGTAATTTTGGCAATCAATGAGAAGGAGGTAGTCAGCTTGTTTAGATTGGTTTTAAAATGCCCAGCAGCAGATATCATCCAAAGTTAAAACAGCCTTTTTCCTTCTTCTCTTTTGCTTACTTATATATGTTTTCAATCATTGATGACATCATGTGGGTGGCACTACGGGAGCTGACCTTCCCATTGGTTATCTGGGAAGTCTAAATCGGATTGGCCCTTGGAGATTTCATTTTTAACAGCCAGAAAGAACCTTCTGGCTGTAGTTCTCGCAACATAACACCAGGTGGCAGCATTACAAACAGACAGTACAAAAACAATGCAGCATGACAATACATACAAATTCATTTAACCAACATTTTTAGCCAGTGAAATATTTCTTTAAACTATGTAATAACTGCCATAATTTCTTGTATTAATCTCTCCCAATATTAATTATAGGTGAAGCGGCATCAGATTAATTTCCTGATCGTTTTGATATGAAACGTCATGTTTTATATTATTAACATTGTATTATATTAAAGCAATTTAACACTGCTAATTATTAGCTTAAAATGCATTATAATTTTATCAGTATTCTGGCATTTCTTTGCAAATAACAGCTTATTTTTATATCTCCAGATTGGTAGTATTTAAAACTCCTGATATACTGCATTCACCCAGATGTAGTATGTGACATTTCTGTGTATTTCTTCCTGAATACATAAATCCTGTTTATGTAGATCTGAAATAAAAATAAATGTTAATGATCACTTCTCTTCAGGTCCATAAACATCTATTCATGTTCTTAAACACACAGAGGCTAAGATATTCATGCTTTCAAAATATGTATGTCTTGTATTTATTTTCCTAGTATATTTTATTTGAAATCTAACTACAGTTGCTTTGAAATCATAATGTAAGCCATGTGTCTTCTCTATGTTATTCTAACCCCAGACACAATGTCTGTGTCACGTGTATTCTGATGTTATCAGCCACACAGCCTGAGTCACTTGGCAGGCAGTTGTCAATTTTCAGCTCCTTTGAAGAATGTTTGTATCTCTCACATTTCTTCAGACGGATCGGCATTTCCCTTGGAGGAAATCCATATATGGGCCTGTATCCTGTTCTCTGTCAAAATTACTTCCCCAACATTCCTCTAAGTGACTGTATTAAATTGGGTAAGCCAAATGTCATAGAGTCATAAAACTCTGCATATAGTCAAATGAGCATGGTCACTGAGTCAGTTCCTTTTGGAAAATGTCTGTGTGCTCACACAGCAGGGGTCGTGCTTCAAAAGGCTATGCTGATTTCCAATCCTGATAAATGTGTATTCACCCAGCTCTCATCTTGTAGGGGGTTTTGAGTTAAATCCTGACATCAGAATTTCTATTCTACAGCACATCTGATAAAATAGACGGCTTCATATATATACACACATCCTTTTTATATTATTTCATTTACGTATATATATTAGTATATATATATATATATATTATGTCATTTACCTTTACCCTGACAATTTGTAGGTATTTTATTTAATTAATTTATTGATAGTGTAGTGTTAGGTTTAATTGAAACTTAGGTTAGGATTTATTTTACAGGTAATTTTGTAATTATTTTAACTAGGTAACTATTAAATAGTATTAACTATTTCATAGCTATTGTACCTGGTTAAAATAAATACAAAGTTGCCTGTAAAATAAATATTAATCCTAAAATAGCTACAATATAATTATAATTTATATTGTAGCTATATTAGGGTTTATTTTACAGGTAAGTATTTAGCTTTAAATAGGAATAATTTATTTAATAAGATTTATTTTATTTCCTTAGATAAAAATTATATTTAACTTAGGGGGGTGTTAGGGTTAGACTTAGCTTTAGGGGTTAATACAATTATTAGAGTAGCAGCGAGGTCCGGTCGGCAGATTAGGGGTTAATACTTGAAGTTAGGTGTCGGCGATGTTAGGGAGGGCAGATTAGGGGTTAATACTATTTATTATAGGGTTTGCGAGGCGGGAGTGAGGCGGTTTAGGGGTTAATACATTTATTATAGTGGCAGCGAGGTCCGGTCGGCAGATTAGGGGTTAATAATTGTAGGTAAGGTAGCGGCGACGTTGGGGGGCAGATTAGGGGTTAATAAATATAATATAGGGGTCGGCGATGTTAGGGGCAGCAGATTAGGGGTACATAGGGATAATGTAGGTTGTGGCGTTGTGCGGTCGGCAGATTAGGGGTTAAAAAAATTTAATAGAGTGGCGGTGATGTGGGGGGACCTCGGTTTAGGGGTACATAGGTAGTTTATGGGTGTTAGTGTACTTTAGAGCACAGTAGTTAAAGGGACAGTCAACCATAGAATTGTTATTGTTTTAAAAGATAGACAATCCCTTTATTACTCATTCCCCAGTTTTGCATAACCAACACAGTTATATGAATGTACTTTTTACCTTTGTGATTACCTTGTATCTAGGAACCTTCTTCCAGCCCCCTGATCACATGACTGTGACTGTTTATTATCTATTGTCTTAAATTTAGCATTGTATTGTGCTAGATCTTAAATAACTTTCTGTGCCTGAACACAGTGTTATCTATATAGCCCACATGTACTTTCTGTCTCTTTGTGTTGAAAAGAGATTTAAAAAGCATGTGATAAGAGGCAGCCCTCAAAGGCTTAGAAATTAGCATATGAGCCTACCTATGTTTAGTTTAAACTAAGAATACCAAGAGAAAAAAAGCAAATTTGATGATAAAAGTAAATTGGAAAGTCAATTAAAATTAAAAGTCCTTTCTGAATAATGAAAGTTTAATTTATACTTGACTGTCCCTTTAAGAGCTTTATGAACCGGCGTTAGCCCAGAAAGCTCTTAACTCCTGGCTTTTCTCTGCGGCTGGAGTTTTGTCGTTAGATTTCTAACGCTCACTTCAGCCAAGACTCTAAATACCGGCGTTAGAAAGATCCCATTGAAAAGATAGGATACGCAAATGGCGTAAGGGGATCTGCGGTATGGAAAAGTCGCGGCTGGAAAGTGAGCGTTAGACCCTTACCTACACGACTCTAAATACCAGCGGTAGGACAAAACCAGCGTTAGGGCCCCCTAACGCTGGTTTTGACGGCTAACGCAGAACTCTAAATCTAGGCGTTAATTTGTAAAAGCAGGGATGTAAGCTTAGGAGCTGGCTCATTTTTGGTTCATCACCCTGAGTAGTGCTTGCTAATTGGTAACTATATTTAGCCACCAATCAGCAATCTCTACCCAGGTGCTGAACCAAAATGGACCGACTCCTAAGCTTACATTACTGCTTTCAAATAAAGATACCAGGAGAACAAAGAAAAAATTGATAATAGGAGTAAATTAGAAAGTTGCTTAAAATTGCATGCTCTATCTGAATCATGAAAGAAAAATGTTGGGTTTGATATCCCTTTAACCTGGATTATCACAGGCCAGGTTCTCTGTCCTGCCTTTCTTTCTAATGGTTTTATATTCACTGATACAAGCACAGGCTAAAAAGGGGGTGAGTAGGAACTACAAAGCCCATGATGCACCTGGACGCAAAGCTGGAAGTTCAGTGAAACCAAGCAACAATGGAATTACAGACAAATGAATGGCTGCATAATGAATTTCTGAAAGTAAAAGAGCATAAAAGTAAAATGTATGAGAGAATTTTATTATCATAATATTGCTTGTATAAAACTGTAGGTTTGATTCCAATCTTTTAGATTTTTTTCTTTCAATATTGGAAAAATAGAATCTGCATTTTTTTTAATCTAAATCAAACGTTTCCCATGTGAAACACAGATGAGATTGCTAATTACCATGATATGTGATTTCCATTTCCCACAGCAGCACCTGAAATGACCTGTAATGGCAGCCAGTCACAGAAAACTGAGATATGTTAATGGTGTTAAAGGTACATTATCCCTTTACAATAATCAGTTAGTGAAGCTCTGTATCTTCACACTGGACACAGCCATTTTGGACACATAACATTTAAACTGGTCACAAAACTTCAAAAATGTTACACTTCCAGTCTCTATTATGTGAGCTAAACTGAAGAGCAAGTTACAGTTGTCAAAAGGCCAGTAACATCACAGCTCAGTGAAAGGGCGCTGCTTCTGTCTCAGGATACAACAATACCTGAGCTACAAGATGGCGGCACCCAGAATAAAATGCAGAGCTTGACCAGCCAGATTATGTAATGAGTTAAAATAAGATAATGGCTTTAAAGAGAGCTACATATACAGGAGAAAAAGCATGGTTAGTAGTAACCTGCTACTGTAGTCGTACCCAGCAGGTTAAGTTCCCTTTAACAAAGTCCATGTATGTGTTTTGCAATTGGATAGAGTGGTGTTTATGATAAGTATGTTAAACAGTATGAATACCATTTGTTTATGGGCAGGGTGGATATACTGGGCATGATTGCTCAATTATGTATTGTAAACATTATTATCTTAAAAAATATATATATATAATTATTTTAAAAAATTGATTAATAAAATCTAATTTTCTAAACTAACAAGATTTCATCTAAAGTCAAGAACAGTGCAGGAAAATAATTACCATAAAAAGAGTAGCTGCAACCAGTATTCCCTATAAGGCCATTTTTGTGAGCGGACCAGTAGTGAAACAGTTACTTAGGTAACAGCGCCCTGCAATTGGCAAACACTGCAAGGTATAGTTCTCTTATTTTCAATACTGGGCCGCACACAAAACTTGCCTTAGAGGGAATACTGACTGCAACACATCTCATCTTCTAAAAAGATGATTTTAACAGTTCTTAAACTGTAAATATTGAAACGACCACTAGGTGAAAAGGTTTAAAATATCAGCAAAAAGTCGAAACTTCTCTGTACAGAATAAGGTTTGTATTAGCTGATTTTTAATTACTGCAAGAAGACAGTAACACGGGGTTCTAGATAATATTTTTGTCATGTCCTGGAGTCCATCCTGAATCCTCAGCATGCTAGGTGCTGCTTTACCTGTGTGTCACTTGTAAACTGCAGCTTTAGGCTTCTTGTTGCTAATTAGTCTCTTGTTTTTCCTGCTTTGTGGCTCCACCTATCTGCAGCTCATCACCAATCACCTATAGCCTATATTAACCCAGCCCTTCCTCTAGTCCTTGCCCATTTATTGAGCTTGTCTCTGGGTGTTTCTTCATGCTGAATTCTTCCTGCCTTCTGTGGTATGACCTATTTCTTTCATGTAATTGGCAAGAGTCCATGAGCTAGTGACGTATGCGATATACAATCCTACCAGGAGGGGCAAAGTTTTCCAAACCTCAAAATGCCTATAAATAAACCCCTCACCACACCCACAATTCAGTTTTACAAACTTTGCCTCCTATATAGGTGGTGAAGTAAGTTTGTGCTTGATTTTTATGATTTCTTCTATGATAAGCGCTTCTAAGCATTCTGAAGCCCAATTCCTCTCAGAGTACAGTGTTTGTCAGAGGGATGTAAAGAGAGTATTGCCTATTAATTTTATGGTTTCCCTCACGGGAAATCATTTCAAGGGTTCTCTGTTATCGGTCGTAGGGATTCATCTCCTACCTCCCTTTTCAGATCGACGATATACTCCTATATACCATTACCTCTGCTGATAGTTTTCAGTACTGGTTTGGCTATCTGCTATATGTGGATGGGTGTCTTTCGGTAACTATGTATCATTATTTAAGACACTCTCAGCTATGGTTTGGCGCTTTATGTATTAATATAAAGTTTTAAATATATGTATTTTACTTATATTTGCCATGAGTCAGGTCTATGTGTATTTCCTTTTGCAGTCCGGCAGTTATGTTATGGGAATCATGTTTTAGGAAGTTTGTCTTACCTGGAGTATAGTCTTTTTCCAATTTGACTTGTTTTTTTCTTTGAAAACTTGCAGGCAAATTAGGCTCGCAAGGGCGCAAAAATTGCGTCATTCTTGGCACAAGAATTTTTTGGGCGCAAATGTGCGTCTTTAGTGACGCAAGTTTGTCATTTCCTGCGTCTTAGTTGACGCCAGGTTGTTTGGCGCGAATTTGGTTTGTTATGACGCGATTTGCATCATTTCCGGATGTTTGTTGGCACCAAAAAGATTTTCAACTTCCCTTTGCGTTGTGCGTCCTGCTTGGCGCCAAAAATTTTTGTTTTATTTTACCCCACTTCCTATATGCTCCTTGCCTTCTTTATGCTCAGAGGGCTATGCTATTTGCTTTTTTGTTCATTTTAGCATTTGCATTTTTTCCCATTCCTGAACTGCTATATGTGGAAATAGATATTTCTGTTTAAATGCTATTTTTTCTTTTACATTTTACAACATGTCTCAATCTGATCCAGTCTCAGAAGCTGCTGTAGGAACCATGTTGCTTGAACACAGTTCTACCAAAGCTAAGTGTATCTGTTGTAAGCTTGTGGAGATTATATCTCCAGCTGTAGTATGTAACAGTTGTCATGATAAGCTTTTGCATGCAGAAAAGGTTTCTATTAGTGATAGTACATTATTTGTTGTTCCTTCAACATCTAAAGTACATAATATTCCTGTTGATATTAAAAATTATATTGCTGATGCGATACAGAAGGCTATGACTGCTATAACGCCTTCAAATAAACGTAAAAGGTTTTTTAAAACTTCTCATAACACTGATGAAATTTGTAATGACCGGCAACATACTGATATATCCCCCTTTGATGAGGATCTCTCTGATTCGGAAGATCCTACTTCAGACATTGACAGTGACACTGATAAATCATATTATCTTTTTAAGATTGAGTATATTCGTTCTTTGTTAAAAGAAGTGTTGATAACTTTGGATATTGAGGAGTCTGGACCTCTTGATAATAAATCCAGTAAACGTTTAAATTCTGTCTATAGACCTCCTGTGATTACTCCTGAGGTTTTTCCTGTTCCTGATGCTATTTCTGATGTGATTGTCAAGGAATGGTTTAAGCTTGGTACTTCTTTTGTTCCTCAAGGTTTTATAAAGTTAAATCCTTTGCCAGTAACTAAATTAGAGTTTTGGGAAAAAGTCCCTAAGGTTGATGGTGGCATACTACTATTCCTATGGAAGATAGTACCTCTTTTAAGGATCCTTTAGATAGGAAAAATGAATCTTATCTAAGGAAAGCTTATTTGCATTCTGGCAATATTCTCAGACCTGCCATTTCTATGGCTGATGTTGTGGCTGCATCAACTTTTTGGTTGGATAGCTAAGCACATAGGGAAAAAGATTCTGATTTGCATAGCATTTGCTCATTTGCTTTAACATGCTAATCATTTAATCTGTGATGCTATTTTTTATATCATCAAGATTGATGTTAAATCTATGTCTTTGTCTATTGTAGCTAGAAGCGCTTTATGGCTCTAATCATGGAATGCTGACATGGTATCTAAATCTAGGTTACTATCTCTATCATTCCAGGGTAATAATTTGTTTGGTTCTCAGTTGGATTCTATTATTTACACTATTACTGGGGGGAAAGGAGTTTTTTAGCCCCAAGATAAAAAGTCTAAGGGTAAGTCTAAAGCTTCTAATCGGTTTCGTTCCTTTAATCAGAATAGAGAACAGAAAACCACTCCTTCCCTTAAGGATTCTGGCTCTGATTGGAAGCCATCTTCAAGTTGGAATAAATCCAAGCCTTATAAGAAACCAAAGCCAGTCTCCAAGTCTGCATGAAGGTGCGGCCCTCAATTCAGTTCTGCTGGTGGGGGGCAGATTAAAATTATTTCAAGACATTTGGGCAGGTTCCGTTCAGAATCATTGGATTCAGAATATTGTCTCTCAGGGGTATCGAATAGGTTTCAGAATAAGACCTCCTGTAAGAAGATTTTCTCTCTCTCACGTTCCAACAAATCCTTTGAAAGCTCAGGCCTTTCTGAAGTGTGTTTCAGATCTAGAGCTTTCAGGGGTAATTATACCAGTTCCACTTCTGGAACAGGGTCTGGGTTTTTATTCAAATCTATTCATTGTCCCGAAGAAGGAAAATTCTTTCAGACCAGTTCTGGATCTGAAGTTTTTTAATCATTTTGTAAGGGTCCCAACTTTCAAGATGGTGACTATAAGGACTATTCTGCCTTTTGTTCAGCAAGGTCATTACATGTCCTCAATAGACTTACAGGATGCATATCTTCACATTCTGATTCATCCAGTCCACTATCGGTTTCTGAGATTCTTTTTTCTAGACTAGCATTACCAATTTGTTGCTCTTCCATTTGGCCTAGCAACAGCTCCAATAATCTTTTTGAAGGTTTTCGGTGCCCTTCTATCTGTAATCAGAGAGCAGGGTATTGCGGTGTTTCCTTATTTGGACGATATCTTGGTACTGGCTCAATCTTGTCATTCAGCAGAATCTCACACAAATTAACTTGTGTTGTTTCTTCAAAACATGTTTGGAGGATCAATTTACCAAAGAGTTTCTTGATTCCTCAAGGGTCACCTTTTTAGGTTTCCAGATAGATTCAGTGTCCATGACTCTGTCTTTAACAGACAAGAGACAAATTAAATTGGTTTCTGCCTGTTGAAACCTTCAGTCTCGATCATTCCCTTCAGTGGGTATGTGCATGGAAGTTTTAGGTCTCATGACTACAGCATCGGACGCGATCCCCTTTGCTCGTTTTAATATGAGACCTCATATGAATCAATAGTGCAGGGATTATACTCGGATATCACAGTTGATATACTTAAATCCCATCATCGGATTATTCAAGGGGCCACTTTTTTTATCCTTCCTGGTCTGTGATTTCAACAGATGCAAGTCTCACAGGTTGGGGAGCTATCTGGGTGTCTCTGACAGCACAAGGAGTTTGGAATCCTCAAGATGCGAGGTTACCAATCAATATTTTAGAACTCTGTGCTATTTTCAGGGCTCTTCAGGCTTGGCCTCTATTAAAGAGAGAATCATTCATTCGTTTTCAGACAGACAATATCACAACTGTGGCATATGTCAATCATCAGGGAGGAACTCACAGTCCTTTAGCAATGAAACAAGTATCTCGGTGTCATATATTCCTTTGTTGCCTTGTTCTTTGACTTTCTTTTTTTGGTTCTTGTCCTTGCACCATGCCTTTTTGGTTTCCGTCCATATACCTCTGCATAAAAAGAATACTCCCACTTTCTACGATGCTTGGTAATCCTCCCTGCCTATCCAGCTAAACCCTAACGAAGTCAGCTATGTACTGACACTTACTTGTTGCTATCAGCTGTCTCTCATTCCGCTCCGACTCTACAGCGGTGACGTCACATGCCAATGGCTGTATTCTAACAGGGAACTCCAGCATAACTCTGGCTACAGCTAATTAGCGTCTGCCCTCTTAAAACGACTGGAACCAGATCCGGTACAGTGGCTTGCAACCCACATACCTTCAAGGTTCACAGTAAGTTTATATCAAAATTTGGATAAACGCTTTCTGCCTTCAAGTCGTAAACGTATTGCTTTATCTCTCACATATCCTATGAGATATAATCTTCTCTTCGTACTGCAATGTTTATTTATATGAACTCTTACGTGAAACATGTTACCAGGCTTAGTAATATAGCTAGCTTTAAGAATCTAACGTCTGCACTGTTAACTCCTTTTACCTCACACTTAAATCCTATGTGCACCTGCGTTATACTACTTGGTATAACCCAGCCTAATACTAATTGTTTGACTATCTGATGTTACAGAGGGGTTCCCTTGTGTCCACCAGAACCCTTCTCTGTATCCCAGTTGGTCTAGCTTACACTTCAAACTTACTTTTAAAAAAAAAATCTGCAGTTGTGGTTTTAAAACTGAGAAATATCAATCCTTTCCTTTTAGGAAGTGCAGAACATGACACTCAGATACTTTCATGGGCGGAATCAAACTCCTGTCTAATTTCTGTGATACATATCCCAGGTGTAGTCAATTGGGAAGCGGATTATCTTAGTCATTAGTCTTTACATCCAGGGGAGTGGTCTCTCCATCCAGATTTATTTTGTCAGATTGTACAGATGTGGGGTCTTCTCAAAATAGATCTGATGGCTTCCTATCTAAGCAAGAAGCTTCCTAGGTACCTTTCCAGGTCCAGGGATGCTCAGGCGGAGATGGTGGATGCGTTAGCAGTTCCTTGGTTTTACAGACCTGCTTACATTTTTCCGCCTCTAGTTCTTCTTCCAAGGGTGACTTCCAAGATCATAATGGAACAATCGCATGTGGTTTTGGTATGCGGACCTTGTCCGGATGTCCAGTTGCCAACCTTGGCCACTTCCTTTAAGGCCAGACCTTCTGTCTCAAGGGCCGTTAGTCCATCAGGATCTCAAATCACTAAATTTGAAGGTATGGAAATTGAAAGCTTAGTGCTTAGTCATAGAGGTTTCTCTGACTCAGTGATTAACACTATGCTACAGGCTCGTAAGTCTGTTTCAAGGAAGATATATTATCGGGTTTGGAAAACCAATATTTCATGGTGTTTATCTCATAAATTCTCTTGGCATTCTTTTAGAAAGAGCGCAACCACGACTCAAGGTAAAATGTTTAATATCTTTACTATGAGCATATAATAAGTTGCGCTTACAAGAAGATTTAAATAAAAACGCCTTTGAAACAACACACAGTCAATTAATTCCGGTTTCTGAACAGCTGATCCTGCTTCCACCTCCGTACACCTTTCGCGTGTGAAGTCCGTCAACAGCAATATCGAGGTAAGTCTTTTTATCCCTTGAAGTAGCAGTGATGTCTGTAGCTTTGTCCCTGTCTACGCGTTTCATCCGACTTCTGCAGACTTTGTCAAGACTCTGGACGCTGATTCCTCTGCTCGTGGGTTTCCTCTTTTAAGTACGGTTGGCCCCTCCTCTTAGCCGTGACCAGCACCAATTTAGTATCTGGATCCTCACACGCCCACTAGCCATGTTTATCGGGCGTGCGTGTTGGTTTTGTATGGTACAAATGAATAAAAGGAGTTCAGTCTTTAATAGCAATACATAAGTTATGCAGACTTTGTTTAAATTTCTTCCTAAGGTTGTGAATTCTAACAACATTAGTAGAGAAATTGTTGTTCCTTCCTTGTGTCCTAATCCTAAGAATACTCTTGAAAGATCTTTACATTCTTTGGGTGTTGTAAGAGCTTTGAAATATTATGTTGAAGCTACTAAAGATTTCAGGAAGACTTCTAGTCTATTTCTGGCGTATGTGGAGGTGGGACAGTCTCCGCCTCAGAGAATTACAGCTCATTCTACTAGATCAGTTGCCACTTCTTGGGTTTTTAAGAATGAAGCTTCAGTTGATCAGATTTGCAAAGCAGCAACTTGGTCTTCTTTGCATACATTTACTAAATTTTACCATTTTGTTGTATTTGCTTCTTCTGAAGCAGTCTTTGGTAGAAAAGTTCTTCAGACAGCTGTCTCAGTTTGATTCTTCTGCTTATGATTTAAGTTTTTTTTTCTTGAAATGTATGTAAAATCTATCAGAGAGACTTATTTTTTTGTGGATTTAATTTTTGCAGCGGAAATAGCTGTTTTTATTTTAACCCTCCCTTTCTAGTGACTCTTCTGTGGTCTTCCACATCTTGGGTATTTCTATCCCATATGTCACTAGCTCATGCCAATTACATGAAAGAAAACATAATTTATGTAATAACTTACCTGATAAATTAATTTCTTTCATATTGGCAAGAGTCCATGAGGCCCACCCTTTTTATGGTGGTTATGATTTTGTATAAAAGCACAATTATATTTCCAGTTCCTCTTTTTGTATGCTTTTCTACTCCTCTTTATTTTATCACCTCGCTACTTGGCTATTCGTTAAACTGAATTGTGGGTGTGGTGAGGGGTGTATTTATAGGCATTTTGAGGTTTAGGAAACTTTGCCCCTCCTTGTAGGATTGTATATCCCATACGTCACTAGCTCATGAACTCTTGAAATTAATTTATCAGGTAAATTCTTACATAAATTATGTTTTTGCCTGACTTCCTGACCATACATTTGCCTGCTAATTTTATACTGCTGCTGCCAGATCTGGATTTGACCTCTGCTTGTTTCCCATTGCTGATTTGGCTTGCCGATTCTGTACCTACTTGCTAGAACTTGACTTTTACCTTTTGCCTGTCTGACTATTCCCTGCATTTGCTCTGCACATTTCCTGGGTCTTAATTTTTAACTCTCCACCTGACGCAGACTCAGGTCCAGGATTCAGGGAGAGCTTCCTGGATTGTTCGTGGTCTGTCAATTGAACCACAAATTTTAAAAACACAATTTTTGAGACTTCTGTTTTCTATAAAAACCAAGCAAAGAATCTTAATCGACAATAAAAACAATGGAATGGCAAACACTTAAATCCAGATTAGAATGACATCATTGGCGATAGAATTCCTGTTTAATAAGACACATTTGCTGTAACTTAGAATAACGAAAATGTGAGTATAAAATAAAAATAAACATTTTAAGAGCACAATCATTGAAAGCTTTTTCTAGATGTTGTGCTTGTGATTTCTGTTTTCTCACGTTTTCTGCTAATCTAGGCCTAGATTTGGAGTTTGGCGGTAGCCGTGAAAACCAGCGTTAGAGGCTCCTAACGCTGGTTTTAGGCTACCGCCGGTATTTGGAGTCAGTCAAAAAAGGGTCTAACGCTCACTTTTCAGCCGCAACTTTTCCATACCGCAGATCCCCTTACGTCAATTGCGTATCCTATCTTTTCAATGGGATCTTCCTAACTCCGGTATTTAGAGTCGTGTCTGAAGTGAGCGTTAGAAATCTAACGACCAAACTCCAGCTGCAGAAAAAAGTCAGTAGTTAAGAGCTTTCTGGGCTAACGCCGGTTCATAAAGCTCTTAACTACTGTGCTCTAAAGTACACTAACACCCATAAACTACCTATGTACCCCTAAACCGAGGCCCCCCCACATCGCCAACACTCGATTACATTTTTTTAACCCCTAATCTGCCGACCGCCACCTACGTTATCCTTATGTACCCCTAATCTGCTGCCCCTAACACCGCCGACCCCTATATTATATTTATTAACCCCTAACCTGCCTCCCTCAACGTCGCCTCCACCTGCCTACACTTATTAACCCCTAATCTGCCGAGCGGATCTCACCGTTACTATAATAAAGTTATTAACCCCTAATCCGCCTCACTCCCGCCTCAATAACCCTATAATAAATAGTATTAACCCCTAATCTGCCCTCCCTAACATCGCCGACACCTAACTTCAAGCATTAACCCCTAATCTGCCGATCGGAGCTCACTGCTACTCTAATAAATTTTTTAACCCCTAAAGCTAATTTTAACCCTAACCCTAACACCCCCCTAAATTAAATATAATTTTATTCTAACGAAATAAATTAACTCTTATTAAATAAATTATTCCTATTTAAAGCTAAATACTTACCTGTAAAATAAACCCTAATATAGCTACAATATAAATAATATTTATATTGTAGCTATTTTAGGATTAATATTTATTTTACAGGCAACTTTGTATTTATTTTAACCAGGTACAATAGCTATTAAATAGTTAATAACTATTTAATAGCTAAAATAGTTAAAATAATTACAAATTTACCTGTAAAATAAATCCTAACCTAAGTTACAATTAAACCTAACACTACACTATCAATAAATTAATTAAATAAACTACCTACAATTATCTACAATTAAACCTAACACTACACTATCAATACAGATTGAGCTCGCATTCTATTGGCTGATCGGAACAGCCAATAGAATGCGAGCTCAATCTGATTGGCTGATTGGATCAGGCAATCGGATTGAACTTGATTCTGATTGGCTGATTCCATCAGCCAATCAGAATATTCCTACCTTAATTCCGATTGGCTGATAGAATCCTATCAGCCAATCGGAATTCGAGGGACGCCATCTTGGATGACGTCATTTAAAGGAACCGTCATTCGTCGTCTAGTCGTCGGTTGAAGAGGATGTTCCGCGTCGGCTTGGAAGAAGATGGTTCCGCTCCGCTCCAGAAGAAAGAAGATTGAAGATGCGGCTTGATAGAAGACTTCATCCAGATGATGGACTTCCGACTTCAGCCCGAGGATGGATTTCTTCAGTCGCCGCTTGGATCCAGACTTCAGCCTGAGGATGGACGTCGCTCTTCAGCCCCCCACTTGGGCTTGGATCAACACTTCCGAGGCTTGGATCAAGACTTCCGAGGACGGATCGGTGAACCTGGTATGGTGAAGATAAGGTAGGAAGATCTTCAGGGGCTTAGTGTTAGGTTTATGTAAGGGGGGTTTGGGTTAGATTAGGGGTATGTGGGTGGTGGGTTGTAATGTTGGGGGGGGTATTGTATGTTTTTTTTTTACAGGCAAAAGAGCTGAATTTCTTGGGGCATGCCCCGCAAAGGGCCCTGTTCAGGGCTGGTAAGGTAAAAGAGCTTTGAACTTTAGTAATTTAGAATAGGGTAGGGCATTTTTTATTTTGGGGGGCTTTGTTATTTTATTAGGGGGCTTAGAGTAGGTGTAATTAGTTTAAAATTGTTGTAATATTTTTCTTATGTTTGTAAATATTTTTTTATTTTTTGTAACTTAGTTCTTTTTTATTTTTTGTACTTTAGTTAGTTTATTTAATTGTAGTTATTTGTAGGTATTGTATTTAATTAATTTATTGATAGTTTAGTGTTAGGTTTAATTGTAGGTAATTGTAGGTATTGTATTTAATTAATTTATTGATAGTGTAGTGTTAGGTTTAATTGTAACTTAGGTTAGGATTTATTTTACAGGTAATTTTGTAATTATTTTAACTATTTTAGCTATTAAATAGTTCTTAACTATTTAATAGCTATTGTACCTGGTTAAAATAAATACAAAGTTACCTGTAAAATAAATATTAATCCTAAAATAGCTATAATATAATTATAATTTATATTGTAGCTATATTAGGATTTATTTTACAGGTAAGTATTTAGCTTTAAATAGGAATAATTTATTTAATAAGAGTTAATTAATTTTGTTAGATTTAAATTATATTTAAGTTAGGGGGGTGTTAGTGTTAGGGTTAGACTTAGCTTTAGGGGTTAATACATTTATTAGAATAGCGGTAAGCTCCAGTCGGCAGATTAGGGGTTAATGTTTGAAGTTAGGTGTCGGCGATGTTAGGGAGGGCAGATTAGGGGTTAATACTATTTATTATAGGGTTAGTGAGGCGGATTAGGGGTTAATAACTTTATTATAATAGCGGTGAGGTCCTGTCGGCAGATTAGGGGTTAATAAGTGTAGGCAGGTGGAGGCGACGTTGTGGGCGGCAGATTAGGGGTTAATAAATATAATATAGGGGTCGGCGGTGTTAGGGGCAGCAGATTAGGGGTACATAGGGATAATGTAAGTAGCGGCGGTTTACGGAGCGGCAGATTAGGGGTTAATAATAATATGCAGGGGTCAGCGATAGCGGGGGCGGCAGAATAGGGGTTAATAAGTGTAAGGTTAGGGGTGTTTAGACTCGGGGTACATGTTAGAGTGTTAGGTGCAGACGTAGGAAGTGTTTCCCCATAGCAAACAATAGGGCTGCGTTAGGAGCTGAACACAGCTTTTTTGCAGGTGTAAGGTTTTTTTTCAGCTCAAACAGCCCCATTGTTTTCTATGGGGGAATCGTGCACGAGCACGTTTTTGAGACTGGCCGCGTCTGTAAGCAACTCTGGTATCGAGAGTTGAAGTTGCGTTAAATATGCTCTACGCTCCTTTTTTGGAGCCTAACGCAGCCATTCTGTGGACTCTCAATACCAGAGTTATTTTAAAGGTGCGGCCAGAAAAAAGCCAGCGTTAGCTACGCAGGTCGTTACCGACAAAACTCTAAATCTAGCCGCTAGTTTGCTGTACGAGATAACACACATATGTCTATTGAAAACATACATATGTAAATGTATGTTTTGTCCACTACTGAGAGACTATACAATAGTGCTGAATATAGGTTTTATAAATCTAGACCATGAGACCCATTTATGAAGCTGTTGCTGCAGTTTTGGGGCCTGGGCGTTTCAGGCTATCACAAACAGGCCTGAAATGTTAGTTAAGACTATTGCCTTAACATCTCTTCCACCTCAGATCTGGTAGAGTTAAATTATCCTGATGAGATCTGATGACAAGCCCTGCTCTCATGTGATTAGTTACACAAGAACAGGGGGCGTGGCTGCACAAAGATTTGCTCATGTAATAATAATTATGTGCAGCTGATGCTACCTACTTGCTGCAATGCCAGACAGAGAAGGTTTCTGTGAGCAAAACTTTCCTGTCCAGCATTTAATAAATGGGGGGACCATATACTGATATATACATCTAAAATGTTGTATGTGGCCATTTCAGAGTGTATTGAGCATGCTCAAGATAATATAATTATTTAAAATCATCTTGGAATACTGGTCTGTGGAAGGGAAACATTTTCATTTCTTCAAAAAATTTAATTTGTTAAAAATATAATTTGTCGTTTTAGTTCATTTTCATTTATGGTCTGTATGTTTTAAATAAAATTTTTGTTTTGCGCTACAATACAGATTTTTGCCATTTTGAAGCTGTAATCAGCTATATTAGCTTTAGTATTGTCATTCTATGTAATTTTTAAACTTAAGGCTGTTACACACACCAAGTTATGTGGCGCTAGGCAAAGCAGCTGCTTTGCGCCGTGTCGCAACCTGATGCGACTGAGTACACAGAGATGAAAAGGCAGGACACACTGAGCGCGCACAGCTACATCATCATGCTGCTCGCCGCAATGCTTGCAGTGTGTCACAGCCTTTATTCTTTTACAACCCCAATTCCGAAAAAGATGGAACAGTATGGAAAAATGCAAAAAACAAAAAAAAAAAATTCATTTGAACATTCAATTCACCCTTTACTATATTTAAAACACATTATTAACATAATTTGATGTTTTACTTTGTTTACATATAGAGATACTATGTGTTAGTAACATACAGCATGACTAAGGGTGTAATCCCCGAAACGTCACTTGTTTTTCTGTCTGAAGAATAAAGATGAATATTTCTTAAAGAGGTGCTGTGGACACTTTTGTATATACTGGTATTTGGAGGGGTCTGGCAGTACACCCCAGTCTCATGAGCACCCACACAGTAGTGCTGGCCCAACACTTGGTCTTCTGAAATAGGGGAGGGGCAGGCGGACATTTTTGAACTACAGAAATGAACATTTTTACATGCTAAAACAATATTGTTGAAAATTGGGCTACATTTAAAAATAATAATCGTTTTAAACTCTATATGTAGGATTTCAAAGCCGTTTTGGGTTGACTGTCCCTTTAAGAAGCAGTGGCCGTAAGATTTTGCAAAGGCATTTGATACAGTGACATGAGAGATTTATGTACACAATGAAGGGACTGGTAATAGCTGAAAATGTTAGCTCATGGATAAATAACTGGATAAAAGACAGGGAGCAACAAGTAATAGTAACTGGAGCATACTCAGATTGGACAAAGGTAATCAGTGGAGTTCCCCATGGATCAGTACTGGGCCCTGTTCTTTTTAATATTTTTATTAATGAGCTGGAGCAAGGAATAAATAGCAACAACTCTATTTTTGCAGATGATACAAAGTTGTGTAAGGTCATTAGATCAGTGCAAGATGAAATTGCTTTGCGAAGGGATTTACAAAAATTGGAAGACTGGGCTGGTAAATAATATTTAATACTGGAAAATGTAAGGTTATACATTTTGGAAGTAAAAATAAGCAACTTATTGTTTAAATGGGACTAATCTTAGCAAAACAGAGGAAGAAAGAATACCTCATGATTTAGACGCTAAGGGGTTAATTTTTTTTAGCCTGTGTGCTAAGAACATTTGTTTTTTCAAGAAGAACTGTGTTGTTGTGTTTTGTGTTAATGAGTTTTCCCTTTGATCAGCTACAATCCCAATAAATAATCTTGAAGATACACAAGAGAACTTTATTGCCCCAACCTGTCAGCAAAGGGATTGATGAAACACAGGGTCTTTTTTAAAGAACTAACATGGGGTTATGGACCAGAAAACCAGCCTGGCAAATTAGTGCTTTTATAAGTAATAATGCCTCAGAAACATAAAAAATGCAATATATATGGTGTTTAGTATCAAAATACTCCTCACAAGATCACTAAGAGATTGCCTTTCTGTGTATATGAAATAGATGTACTTAACAGAAATTATAAGGTATTCTATCATTTCAGCCAAAGATGTTGAGCTTTATGACCGGTTGTAAAAGTGAGGGGTGGATAGTTCCCTAAGCCCCTCTGTAAAAAAGAATACAGAGTTCTCTGTGTGTAGGGTGGGGACACTCCCCCTGGAAGATCCAATGCAGAGGCTGCTACTATAGGCGGATACTGCTATTTCCGCCACAACAAAAGTTCAACATGAATCCAAGATAGTAGCGCGCTGTGCAGGTGCAGGTTCAACAAACCACATGGAACTGTAAAAATCCAACCACTTTATTACATACTATTAAAATCATGATGGTCAGCACATCTAAAATTCAACAGGTAATATGGACAGGTTCAAACGCAGACAGGTTTCATGCACATGCGCACTTATTCACTGCTCACCTGTGAAACTGTCTATAGACCTATTTAAGGTATAATTTTTAAATTAACATACATATCTGTTGTTGTTGGCTCAAGTAATCTGATATGGAAAGAGGTATAAAATTGTGTGTTTTAACATTACAAGTGGTTCATTCTACTTGGGAGGCTGCTACAGCATGAGTGACCATTTCTCTTACCCATCTCCCTGGGGCAGACTTATAATCTAGGAACGTATTAGGTCTGTTATTTCTCCTTTTTATTTTAAAACTGTTTGCTTGGGTATAATTCTATTTGTTAACATCTTTTTATTAATAATGCACTGTGCATAATTTTTCGCATAATAAATCACTCACTTATTAAGCTTTTGCCTTAGTCTAATATTTTAACCACGTTACTGAAAGAGACTGGTAGTGTTTGTACTATGATTTTAGAATATTGTTTACTAAATTGTATTCTGAGGGTTAAGTTGTTAGTCTGGGTTTTTCCTTAGGATTTCCCATAAATAAATCATAAGTGGTGGCAGCTTAGAGATAGTTTTAGTTTAGTTTGGGTAGCAGTAAAAGGGGAATTTGGTCATGTTTTCTAAGTCTAGGACAGACTAGAGAATGTTGTTAACCCTTGCACCCTTTGAACTAAGTCACAGGCTTGCCTGGAGTGGCTGGACTGTGACAGATTAGTGAACGTGGAAAGGGCCTGTTAACCCTTTCTGTGCCAAACAAGTGACTGGCGCAGGGTTGGTTAACCCTGGTCGTCACAAAAGGGATTTGGCATTACTTATAGATAACAAGCTAAAGATGGGTGCAAAATGCAGGGCAGTGGCATCTAAGGCTAATAAGATACAAGCATGTATTAAAAGAGGCAAGGGAGAAAAGCATAATTCTGTCACTATTACCCTGGTAAGTCCTCACCTTGAGCATGGAGTGCAGTTCTGGGGACCAATCTAAAAAAAAGACATTACAGAGTGTTACGGTTACCCTTAGTCTCGCTGAGAGATGGACCGCTTAGTAGCCTGGATCCCTATTGCTAAAGAGGGGAGAAACTGCTTTCCATAGTATTCTATATGAGTCTCGCAAATATAGAATAATCTCCCTTAGCTGCAGTACAGCTAGGATACCCTTCTGCCCACAAAAACGAGTCAACGCTGCGATTGAGGGTCAAACAAGAACTCAGGACTGGGATGCCCAGCCTGCTTTTTATTAAGGATACATGCACACAGGGCAGTCCCAGGGGGAGAGGGGGGGAAGCACAAAATCCCCCATCACACATTTAGATAGAGAGCACTGTCCTTTGACAGGCCACAATAGGACTACAGTACTTAAGATAACAAGTTTACAAGTTCATCTTATCAATTAGCAGTCTGGCTCCAGAGGTGATTAGACAATAGTTTCTAAAAGCTGAAAAAAAAAGAGTTAACTCTTTATGAAATGATACTTGTTACGGTTTTCTTGGAGCCCTTCTTAGGCGCTGGCTTGCTGGTTCAGGCATTGCTGCTGGGAAATAAGCTCTTCACAACAAAATAACTAATGCTTCTGTAACACAGAGTTAGAAAAAGTTCAGAGAAGGACCACAAAACTAATAAGGGGAATGGAGAATTTAAGCTTTGTGGAGAGGTAAGCCAAATTGTTTCTAGATAAAAGGCGCTTGAGAGGTAATATGATTACTTTATAAAAAATATATTTAAGGCCCATATTTAGAGATGGCGTAAGCTCTGTTTATTCCAAGGAATTTTTTTATAACAAGAGGTCGCAATTGGCTGGATGTAAGGAGATTTAATCTCGAGCAACGTTAACATTTTTTTACTGTATGAGCAATCAAATTGTGGAACTCATTACCCAAGGAGGTAGTAAATGCCAATACCTTAGATACATTTAAAAATTACTTAGATAAATTTCTGTCTAGAAACAGAATTCAGGGATATGACTGCTTGTGTTAAATGGGTCACATTTTTAATTGGATTAAATTCAGCTCAATTGGAGTTTTTATAGTAAATCAGTAAATATCTCTATAGGTGTAACTCGATAGACTAATGTCTTCTTTCAACCACATCTACTATATTACTATGTTAAAATGTACTCTAAATTACTTCCTGTTTCTTACAAGTTGAAAGTAAATGCGATTGCTTGAGCATAAGCACAATTTAAGATAGAATGTTAAACGCATCCTCAGAGCTCTGGTTAACTGTTTTGCAAAACAAAAAAGTGTCACAAAACATATTAAAAATATGTTACAAAATAAACTCATAATAACACTATCTGATAAAAATGAATATAAAAAAAATGCAGAAAAAACATATAAGGGCTCAAAGATATAAGGGGGCATATGTATCAAGCTCCGAATGGAGCTTGATGCCCCGTGTTTCTGGCGAGCCTGCAGGCTCGCCAGAAACAGCAGTTATGAAGCAGCGGTCACAAAGACCGCTGCTCCATAACCTGTCCGCCTGCTCTGAGCAGGCGAACACGCATCGCCGGAAATCAACCCGATCGAGTACGATCGGGTTGATTGACACCCCCTGCTGGCGACCCATTGGCCGCGAGTCTGCAGGGGGCGGCGTTGCACCAGCAGCTCTTGTGAGCTGCTGGTGCAATGCTGAATACGGCGAGTGTATTGCTCGCCGCATTCAGCGAGGTCTGGCGGACCTGCAGACCTTGATAACTTGGGGCCAAGGTCTCTGGTGTTAGAAAAACAAAATGCAGGTAAAGGGGTTTAACATATGGATATATACATACACATGTCTATCTATGTATGTGTGTGTAAACATATGTTTTTATATGTGTATATATGTTTTTACAGATATAAACACATAAATACATGTGTATATATATATATATATATATATATATATATATATATATATATAGTCTTAGTATGAAGACAACACTCCCTGGGTTTTGTAAAACTTATCTTTTATTATAAATAGTCCATAAAAAGTCCCATGATGTTTCGGTGCCTGACTGGCACCTTTTTCAAATGGATTCAAACAACATGCAGGCAGATGATATAACCTGGCATCCGGGAGTCTGATTAAAAAAAACAGAATCTGCAACATTATATACCCTTACCCCATACATACTCTCAGGTGTATGAATGCTGTTTTTGGCTCCAGGCGTGCGTGTGCCCACGCCCCTTCCGGTATGTCTGCTTGTTACCTACTGGTGCGCATCACAATGCCATCTACCAATCACCTCTCTAGTGTGATCGGAGTAAGCACATGGCTAATTTGCATGCGTGTCACTGCGCATGACGACGCGGTGATAAGAGCAGTCGGGTTTCAATAGGGCATTTTGCTGCAGAAATAAAACGTAAAAAACATACAATATATGTATATTATACTGTACATGGTATTGCTGGCAGATAGCTTGTTTCAACAATTGATGTGGTGTGAGGATCGAGAGGTGTACAATATTTCAGAGTAGAGACCTATAGTGTTGCATGGGGGTCTGGCAGCCTACACCAATCAGATGTGAGGAGGATAGCTTCAAAAGGATATTCAACCTATGAAAGGGCCAAAATATACCTGGACATTAAGACCCCTAGGTTCCACTGTATCCAAAGTGTACATCCATTTGGTTTCAAGTTGAAGTAAACATCTCCCTCGGTCACCACCCCTTGTCAGAGGAGGTATGTGATCAATTATCATTGACCTGAGACTGGATGCACTGTGTTTGTTCATCAAAAAGTGGCAAGCTACCGGTTGGTCAGAGGACCCGTCCTTGGCTGTTGCACGATAGCCTGTGCCTTGTGTTAGAATGAGGGTGCTGGACTGTGGTCCTTGTTAACATCCCATTGCATGTGACACAGTCACCACATCTGTAGCATCCCTGCCATGAAGACTTCAGCCATGTATCCTTATGATAGGATTCCCTAGGATCCGTCTTGACCAAAATGTCAAGGATGTTCCTGACTCTTTGGTAAATCATACGTAGAGGCCTCGCCTTCCAATTGGTCAGACTCTTATCAGTCTGTAGGATGTCCCATCTATTTGAACAGCCTCATGTATGTGAGTGTGGGCAGGAGTAAAAGTCATGATGAAGTTCAAGCTGGGGATGTTGCTGGTCCTTATTATCCCTTTCCTACCAAGGAGGATTTCCTGGGTTTGTTGTTCCAATTTGTGTTTATATAAAAAAACACGGACGGGTCTGCACTCTCAGACTTGACTGGGTACACATCCCATGACCCTGCAACATGCTCAACCCTGGGTGCTCACTGGCATTCACAGGAAGCTGTGCTGTCCTAGAAGTCACAGGTAGTGAACCCCAGACAGGCCTAACAAAAAAATGAATTAATACAACACGCAGAGAAAGTCCAGCACTCACTTACAAGCACTCAACTAAGATTAAAAGCAAAAATGGAAGGGCTAGTTACCGCATCTGGCCAAATGGGACAAGCCCAGGTACCTCGTCAAGGTCCCTTCCAAAACCTGGGTCCCTAAAACAGCCACACAATGCAAGCTCTCAATCCAACAAACTGGGAAAAGTGAAGGGAGCACAGGCTTATATAATCACCCTAGACATATCAAAACACAGAAGGGGACTGCGCTCTCAGACTGGACTGGGTACACATCCCATGACCCTGCAACATGCTCAGCCCTGGGTGCTCACTTGCTCTCACAGGAAGCTGTGCTGTCCCCAGAGTCACAGGCAGTTAACCCTAGACAGGTCTGGGTGCAAGGCCCATAGGGAAAATTACAAAAAAATGGATTAATACAACACACAGGGAAAGTCCAGCACTCACTTACAAGCTCTCAGCTAAGAATGTAAGCAAAAATGGAAGGGTTAGTTACCACATCTCGCCAAATGGGACAAGCCTAGGTACCTCGTCAAGGTCCCTTCCAAAACCTGGGTCCCTAAAACAGCCACACTATGCAAGCTCTCAATCCAACAAACTGGGAACAAGTGAAGGGTGCACAGGCTTATATAATCACCCTAGACATATACAAAACATGGAAGGGGACTGCACTCTTAGACTGGACTGGGTACACATCCCATGACCCTGCAACATGCTCAGCCCTGGGTGCTCACTGGCACTCACAGGAAGCTGTGCTGTCCCCAGAGTCACAGACAGTTAACCCCAGACAGGCCTGGGTGCAAGGCCCATAGGGAAAATTACAAAAAAATGAATTAATACAACACACAGAGAAAGTCCAGCATTTACAAGCTTTCAGCTAAGATTAAAAGCAAAAATGGAAGGGTTAGTTACTGCATCTGGCCAAATGGGACAAGCCCAGGTACCATTGTGTGGCTGTTTTAGGGACCCAGGTTTTGGAAGGGACCTTGACGAGGTACCTGGCTTGTCCCATTTGGCCAAATGTGGTAACTAACCCTTCCATTTTTGCTTTTAATCTTGCAGTTAAGTAGATGAAAACATGAAAAAACATATTTACGAAATATTTATATTTAAGTGTTATGCTTTGTATTGCTGAAAATATTTCACACTTCAATGTTCTGCACATAGCAGAATATGTTGTATGTATTTTTTTAAATAAATATTGCTAAAGATAGATAGATAATTAGACAGATTCTAGATAGATAGATAGATAGATAGATAGATACATAGCTAGCTAGATGATAGACAGATAGATAGATGACAGACATGCAGACATAGACAGACAAAGATAGACAGAGATAGACAGACAGACAGACAGAGATAGACAGACAAACAGACTGACAGATAGATAGATAGAAGACAGATAGATAGTTTTATAGATATATAGACAGACAGACAGACAGATAGATAGATAGATAGATAGATAGAATATTAACTTTTTACTTCCTCTGCCTTTTGACACATCTGATGCCTGGTAAGTGGATGTGCTTTTAACCTGGCATTTTTTCCGTAGCATTAGTATTTCAACATGATGCATGCTTGCTTATACTTGACATCATGCTACCTTGCACAGTTGCTTGATACACAGACTGACACTGTGTTACTGTGTGTGCGTTTTGTGCCATATTTAGCTAAAAATTTTAGCACATTTCTTCCTTGCTCTCAACATCTGGAGGCGGAGGAGAAGCTAAAGAGTAAAGAAGAGTGATTGTAAGCTGTGGCTACGCTAGTCATATCAAAAGGAAAGAGTGCGAGAAAAATAAAGTGAGTCTACATGAATTTCAGATGACTGAGAGGACAGTTGGTGACCTCAGAGAGAGTTGCAGAAAATGGAACAAAGGACAGATTTACTGTGACAGCAGCTCTATGAGTGGATAAAGTTTTTATTAACCACTGTTAGTGAAATATCTTTTGCTTTATGGAATCTGATTCTCCAAATGTTTTCTGTCATTGGTAATTTATATATAAAGCAAAGGCATTTTTTTTAGTAGAATTTGCAGTGATCTGATATTGCAGAGCATTATGGGGACACAGTGATTGAAAATCCTGATGGGATTCACGTCTGGTCTCTTTTGCTCTGGTCAGTCAAGGGCTACTTAAAGGACCAGTCAATATGGTAGATTTAGACTGCTGCTGCTTAACTGGTGTATGCTGTCGGCATTTATCGATGTGCAGCGGACATGATACGCTACATCGTATCATGTCCGCTCGCACTTTGATAAATTAACCCCTTTGTCTGAACTTCACATGAGTAGTAGATTTTTTTTTAAAATACATTGCAGTAATGTCTATTTTCACTCTCCCTGTATCATGTGACAGCCATCAGCCAATCACAAATGCATATACATATAAGTATATTCTGTGAATTCTTGCACATGATCAGTAGGAGCTGGTGACTCAAAAAGTGTAAATATAAAAAAATTGTGCACATTTTGTTAATGGAAGTAAATTGGCAAGTTGTTTAAAATTCCCTGCTCTATCTGAATCATGGAAGTTTCATTTTGACTGAGATTTGTCTATAGGTTTGCAATTTTAGGATAATGCAGTATACACTCCAGGTCTCCTATCACTTTGTAATAATAGGTAAAACATATTCAGGTAGATTACAAGTTATGCGCACTATAGGGAATTTAACGAACGCAACAAAAGTTGCATTATTTCACCCTCTATATTGCAGCCATTACAAGTTTTGAAACAACCGACTTGTGCGTGCGATATCGTTGCATTTAGCTCCATACCGCACAAAATAGAAGCGCTGCTTTGACGTGCTTGTGCACGCTTTCCCCATAGACATTAATGGAGAGAGCGGGTTACAAAAAAACCCAACACCTGCGATCGCGTAATGAAAATCTCTGTAACACAGCCTCATTGATGTCTATGGGGGAAAAAAAGTAACGTTTAAAACTAACACCCTAACATAAACCCCATGTCTAAACACCCCTAATCTGCTGCCCCCGACATTGCCGACACCTAAATAAAGTTATTAACCCCTAATCTGCCGCTCCCGATATCACCGCCACTATACTAAAGTTATTAACCCCTATTCCCTCGCACCCCAACATCGCCCACACTAAATAAAGTATTAACCCCTAAACCTCTGGCCTCCCACATCACTACCACTAAATAAACCTATTAACCCCTAAATCGCCAGCCCCCCACATCGTAACAACCTAACCCTAAACCTAACATTAAAACTAACACCCCCTTACTTTAACATAATTAAAATAGAGCAAAATTAAAGTTACAGTTATTAATTAAATAATATCTATTTAAAACTAAATACATATTTACCTGTAAAATAAAACCTAAGCTATCTACAATAGAACTAATAGTTACATTGTAGCTAGCTTAGGTTTTATTTTTATTTCACAGGTAAGTTTGTATTTATTTTAACTAGGTAGATTAGTTAGTAAATAGTTATTAAATATTTAATAGCTACCTAGTTAAAATAAATACAAACTTACCTGTGACATAAAACCTAAGCTGCCTTACACTAAAACCTAACATTACAGCCTCATTGATGTATATGGGGAAAAAAAGTAACGTTTAAACCTAACACCCTAACATAAAGGCCACGTTTAAACACCCCTAATCTGCTGCCCCCGACATCGCCGACACCTAAATAAAGTTATTAACCCCTAATCTGCCGCTCCCGATAGCGCCACCACTATACTAAAGTTATTAACCCCTATTCCCTCGCATCCCAACATTGCCCACACTATAATAAATCTATTAACCCCTATTTTGCCACTCCCCGACACTGCCATCACTAAATAAAGCTATTAACTCCTAAACATCTGGCCTCCCACATTTCTAGCACTAAATAAACCTATTAACCCCTAAACTGCCAGCCCCCCACATCCCAACAACCTAAATTAAAATATTAACCCCTAAACCTAACCCTAAACCTAACACCCCCTTACTTTAACATAATTAAAATAGAGCTAAATTAAAGTTACAATTATTAATTAAATAATATCTATTTAAAACTAAATACATATTTACCTGTAAAATAAAAATTAAGCTAGCTACAATATAACTAATAGTTACATTGTAGCTAGCTTAAGTTTTATTTTATTTCACAGGTAAGTTTGTATTTATTTTAACTAGGTAGACTAGTTAGTTAATAGTTATTAAATATGTAATATCTACCTAGTTAAAATAAATACAAATTTACCTGTGAAATAAAACCTAAGCTGTCTAACACTAAAACCTAACATTACAAAAAATACAAAATACTAAAATTCCAAAAAGAAAAAAACCTACCATTACAAAAAATAACAAACAAAATTATCCAATATAATAAAAATGATTTGTATTTTGATACCCTTTAAAAAAAATTAAAAACCAACCCCAAAATAAAAACCCTAATCTATAATAAACTACCAAGGGCCCGTAAAAGGGCCTTTTTGTGGGCCCTTAAAAGGGACTTTTTAGGGCATTGCCCTAAAGATAACCGTTCTTTTCCTACAAAAGAAAAACAAACACCCTCTAACAGTATACAAACCCCCACCCCCCAAACCCATCAAATACCCACCAAAAGTTAAACCTAATCTACCCATTGCCCTGAAAAGGGCATTTAAATGGACATTGCCCTTAAAAGGGCATTTAGCTCTTCTTCCTGCCCTTAAAACCTAATCTACCCATTGTCCTGAAAAGGGCATTCATATAGGTATTGCCCTGAAAAGGTAATTCAGCTCTTTTGCTGCCCTTAAAAGGGCCCACCCTAATCTAAAAAAAACACCCCCAAAAACACTAACCCCTCTTTAGGTACTCACAGTTCTTGAAGTCCCATTTGAACAAACTTTATCCCGGTGGCTCCATCTTCATCCAGGCAGCATCTTCATCCAGGTGCTTCCATCTTCATTGATCGCAGGACCGGCATCTACTTCATCCCTGCGGAGGCGGAGCGGCGATGCGCGGAGGCAGAGGTCCAGGCGAAGGTCCAAGGCGGAGGTCCAGGCAGAGGTCCAGGCGAAGGTCCAAGGCGGAGGTCCAGGCAGAGGTCCAAGGCAGAGGTCCAGGCAGAGGTCCAAGGCAGAGGACCAGACGGAGGTCCATCGATCCGACGTGGAGGTCCTCTTCATGCGATCATCCGCAGCACATGGAGGATTTAAATGCAAGGTACCCCTTCTATACTGGGGGTACCATTGCATTCCTATTGGCTGAAAATTTTGAACCAGCCAATAGTAATTAGGGCTGCTAAAATCCTATTGGCTGTTCAAATCACCCAATAGGATTTAAGCAGCTCTCATTATATTGGCTGATTATTGTAATATAAAGTTAGGTGGTCGTTAGGTTTAGGAGTTACTAGTTTAAATTAGTTTATTGTGATGTGGGGGGCTTTCGGTTTAGGGTTTATTAGTTTAATTTAGTAAATTTCATTGTGGGGGGCTTGCGGTTTAGGGGTTAATAGCTTTATTTAGTGGAGGCGGTGACGGGGAGCGGCGGAATAGGGGTCAATATCTTTATTACAGTGTGGGCGATGTTGGGGTGCGGGGGAATAGGGGTTAATAACTTTAGTATAGTGGCAGCGATTTCAGGGAGCGGCGGTAAAGGAGTTAATAAATTTTATTAGTGTCGGCGATGTGGGGAGCGGCAGATTAGGGGTTAATAACTTTATTATAGTGTTTGCGATGCGGGAGGGCCTCGGTTTAGGGGTTAATAGGTAGTTTATGGGTTTTTAGTGTACTTTGTAACAGTTTAGTTATGAGTTTTGTGTAACAGTTTTGTTACTTAAAACTCATAACTACTGCTCTCAGATTGCGTAACAGATTGTGTCGTTATATAACGCAAGCTTTTAGCCTTTACTGCAAAACTCATAATGGCAGCGCTATGGAAGTCCCATGAAAAAACGTAATTTTTACGAGGCTTGCGGTACAGCTATACCGACAAGACTTGTAATGGCTGCGTTGCTGTTTTAATGCTGAAATGGCCATTTTTTCAACTTAAAACCTGAACACGAAACTTGTAATCTAGGTGATTTTTAGGTAAAACATATATTTTTCAGTATTATATTACAGGAAAACCAAGTAATCAAACAATAATATATGTTTTAATGTTATTAAATATAATTAAATAAGATCAATTTGCTAAAATGGAGATGCAAAGAAAAATCATAATTGCTCCTTTATAGCAATTATAGGCTCTAGTCATTTGGCAGTGCAGGGAAATATTACCTAAAGCGATCGGAAAGTCAAAATTAAACTTGCATGATTCAGAAACTGCATGCAATTTTAAGACACTTTTGAATCCACTTCTATTTTCAAATGTAATTTGTTCTCTTGGTATCCATTGTTAAAAGAATGCAGTTTCACAGCTGTCAGGTGGGGGCCAATTAAAACCCTGGAAGACATTTTTATACAAATTGTAATTGCTGCTCCTTCAAATACATGACAGAAAATACTTAAAGGGATATGAAACCCTGTTTTTTTTCTTTTATGGTTCAGATAGAAAATACAATTTTAAACAACTTTCCAATTTACTTCTATTTTTAAACGTGTTTCATTCACTTGATATCCTTTGTTGAAGGAGCAGCACTCCACTACCAGGAGCTAGCGGATCAGACCTAGTTAGCCAATCACAAGAAACAAATATGTGCAGGCACCAATCATCAACTAACTAACATAAGGCCAGATTACGAGTTTTGCGTTAGAAGCTGTGCGGTGCTAACAAGCAGATTTTTCTCACCGCTCACTTACCTGCAGCGCTGGTATTACGGGCTTTTACAAACCCGGCGTTAAAAAGCAAGAAGTGAGCATAGAGCAAAATTGAGCTCCTTACCGCACTCCAATACCAGCGCTGCTTAAAGGGACACTCAATCAAAATTAAACTTTCATTATTCAGATAGAGCATGCCATTTTAAATAACTTTCCAATTTACTTCCATTAACTAAATGTGCACAGTCTTTTTATATTTATACTTTTTGAGTCACCAGCTCCTACTGAGCATGTGCAAGAATAAGTGTGTATGCATTTGTGAATGGCTGATGGCTGTCACATGGTACGTGTATGCATTTGTGATTGGCTGATGGCTGTCACATGGTACAGGGGGAGTGGAAAAAGATATAACTTTTAAAATTGTCAGAAAAAAATATCTACTACTCATTTGAAGTTCAGACTAAGTGCTATTGCAAAGTCTTGTTATATTGCATTTGTTGATTTTGCAAATCTACTGTGTTGACTGGTCCTTTAAGTCAGCGGTGAGTTGGTCTTACGTGTTTGTGCACGATTTCTCCCTAGACATCAATGGGGAGAGCCGGCTGAGAAAAAGTCTAAGACCTGCCAAAAAGCAGCGTAAAACTCAGTAACGCAGCCCCATTGATTCCTATGGGGAAACACATTTTATATTTACACCTAACACCCTAACATGAACCCCGAGTCTAAACAGCCCTAATCTTACATTTATTAACCCCTAATCTGCCACCCCGACATCGCTGACACCTACATTATATTTATTAACCCCTAATCTGCCGCTTCGGACACCGCCGCCACCTACATTATATTTTATTAAACTCTAATCTGCTGCCCCCAACATCGCCGACACCTATATTATTTTTATTAACCCCTAATCTGCTGCCCCCAATGTCGCTGCAACCTCCTAACACTTATTAACCCCTAATCTGCCGCCCCCAACGTCGCCGCCACTATATTAAATATATTAACCCCTAAATCTAAGTCAAACCCTAACACCCTCTAACTTAAATATAATTTAAATAAATCTAAATAAAATTACTATAATTATTACATTATTCCTATTTAAAACTAAATACTTACCTATAAAATAAACTCTAAGCTAGATACAATATAACCAATAGTTACATTGTAGCTAGCTTAGGGTTTATTTTTATTTTACAGGCAAGTTTGTATTTATTTTAACTAGGTAGAATAGTTATTAAATAGTTATTAAAATAAATACAAATTGACCTGTAAAATAAAACCTAACCTAAGTTACACTAACATGTAACACTTCACTACAATTAAATAAATTAACTAAATTATAAACAATTAAAAAAATTAAATTAAATTAGCTAAATAAAAAAAACAACAACACTAAATTACAGAAAATAAAAAACAAATTACAGATCTTTAAACTAATTACACCTAATCTAATAGCCCTATAAAAATAAAAAAGCCCCCCCCAAAATAAAAAAAAACCATTGCCTAAACTGAACTATCAATAGCCCTTAAAATGGCCTTTTGTGGGGCATTGCCCCAAAGTAATCAGCTCTTTTACCTGTAAAAAAAAATACAAATAACCACCCCAACAGTAAAACCCACCACCCACACAACCAACTCCCCAAATAAAATACTATCTAAAAAAACCTAAGCTCCCCATTGCCCTGAAAAGGCCATTTGGATGGGCATTGCCCATAAAAGGACAGTTAGCTCTATTGCAGCCCAAAGCCCTAACCTAAAAAATAAACCCACCCAATACACCCTTGTCCAGAGCAGCAGATTATGGGTTAAAAATGTTATTATAGTGTTTGCGATGCGGGAGGGCCTCGGTTTAGGGGTTATTAGGTAGTTTATGGGTGTTAGTGTACTTTTTAGCACTTTAGTTATGAGTTTTATGCTACGGCGTTGTACCATAAAACTCTTAACTACTGACTTTAGAATGCGTTAGGGATCTTGGAGGTAGAGGGTGTACCGCTCACTTTTTGGCCTCCCAGGACAGACTCGTAATACCGTTGCTATGGAAGTCCCATAGAAAAAAGGGTTTACGAAGTTTACGTAAGTCGTTTTGCGGTAAGGCCAAAGAAGTGTGCGGTGCCCCTAAACCTGCAAGACTCGTAATAGCAGCGGTAGTGAAAAAGCAGCGTTAGGACCTGTTAACGCTGCTTTTTCAGCCTAACACACAACTCGTAATCTAGCCGATATTCTTTTTTGTACATTTAACAGGTGAGACTTGCACTGTTAAAGCCTGGTAATCGCTACAGACGCCCAAGGTACCTAGTAATTAAGGGGTTAAATTAACGAAACTAACATGGACTGCATGATCTACTGCTCCCTAGCAGATATGGGCAACAATTAAGTTGGTTTATCCAGTACAGGAACATCCATTTAAAATTAAAAATAAAAAACAAACATACATTATTATAAAAATAATTGATATATTTTTCTTTAGATAAGAGAGTAACATTTTTAGTACATGCCCCTTTAATTGTTTATTTGAACCCATTTAATGTCCCTTTACACTTAAGACTATTTTGTACTCAAAATCAATTGAGATTCTCATTTACATATTTTATATCAGTGGTTCCCAAAGTGGGCTGTACTGCCCCCTGGAGGCAGTAAGTTTATTAATAGGAGTGCTAATAGGCACCAGAAGTGGAAGGGGGCACTGGGATTACCAAAAGGATTACCATAGTCTTTGAGTGGAAAAGGATGATAGTGGATGCAGTGAACATAATTTAATGTGCTTTCGCATAGATACCTAAAGCTAAGCAACTTTCTTGCTTTTTGTTTAATTTGTAATCACTCTTTCTTTTTAAGGCTTTTCCTTTTTTGATAATTTGGGTTTATCTGCAGTTTACACTCCATCTGACTGTGAGATATTGAAGCAGCTTATACAAAACACTCACATTCTTTGTTTTACCAGTGAAGTAGAGTAGCACATATTGTCCCATATTACAAGTGGAGCACTAATGATAGTGTCGCTGAACCGGGCTAAAATTAGTGATCAAATTGATATTACAAGTCCATGGTAAAACAGATTTACCAGGGAAGGTTTAGTGAGCGTGACCAGAGACCCAAAGTTAAGTGTTAGGGTTAAAGGAAAAGTTCCCCAAAACATATGTAAAACATATTAAAATAAAGTATTACACTCATAAAATAAACATATTTAATTAAAAAAATGCCGGTATAATATTGAAAACAATGTTTTCAAAGAGATAAAAAGGCATATAGTAGATGGTAAGGTACAGTATACAACAGAAGTCAGCACTCCCTTTTGCAATATCACTTAAATGTAAAATGATTCAAAATGGTATCACCTCTCAATAATTGCATCATTTCTAAGTTGACAAGAAGAGTATTTCCTCTTATGAACAATCAAAAACAAATACTTTAAAAAAACTATATTGAAAATAAAGGCCCCAAAGTAGAAACAAAAGTGAATACACCTGTGATCACTGACAAACAAGTTAGAAAAACCTGTAATCATTTAAACAAAATTAAGTACACCTGTAATTTCAAATTAGCCTAATTGCATAAACATTGTAATAAAATGACCTGTCACCACCAGATCTTTCTCAATTTTGGACCTATGGGCTGCGTCTATCTGGATGTCTGTATCATGGTTCTACATGGAAAAGAATCGCCAGAAGAATTGGAGATTCTGGGACAGCTCAGACGTCACCCTATATGGAAGACATCCAAGAAAAAACCCTTGCTTGCTCTTCGGGCTCAAAACTGCAAGATTAAAATTTGCTATAGAACATGTAAAGAAGCCTGATAAATATTGGGAGCACATTCTTTGGTCAGATGAGACAAAGATAAATTTGTTCATCTGAGTTAAGTCATGCAGGTTTGGCGTGAACCTTGCCAGGATTGTTACAGTGGCGGAATAGTCCCAACAGTGAAGCACGGAAGTGGGAGAGTGATTATATGGGGCTGCATGAGTGCACAAGGTCTTAGGGAGATGATATTTATAGATGGCACCATGAATACCCATTGATATATCAAAACACTGGCTGATAAGATGACACCCAGTCTCCAGAAACATGATAGAAGAGATATATTCTAGCATGATAATGATCCAAAGCACACAAGAGTTTCTAAAGAAGAAAAAAGTGAAAACTATGACCTGTCCAATAATGTCGCCTGACTTCAGTCCAATAGGACACCTTTGGGGTATTTTAAAGAGAAAAGTAGAGAAACACAACCCCTCCAACAAATAAAATGTCTCTGAAGAATAGTGGAACATACTCCAGAAATTTGTGCAACAATGGTATCCACTATGCCAAGGAGGAATGAGTCTGTCATCAAAAACAAAGCTGGCTAAACGAGGCATTGAAAAAATAAAAGATTTGAATCTCAGTAATGAAAGGTGTATTGACTTTTTTTGCATTGGTTCCTACTGTAGGGCCTGTATTTTTAATATAGTAAATCTAGATTGTTATATACACTTCTGTGTCCTGCTTAGTCAAATTCCTTGAAATATGCAATATAATTTTAAATCCATTTTGATATGTGTTTATGTTTTTTTTAGAAATGCTTCAAATTCCTATGATCTTAAATTAACTTAGAAGAAAATATTTTTATTATAAAATGTATATCTATCTATCATATATCTATCTGTCTATCTATCTATCTATCTATCTATCTATCTATCTATCTATCTATCTATCTATCATATATCTATCTATCTATCATATATCTATCTATCTATAATATATAGATATTTTATATATATATATATATATATATATTCATATACATATATAGGTATAGATATACATTTTACAAAAATATATACATATACAGTGGAAATATATATATTTAAAAATAAAGAAAAAGATTTCCTTCTAAGTGGAGAACATTGGTATTCCCTAACGCAACTTCGGCTTTAGCGCAGTTGTCCTAGTGTACCTTCGGGTTAGCGCCTGAGCAAAAAAAGAAAAGTCTTTTTTTTCCACACCCCAAAGAAGTCTTGGGGTAAAAGAGTTAGCACGCTTTCAATATCCAAACTCCAGATGTTTGTACACCTGAATCTTTTTTTACTTTCAACTTCTAATACCAGCACTTACATGGTAGCTCTACTGATTTACCTTGAATGCAGTTAGCTCTCAAGAGCAATAAAAAAATGATTGCACAACTTGGAATCTAGCCCATTGTTAACATTAAGTGCACAATTACTGTGTAGTAGCTGGAAGCACAGCAAAGAATGTTCTGCTTGTCTTAAAGCTTTGCATATAGTCGTCTGTTGATGGTTCTCTTCGGTCATATGGAAATAACCTGGGTGTTGTGTACTACACAACTTTCTGGTAAGAATGCACTTTCCAAAAATGTTGTATATAATACATTTTCCTCTTACATATTTCTCAGCTCTAGAACATGTAAAAATATTTTTTAAATAATTCTGATGTTATATTATTAAACCCACATTGCAGTGGCGATGCGCTGTCTGATGACGGAGTGAAGAGGTTACTGGCAATATAACATTGTACTGTAAGTTGATCACATGTCTCACCTCCTAATTCTTGTATTGGAAAACTATTTTCACTTTATCCAGCTATCACATTAACAAGTTTTTGAATAGTCAAGTTTTTACTAAGGGACAGTTTACAAGTGGAGCGCAAAATATCGCTTCAGCTAAAGCAATATTTGCGCTCCACTTTGTAATACCAGAACACGCTAATGTGCGCTGGTATTACAAGTCTATAGTAATGTGAACGCGAGATCATGTTCGGATTGATGAGAAGCATTGCGCTCATGAGAGCACACTTCCATAGGCTCCTATGGGACCTCGTTCTGATGCCGTCACAGACGATATCAGAACCTCACACAGCAAAGACATAAGTAGCTCAGCGATGGGCAGCACTTAGTAAATGTAAAGGTATATGACTATATATAAACACATATTAACACAAAAATATATATGTATATAAGCATATATATTTACATTGCAGTCTATGAGAATACACAGTTTCCATAGACCGCAATGTAAAAGGCACTTTTCTGTGCCTTTTTTTTCTAACACCCCACTTCCACCAACTTTAAAGCCGCAAAAACTGCCCCCCCAAAAATAAAAAAAACTATAAAACCCTCCATTTTGAGGGCATTTGGGGCACTTTTAGAAAATGAACCAGAGATCTAATCTCTGGTTAATTTTTAGAGCTCTAATTCCTACCGGGAGGTCGCGGTAGCAATAACCAGCACCTTGTAATGGCCGGTTAATTATTGCTCTCCCGCAAATTGGCAAATTTGCCCATTTGCAGGAGCTCAATAATTTAGCGCTCCACTTGTAATCAAGCCCTAAATGTGGCATATTAGACCCTTGCCCAGTAACTATTAACTTTAAATAGATGATATCACAAGGTCAAGATCATACACTAAAAAGTTATATTTTAATTTAGAAACAATGTTTACTACTCTTGAGTTGTATTGTGTTATCTTCAATATAGGTCATGAACTGCTATTCTGAATATTATTTTTATGGGGGAAGGTAGAAGGGCTCTAATGGTGAGTTTATACAATCAAGGGGGTGTTGGCTAGAAAAAAAATGGGGAATCACTTAGAGGCATAACTAGAAACCACAGGGTCCAGGTGCAAGAATCTATCTTTCTATCTACCATCTATCTATCTATCTATCTATCTATCTATCTATCTATCTATCTATCTATCTATCTACTGTATCTATCTATCTATCTATCTATCTATCATCTATCTATCTACTGTATCTATCTATCTACTGTATCATCTATTATCTATCTATCTATCTATCTATCTATCTATCTATCTATCTATCTATCTATCTATCTATCTGGTTATTGTGTAGCATAAATCAATTCCAACTATTGACAGGATTTATTTCTAATCTCTCTTCTGTTTTCAACTTTCAGGTTAAATTAATATATTTGACGTCAAGTGCAATGTCTTAAAGAAGAAACAATAGCAAGTAGAGTGTCTCGGAGGTATGGGAAAACACACATACATATTTAAACATAAGTACAAATGCTGACATTCTCCTCAAGAGACACTCTGTACTTGTATGAAGTTTATACATCCTGCAATAGGGCTCCAGGAATAAAGCATTTCAGTAACTTGCTTTGCAGAGTTAAAATCTGTAAATATTTATGGTGGCTTTTCCATATTGTTACTATTTATGGTTTTATAATTAAATGAATGAATTGAGAAAGCACATTATGAATATTTTGGTAGTTTAGGTGTTTGTGAGTTGGTTCTATTTACAGATAAATGTTGATATTATATGGTATTGTTCCATAAGCAGTTTTAATGCATGCTCACAGTGGAAAACCTAATGTATTGAATTTCAAAGGGACATTAAACTCCTCCAATCGACCATAAAGGGCTAGATTACAAGTGGAGCGCAATCTATACTACAGGGTGCGTCATTTTGCGCTCTGTCTCGTGTTAAGAATAGTACACAGTCTGGTATTACAGTTTTACAGTGCTTGCACCTACATTATTAAACTTATGCTCTCAAAGGTAAAATCCCATTTAGGAGTTCAGCAATGTAGGTGCAAACATTTAAAAAAAACACTGTTGTAAATGTGTTTGGGCTTATCCTGCATGAAGGTGCAACACCTATAAAAACCTAGTTATGAAGGCAAGATCTCATAAGAACATCTATGTAGATACCATGTTGCGAGGGAGTGGGTTCATGCTTTACAGTTTCAGTACTGTTAAAATCAAGTATAAGAAAATATCATAAGTCATTCAAATAGAAATCCTATGCAGAAGAGAAAGAAAACAAAGAGAGGCGCTTGTGTGTACCAATAAAATGTGAGTACCCTGTGGTGGGCGAATTTACTCCGTTTCATTGTTTCTATTGGTACACACAAAAGCCTCTCTTTGTTTTCTTTCTCTTCTGCATAGACGTCTTGCCTAGCTGATGTGAGGAGAGTGCAGCTGCTGACTATAGCCTTTAATCATATCCTGTGACTGATCCATCCCCTTATCTCCTTTGGTTTGAATTATCTATTGGGACTGATTATACCCTGTAGACTTTTTTGTTATTGTTATTTATTTTGTCCATTTGTTTGCCTTGTTCCATATCTTGGTTCACGTACGATTTGATATCACTAATAATATACTGTCTGCATATTAGAGCACCCCCTATTTAGTTATCTCTAAAGAGATACCTTTTTTTATCAAATAGAAATCCATGGTCTTCATCTTGTTTTCAGATCATGACAAACCGGAAATTGTACTTTTTATTAAAAATGTAAATATAGCCATTGAGCAATCATGTCCAATATTACCATCATGCCAAGAGAAAAATAGTATTCAGATGGTTTGGCAGTGGTGAGTGTGCAATCAGATTACAATGAGCATTTCCCTTTCACTGTGAACAAAGTAGTTAATTCAGAAGAACTTTAGGTAACCTTAAGAGGTGTGAAAGGGCTTTTGTAAATATAAATTTTGAGTGACCTTTCAGTTTCTATCCCGATAACAGGTACTTAACACATGAAAAATCCTTTTCAGGAACTTTTCTGTTGAAAAGGTGTTCACAGCTTCTGGGTTTTAACAAATGGATCCATTTTGCATTGTGATCATTTGGAAAGTTTACCATAAAGCACAAAAGCATTTCAGGATCAAATTGATGATAGTTTGTGATCAAACCCAAAATGCCTTATAAAAAAGAGCATTTTATTTACAGTAGAATGTCTCTTTGAGCAAAAACTTGTGTAAATTTAAAGAAGCCCCATGATTATAGATTGTCCAGCCCAGCCTACTGACTTCCGGCCCCATCCACTGACTTCCTTGCCCCACCCATAAAATGGTGACCCAACCACAGAACTCCCAAACTCATACCATCTGTTACTACCCCACCCACAAAACACTGGTGGGTTTTGATACACCACTGATTTTAAAACATTCTTTTTTGGAGATAAAAGAGACTTTTTTGAGTACAATGATCTACATTTAATCAAATCTGTTTGTGAAACTAATAACTTGTGGGAAAATGTGCCATAAGCTCCATTATAATCAATGTTAAATTCTCACCCTACCAACAGATTTCTATTGTGAAGGACATTGGCATGACAAAATGAGCCAACTAATTGAAAAAAACATATGCAAAAAAGGAAAACTTTACAACATTTAAAGAGAACTAAATGATACTAATGAGAGCATCATCAGCTCTGAAATAGTGAAGTACAACACAGGCAATAGAGCCATTATGATTTGTGCATGATGGTTTGAGGTGTACAGTAGGTAAAAATCCACAACTCTCGTACACCCCAGAAAACCGATGGACAGCCTCTGGAGATGACTTTCCTTTCCTGCTATAATATAATTAAACAATGACCTGAGTTGATGACTGGAACCACGGAGGCAGCAGATGTGTTGCAGACACCAAACAGAGGATATCAGTAAATTACTCTGAGCAGGTAGTAGAATACACAGGTAGACACAGGTAAATCAGAAGAGTATTTAGTAGCAAGCAAGAGGTTAACACCAGGTAATCCGTCAGTGCAACACAACAAAAGGGAAAACAAGACTCATAAACCAGTGTACAGTTCCAAAGATTCTTAGCCAGCAAATCAGTCCTCAGTGTAGATAGGGATCAGACAGGTAACAGAAACCAAAGTATATCTCATCATGGTGAAAACCAGAGGGGCAGGGCTGGCCAAGATTGCTAGTATCTTTATACGAAACAACCAAGCACTGAATGGGAAACAGAGATCACCTTTCAATAAATCCCTTTCAAAATTAGTGCCAAAGTCACTGCAGGGGTCACTTCTGATGGAGAATACAAAACAGCAATATCCTAACACAGATGCAGACAGCTCATAAAGATACAGAATAGGCCTCTTAGTATGGCTCGGAACCTCAATTTCCAAAGTCCATCCATAAAAAGAACGCCCACCAGCCCTGCCAGATAATTCAGCTGTTAGCATGCTCCAGGCCCCTATGCCTTGTAAGTGTCCTTACTGCCCCTTGGGATCTGACACCAGCAAGTCTTATTTACTACGACAAAACAGACATGCAAATATTGAACAGTTACAATCGTTTACATAAATCATTTTGCAAGCCTGTTTCCTAAGTGTTCTAAATGTATAAGGTAAAATCCACCAACAGTCTTTTCAACGATGAGGACAAACAGAGCACCCTTCACTGATGGCCACGCTAATTAGAAAAACATATTATATTTACAA
The DNA here is from genome assembly GCF_027579735.1 of Bombina bombina. NCBI lineage: Eukaryota > Metazoa > Chordata > Amphibia > Anura > Bombinatoridae > Bombina > Bombina bombina. Next base: position 823,633,706 of record NC_069504.1, read on the forward strand.
TGAGGCCCCTTGGCAACCTCATTAGCCTAAAAACACTATTTTAAATACATTGTACATATAAGTCTGAATTTGCCGTGCATTCAATTCTAGAGTTTAATAATTTGGTCACCCTCTCTGTAAGGGACAGAAAATGTTCATAATTCCACACACAAATAATTAATCAAGCAGTTAATTTTAAAACTATGGGTTCCTTTTAACAAGTTGCTTTAGAGTCCTTGCACCCGTGAGTAAATAAACGGGGTCCTATATTTCTTTGCTTTCAATAGAAATTAAATTGTTATGCTTGTAGGCTAGCTACGTCCTTGGATACCTGGCAAGAAAGTAAGGCTTATTTTACCTTTCTACACTGAGCACTTCAGCCTTGAAAAATACACAGTGCAAGACGTTTTAATTAGTTTATAAGATGTATTTGTCTTTTCAGAAATATAATTACAGTATAAGAACTATTCCTTATTACTAATACATATTACTTTAGTATACATTTTTAGAGAATGTGCAGGGAACCAGCTACATCAATGTTTGTTGAACGAGATTGATAATCTGTACTCAAACTGGATAGAGAGAAAAACTAAGCCAGATAAAACTGAGGCTAGGAAAAAACCTGAAGCTAGATGGAAACTGAGAGCAGATTGATTCTTGTTAGAAGAGCATAGCAGATGAATTTCTGAGTCAAATAAACTAATGGTTTTCAACATCAACCTGTGCACAAAGTTTCTGTGGGAATATACTATTGTCCTGATGTTATGAGATCTCACTGAAACATCTTCCACAATGTTGTTGTTTTTTTTCTCTGATGAGATGAAGTTCCTTCTGCGTGTGTTTACTGTGATTTACCTACCAACCAATGAATGCTACACTAGCTGCATTTAATCAAAGCTAAGATTTCTGAATGAATAATATTTGCTTTGTGTTGGTAAAAGTTGATTAGTATTTCACAGCATTCCAGTTTCCTCCCTTTAGCAGTTTTAATAGGTGTATGTGGTGCTCTCCCTAAACAAAAGCAAACATTTTAGACTCTCTTCCTATAGATACTTTTTTTTACTGTGCTCAGTAAAACATATACCAGATTGTTTCTTGGTTCTATTGTATATACTGTATATCGAGCTATACCCACTTAAATTAATGCCATGTCTCCTCTTTGCTCTATTTGATACAAAACATGTTGAGTATTAGATAAGTTGGGTGTCACGCTCATGCTTCCCAGAAAGTGTACAAGGATGGTTGCATTTGTCCAGGGCTATAATGTGTTTATACTTCAAGGATGAAGGTCTACAAGTAGGAAATTAAAGCCTTAGGGCTAGATAACAAGTAGAGCACTATTTAATGCTCCTGCTCGAGCATTTACTGCGCTAAAAGTATGCATATTTCTATATATTGTATATTTGATTTTTTGTGCACAATTGTATATTATACCTATATATATGGATGATTATATATATATAGTTTATATATATATATATATATATATATATATATATACACAGTATATATATATATATATATATATATATAACACAGAGAAAGTCCAGCACTCAGTTACAAGCTCTCAGCTAAGATTTAAAAGCAAAAATGGAAAGGTTAGTTACCGCATTTGGCCAAATGGGACAAGCCCAGGCACCACTTCAAGGTCCTTTTGGAAAGGACCTTGAAGTGGTGCCTGGGCTTGTCCCATTTGGCCAAATGCAGTAACTAACCTTTCCATTTTTGCTTTTAAATCTTAGCTGAGAACTTGTAAGTGAGTGCTGGACTTTCTCTGTGTGTTGTATTAATTTGTTTTGTAATTTCCCTATGGTTCTTGCACCCATACCTGTCTGGGGTTAACTGCCTGTGACTCTGGGGACAGCACAGCTTCCTGTGAGTGCCCGTGAGCACCAAGGGCTGAGCATGTTACAGGGCCATGGGATGTGTACCTGGTCCGGTATGAGAGTGCAGTCCTCTTCCGTGTTTTGTGTGTATATATATATATATATATATATATATATATATATATATATATATGGGTGCACAATTGCTGCCCAGGTATACCTATCAGGGGATTAGGAGTACCTAAACACCTAATCCCTGATAGAAAACAAATGTGAGAAAAATGGAAGATAGGTTTGTATACCAGAGGAGCAGCCTGTATTCAACAAAAAAACACATAAACATTTAACAACTAAATAATTCCAAATATGTGGTATAGAAAATAATATATATAAAATAATTTGATGAGTAGCAATAGATGATCTATTAGACTAAGAGGCCTATGTATCAAAGGTCTTGCGAACCTGATCCGACAATGCGGATCAGGTCCACAAGACCTCGCTGAATGAAGAGAGCAATACGCTCTCCGTATTCAGCATTGCACCAGCAGCTCACAAGAGCTGCTGGTGCAACGCCGCCCCCTGCAAACTCGCCGCCAGCAGGGAGGTGTCAATCAACCTGTCAGGGTTTATTTCCCTGTTGTGTTTGCCATGTGCTGCTGGCAGCCATTTCTCTTGTAAGGTGTATCCAGTCCACGGATCATCCATTACTTGTGGGATATTCTCCTTCCCAACAGGAAGCTGCAAGAGGATCACCCACAGCAGAGCTGTCTATATAGCTCCTACCCTAACTGCCACTACCAGTCATTCTCTTGCAGCTCTCGACAAGATAGGAAGTAGCTAGATAGATGTGGTGAATTTATGTAGTTTATCTTCAATCAAAAGTTTATTATTTTCAAATGGTACCGGAGTTGTACTGTTTTAGCCTCAGGCAGAAAGTTGAAGAAGAGTCTGCCTGTGGTTTTTGATGATCTTAGCAGGTTGTAACTAAGATCCATTGCTGTTCTCACACATAACTGAAGAGATGAGGTAACTTCAGCTGGGGGAATGGCGTGCAGGGTCTCCTGCTATGAGGTATGTGCAGTTTAAAATTTTCTAGAGAAATGAATATGCTAGAAAATGCTGTTAACACCGGATCTATTTAAGGTAAGCCTGATTACAGTGATTTAATAATGACTAGTATCATGCTTGCTGTAAAAGGTAATATTCTTATTACTTTCTCACATTACTGAAAATAAGATAACGTTTGCTGGAAGTGTTTAAACGTTTTTTGCTACATATTGGTGATAAAACTTTATTGGGGCCCAGTTTTTTCCACATGGCTGGCTAGATTTTGCCTAGGGATAGGTTTTTATGGCCCTCTCACTGTGAGTAGGTTGGGAGGGGCCTAATTTCAGGCCTAAATCGTGCAGTAGTTTTTGCAGCTTGAGACTTCCAGCTTCCCTGAAGGAGTCCCCTGAACACTTAGGACCTCTACAAAGGGTTTTTGTGCCTTCAAAAGTTGTTGTATGGGCAGGTAGGGCCACAGCAGAGCTGTGGCAGTTTGTTGTGACTGTTAAAAAACGTTTATATTGTTTTTTTGATCTGGTTTTGAAACTAAGGGGTTAATCATCCATTTGCAAGTGGGTGCAATGCTCTGTTAGTCTATTATACACACTGTAAAAATTTTGTAAGATTTACTGCTTTTTATCACTGTTTTTCAATTTCTGACAAAATTTGTTTTTCTTAAAGGCACAGTACCATTTTTATTTTTTGCTTGTTTACATTTATCAAAGTGTTTTCCAAGCTTGCTGGTCTCATTGCTAGTCTGTTTAAACATGTCTGACATAGAGGAAACTCCTTGTTCATTATGTTTAGAAGCCATTGTGGAACCCCCTCTTAGAATGTGTACCAAATGTACTGATTTTACTTTAAGTTATAAAGATCATATTCTGTCTTTAAAAGATTTATCACCAGAGGAAATTGACAAGGGGGAAGTTATGCCGACTAACTCGCCCCACGTGTCAGAACCTTTGACTCCCGCTCAAGGGACTCCCGCTCAAGTGGCGCCAAGTACATCTAGCGCGCCCATGGCGTTTACTTTACAAGACATGGCGGCAGTTATGGATTATACCCTTACAGCGGTATTGTCCAAACTACCAGGGTTACAAGGAAAGCGAGACAGCTCTGGGACTAGAAAAAATACAGAGCTCTCTGACGCTTTATTAGCTATGTCTGATATCCCCTCACAATATGCAGAAGCTGAGGCAGGAGAGCTTCTTTCTGTGGGTGATATTTCTGACTCAGGGAAGATGCTTCAATCTGATTCTGATATGTCTACATTTAAATTTAAGCTTGAACACCTCCACATGTTGCTCAGGGAGGTTTTAGCTACTCTGGATGACTGTGACACCATTATAGTGCCAGAGAAATTGTGTAGATTGGATAAATACTATGCAGTGCCTGTTTATACTGATGTTTTTCTAATACCTAAAAGGTTTTCAGAAATTATTACTAAGGAATGGGATAGACCAGGTGTACCGTTCTCTCCCCCTCCTATTTTTAAGAAAATGTTTTCAATAGATGGTGGAGGGAGCAGTTTCTACCCTAGCTAAACGTACAACTATTCCCGTCGAGGACAGTTGTGCTTTCCTAGATCCAATGGATAAAAAGTTAGAGGGTTACCTTAAGAAAATGTTTATTCAACAAGGTTTTATTCTCCAGCCTCTTGCATGCATTGCCCCGGTCACTGCTGCTGCGGCCTTCTGGTTTGAGTCTCTGGAAGAGGCCTTACAGGTAGAAACTCCATTGGATGATATACTTGACAAGCTTAAAGCGCTTAAGCTAGCCAATTCATTTGTTTCTGACGCCGTTGTTCATTTAACCAAACTAACGGCTAAGAACTCAGGTTTTGCTATACAGGCGCGTAGGGCGCTATGGCTTAAATCCTGGTCAGCTGACGTTACTTCAAAGTCTAAGCTTCACAACATTCCCTTCAAGGGGCAGACCCTATTCGGGCCTGGACTGAAGGAGATCATTTCTGATATTACTGGAGGAAAAGGTCATGCCCTTCCTCAGGATAGGTCTAATAAATTAAGGACCAAACAAACTAATTTTCATGCCTTTCGAAACTTTAAGACGAGCGCGGCATCAACTCCCTCTAATGCAAAACAAGAGGGAAATTTTGCCCAGTCCAAGCCGGTCTGGAGACCTAACCAGGCCTGGAACAAAGGTAAGCAGGCCAATAAGCCTGCTGCTGCCTCTAAGACAGCATGAAAGATCAGCCCCCGATCCGGTAATGGATCTAGTAGGGGGCAGACTTTCTCTCTTTGCCCAGGCTTGGGCAAGAGATGTCCAGGATCCCTGGGCGTTGGAAATTGTGTCCCAGGGATATCTTCTGGACTTCAAAGCTTCTTCCCCAAAAGGAAGATTTCACCTCTCACAATTATCTGCAGACCAGATAAAGAGAGAGGCATTCTTACATTGTGTTCAAGACCTCCTAGTTATGGGAGTGATCCACCCAGTTCCAAAGGAGGAACAGGGGCAAGGCTTCTATTCAAATCTCTTTGTGGTTCCCAAGAAAGAGGGAACCTTCAGACCAATCTTAGATCTCAAGATCCTAAACAAATTTTTCAGGGTCCCATCTTTCAAGATGGAGACTATTCGAACCATCCTACCTATGATCCAGGAGGGTCAATACATGACTACCGTGGACTTAAAGGATGCTTATCTTCACATTCTGATACACAAAGATCATCATCGGTTTCTCAGGTTCGCCTTCCTAGACAGGCATTACCAGTTTGTGGCTCTTCCCTTTGGGTTAGCTACGGCACCAAGAATCTTTACGAAGGTTCTGGGGTCACTTCTGGCGGTCCTAAGGCCGCGGGGCATAGCAGTAGCCCCTTACTTAGATGACATTCTGATACAGGCGTCGAATTTCCAAATTGCCAAGTCCCATACGGACATTGTTCTGGCATTCCTGAGGTCTCATGGGTGGAAAGTGAATGAAAAGAAGAGTTCTCTATCCCCTCTAACAAGAGTTTCCTTCCTGGGAACTCTGATAGATTCTGTAGAAATGAGGATTTACCTGACAGAGGACAGGTTGTCAAAACTTCTAAATTCCTGCCGTGTTCTTTATTATACTTTTCGCCCTTCGGTGGCTCAGTGTATGGAAGTAATCGGCTTAATGGTAGCGGCAATGGACATAGTTCCGTTTGCCCGCCTACATCTCAGACCGATGCAACTCTGCATGCTCAGTCAGTGGAATGGGGATTACACAGATTTGTCCCCTCTACTAAATCTGGATCAAGAGACCAGGGATTCTCTTCTCTGGTGGCTATCTCGGGTCCATCTGTCCAAAGGTATGACCTTCCGCAGGCCAGATTGGACAATAGTAACAACAGATGCCAGCCTTCTGGGCTGGGGTGCAGTCTGGAACTCTCTGAAGGCTCAGGGGTCGTGGACTCAGGAGGAGGCACTCCTTCCAATAAACATTCTGGAACTAAGAGTGATATTCAATGCTCTTCAGGCTTGGCCTCAGCTAGCGGCAGTGAGGTTCATCAGATTTCAGTCGGACAACATCACGACTGTAGCTTACATCAACCATCAAGGGGGAACAAGGAGTTCCCTAGCGATGTTGGAGGTTTCAAAGATAATTCAATGGGCAGAGATTCACTCTTGCCATCTATCAGCTATCCATATCCCAGGAGTAGAGAACTGGGAGGCAGATTTTCTAAGTCATCAGACTTTTCATCCGGGGGAGTGGGAGCTCCATCCGGAGGTGTTTGCACAGTTGATTCAACGTTGGGGCAAACCAGAACTGGATCTCATGGCGTCTCGCCAGAACGCCAAGCTTCCTTGTTACGGATCCAGGTCCAGGGATCCCAAGGCAGCGCTGATAGATGCTCTAGCAGTGCCTTGGTCCTTCAACCTGGCTTATGTGTTTCCACCGTTTACTCTGCTCCCTCGTCTGATTGCCAAGATCAAACAGGAGAGAGCATCTGTAATTTTGATAGCACCTGCGTGGCTACGCAGGACTTGGTTTGCAGATCTGGTGGACATGTCATCCTTTCCACCATGGACTCTGCCTCTGAGGCAGGACCTTCTACTTCAGGGTCCTTTCAACCATCCAAATCTAATTTCTCTGCGGCTGACTGCTTGGAGATTGAACGCTTGATTTTATCAAAGCGTGGTTTCTCCGAGTCGGTCATTGATACCTTAATACAGGCGCGAAAGCCTGTCACCAGGAAAATCTATCAGAAGATATGGTGTAAATATCTTCATTGGTGTGAATCCAAGGGTTACTCATGGAGTAAGGTCAGGATTCCTAAGATATTATCTTTTCTCCAAGAAGGATTGGAGAAGGGTTTGTCAGCTTGTTCCTTAAAAGGACAGATTTCTGCTCTGTCTATTCTTTTGCACAAACGTCTGGCTGAGGTTCCAGACGTGCAGGCGTTTTGTCAGGCTTTAGTCAGAATCAAGCCTGTGTTTAAACCTGTTGCTCCGCCTTGGAGTTTAAATTTAGTTCTTAAGGTTCTTCAATGGGTTCCGTTTGAACCTTTGCATTCCATAGATATTAAGCTCTTATCCTGGAAGGTTCTGTTTTTAGTAGCTATCTCCTCGGCTCGAAGAGTTTCAGAGTAATCTACTTTACAATGTGATTCCCCTTATCTCATTTTTCATGCAGATAAAGTAGTGTTACGTACCAAACCTGTTTTTTTTACCTAAGGTGGTATCTAATAAAAATATCAATCAGGAGATTGTTGTACCGTCACTGTGTCCTAATCCTTCTTCAAAGAAGGAACATTTTTTACACAATCTTGACGTGGTTCGTGCTTTAAAGTTTTATTTACAAGCTACTAAAGATTTTCGTCAAACATCTGCATTGTTTGTTGTCTACTCTGGACAGAGGAGAGGCCAAAAGGCTTCGGCAACCTCTCTTTCTTTTTTGCTAAAGGGTATAATACGCTTAGCTTATGAGACTGCTGGCCAGCAGCCTCCTGAAAGGATTACAGCTCATTCTACTAGAGCGGTAGCTTCCACATGGGATTTTAAAAATGAGGCTTCTGTTGAACAGATTTGTAAGGCGGCGACTTGGTCTTCGCTTCATACTTTTTCAAAGTTCTATAAATTTGATACTTTTGCTTCTTCGGAGGCTATTTTTGGGAGAAAGGTCTTGCAGGCAGTGGTGCCTTCCGTTTAAGCGCCTGCCTTGTCCCTCCCTTCATCCGTGTCCTATAGCTTTGGTATTGGTATCCCAAAAGTAATGGATGATCCGTGGACTGGATACACCTTACAAGAGAAAACATAATTTATGCTTACCTGATAAATTTATTTCTCTTGTGGTGTATCCAGTCCACGGCCCACCCTGTCATTTTAAGGCAGGTGTTTTTTATTTTTTAACTACAGTCACCACTGCACCCTATAGTTTCTCCTTTCTCTTGCTTGTCTTTGGTCGAATGACTGGTAGTGGCAGTTAGGGGAGGAGCTATATAGACAGCTCTGCTGTGGGTGATCCTCTTGCAGCTTCCTGTTAGGAAGGAGAATATCCCACAAGTAATGGATGACCTCTCTTCCTCAATATGGTACAAAGGCCATGAATCCTGATGCTGCTAATTATCCACCTTTACCAGGATGGATGTACAGGATCACCGCTTGGATCAATTTTCACTAGCCCTGCAAACCCTGCTGACTCGCACTGCACATTTGGACCAAAGTGTTCTGCAAGCTATGGCTGCTCCTGTTTCCGCTGCTGCACCTATGCCTACCAGGAGCATGTCCGGTTCTGCACCTCTACCTCAGCGATATGGAGGTGATCCTATTCAGTGCAGAGGGTTTTTGAACCAGGTGGGCATTTACTTTGAGATGTTACCTCAGGCGTTTCCCTTTGACAGAGCTAAGGTGGGATTTCTCATCTCGTTACTCTCTGACACAGCTCTTGCCTGGGCTAATCCCTTGTGGGAGACTAATAAACCTGTGATTTCAAATTACCCTGAATTAGTGGCCTCCTTTCGAAGGGTATTTGATGTTCCGGCTCGCTCCTCCTCTGCTGCTAAACGACTTATGTCCATTCAGCAAGGTACAAGATCTGTTGCTCAGTATGCTATTGAGTTCCGTACGCTTGCCGCAGAGGTAGGTTGGAACAATGAAGCACTTGTTGCCGCCTTCTTTCATGGGCTCTCTGATGAGATTAAAGATGAAGTTGCTGCCAGAGATTTACCAGAGGATCTCGAGGCATTGGTGTCTTTTATGATCCTAATTGACATCAGACTCAGAGAGAGGTCCTCTTTCAAGGAGCGCTTGCAGAAGCCTCCTGTTCCATTGTCTTCTACTTGTTCGTTCCCACCCATGCCTCTCACTCCTCCCATGTCTCCTGGTCCTGAGTCACCAGGTACTGCTGAGCCGATGCAGTTGGGATTCACACGTCTCTCCGCGGCGGAGAGGGCCTTTAGGATGAGGGAGGGGCTCTGCCTCTATTGTGGGTTACAGGGCCACCTTTTGAAGTCTTGTCCTATATGGCCGGGAAACGCTCACACCTAAGGTCCTGTCGGGGGCAGACCTTGGGTGGTTTATCCTCGTCCCCGGAACCGCTTAAGAGAAACCTTTGGTCACGATTGTCCTTTCCTGGGTTGACTCCTCCATAGTCACTCAGGCTCTTGTTGACTCCGGTGCTGCGGGCTATTTCATTGACAGTGATTTTGTATCAAAGCACTCCATTCCTGTTTTGCCTCAGTCCATTCTGCTTGCTATTGAGGCCATTGATGGCAGGCCCCTTCAGCCCGCACTTGTTACTCATGAAACTGCTCCTTGTCCATGGCTGTTGGGGCTCTCCATTTTGAAACCCTCCAGTTCCAGGTGATAAACTCTCTGCATTTTCCGGTTGTTATTGGTTATCCCTGGCTCCAAAAGCACAATCCCAGTCTCGACTGGCGCAGGTCCGAAATTTTGTTGTGGTCCCCGCAATGTATTTCCACTTGTCTTCGGAAACCAGTTAAAGTCTTGAGCACTTCTTCGGTATCTCAATTGCCAGAGGAGTACCGAGAGTTCCTAGACGTATTTGACAAGGTGCGTGCTGTTACGTTGCCTACTCACCGGTCTTACGATTGTGCCATAGACCTGCAACCCGGAGCCATTCCTCCTCGGGGCCAGGTGTACCCTCTGTCTGTTGCAGAGAATTGTGCTATGGAGGAGTATGTTGCCGATACTCTGTCGCGGGGGATCATCTGAAAGTCCTGCTCTCCTGCAGGGGCTGGCTTCTTCTTTGTGAAGAAAAGCGGTGGCGAGTTAAGACCATGTATCGATTATAGGGGTCTTAATCGTCTTACCATTAAGAATGCTTACTCTATACCGCTCATTACAGAACTCTTTGACCGCCTCAAGGGAGCTACGGTCTTTACTAAACTTGATTTGAGAGGAGCGTACAATCTCGTTAGGATTAAGGAGGGCCAGGAATGGAAAACAGCATTTAACACCAGGAGCGGGCATTATGAGTATCTTGCAATGCCCTTTGGCCTATGTAATGCTCCTGCTGTTTTTCAGGAATTTATTAATGATGTCCTACAAGATATGTTGCAACAGTGTGTTGTGGTGTACTTAGACGACATCCTCATACACTCAACCACACTTGAGGCTCATCGTTCTGATGTTACACAAGTTCTTCAGAGACTACGTGAGAACGGCCTATTTTGTAAACTCGAGAAATGTGAGTTCCATCAGACTCAAGTAACTTTCCTAGGTTATGCTATTTCAGTTGCAGGGTTCTCCATGGATCCTGACAAGTTATCTGCAGTTCTGCAGTGGCCTCGCCCAGTTGGTCTTCGGTCTATTCAATGTTTTTTGGGGTTCTACAATTACTATAACAAGTTAATTTAAAACTTTTCTTCCTTGTTCAAACCTATCACAGACATGACCCATAAAGAGAATGATCCACTCCATTGGTCACCTGCTGCCATTAAGGCCTTTGATAGTCTTAAGACTGCCTTTGCTGTCGCTCCAGTTCTGGCTAATCCTAACCCTGTCATGTATTTCGTTCTTGAGGTCGATGCGTCTGAGACTAGGAGTAGGTGCCCTCTTGTTTCAACGTCCTACGCCTGACGGTTCCTTGCATCCGTGTGGTTTCTTCTCTAAGAAATTGTCTCTAGCAGAGTGCAATTATGAAATTGGCTACAGGGAATTACTGGCCATAATTTTGGCACTCAAGGAATGGAGGCATCTTCTCGAAGGTACTAGCGTGCCAGTGCTCATTCTTACTGACCACAAGAATTTAACTTATCTATCTGAAGCAAAACGTTTGTCGCCCCGACAGGCCAGATGGGCGCTATTTTTGTCTCGGTTTAATTATGTGGTTTCCTACCTGCCTGGTAATAAGAATGTTAGGGCTGATGCCCTCTCTCGACAATTTTCGTCTCTGAACAAGGAGGAGTCTGTACCTACTCCTGTTATACCTCCTGACCATATTTTGGCTACCATACATACTAATTTGACTTCTCCCTTGGGGGAGGAGATCCTGGCTGCACAAACCAATGCACCTCCTGAGAAACCTAGTGGTAAGTGTTTTGTTCCTGAGAATCTTCGAACTAAACTTTTGCACACTTACCACTATCCTAAAGCCGCAGGTCACCCAGGCAAGAACCAAATGATTTGGTCTGTCACTCGACAATTCTGGTGGCCAGGTCTTCATTCTGATGCTGCTGCGTATGTTGCCTCCTGCTCAGTTTGTGCACAGAATAAGACTCCTCAACGTCTTCCTGTGGGTCTTCTTCAACCTATTGCTAATGGTGAGCATCCTTGGACACATATTTCCATGGACTTCATTGTCGAGCTCCCTGTTTCCAATGGCAATACTGTTATCCTTATGGTGGTTGACCATTTTTCTAAAATGTCACATTGCATTCCCATGATGAAGCTGCCTACCGCTCAGGAGCTTGCTTCAATTTTTGCCTGGGAGGTTTTCCGTTTACATGGGTTACCCAGGGAGATAGTGTCGGACTGGGGTAGCCAGTTTGTCTCCAGATTTTGGCGTTCCTTTTGTGCTCAAATGGGGATCCAGCTTTCCTTCTCCTCGGCATATCACCCTCAATCCAATGGGGCTGCGGAACGGTCTAATCAAGCTCTGGAACAGTCTCTCCATTGCTATGTCTCAGATCACCACAATAATTGGTCTGAACTGTTTCCTTGGGCAGAGTTTGCTCGTAATAGTGCTATTAATGCTTCCTCCAAGTTATCCCCGTTCATGGCGAATTATGGGTTTCAACCATTCTTGTTGCCCGATTCATTCATGTCTCTGGGTATTCCGGCTTTGGAGGAGCATCTCCGGCAACTCCGTTCCACGTGGGTGCAGATTCAGGATTGCCTTCATCGTTCTATGCAGCACCAAAAGTTCCAGGCTGATCATAGGCGTCTGCCCGCACCTTCCTATCAGGTTGGTGAGAGAGTTTGGCTGTCCTCCCGCAACTTGAACCTTCGTGTGCCTTCCAATAAATTGGCTCCCCGTTTTGTTGGTCCTTTTTGAATACTCCGACGGGTTAATCCTATGGCCTATGCTCTTGACCTTCCTCCTGCTATGCGCATCTCCAATGTTTTTCATGTCTCCCTCCTGACACCATTGGTTTGTAATCGGTTTACCACTGTGTTGCCTCGTCCCCGTCCTATCTTTGTTGACAACCATGAGGAGTATGAGGTCAGCAGCATTATTGACTCTCGTATGTCCAGGGGCCGTGTACAGTATTTGGTTCACTGGAGGGGCTACGGTCCGGAGGGGCTACGGTCCGGAGGAGCGTTCTTGGGTTCCCTCCTCTGATGTTCATGCTCTCGCCCTCCTCTGTGCCTTCCATGCCCGTTTCCCTAATAAGCCTTTTGTCCTCCCGTGGGGGAGGGGTTTTTGAGGGGAGGGTACTGTCAGGGTTTTTTCCCTGTTGTGTTTGCCATGTGCTGCTGGCAGCCATTTACTCACCTCTCTTCCTGAATATGGTGCATTGTGGGGGATGCTGCTCATTTCCTGCACTTCCTTTTATGGCCAGACTGCTGTGCATCATCCGTGTGAGACAGGATGCAGTCTCAGAATTGTGATGTCATCACTTATTATTTAAAGGGCCTCTGTTCAGTATGCTTTGCCTTTGCATTGTCTCTGACCTGTTTGCGAGAGTTCCTGTGTATTACCTGGCTGCCTGACGTCCTTCCTGGTTCCTGATCCCTGGCTTATTCCTGACTCTGCTGTTTTCCTTGTTCCTGATTCCGGCTCGTCTGACTACCAGCTCTGGTTTTGACTCCTGGCTTGTTATTTGACTTGTGGACTTTTTATTATTTTTTGCTATTAATAAAGGTGTGATTATTTTTGCACTTCTCGTCTCAGTCTGATTCCTGGCATCCTGACACAAACCCATCGTACTCGATCGGGTTGAATTGTGGCGATTCCTGTCCGCCTGCTCAGAGCAGGCGGACAGGGTTATTATGGAGCAGCGGTCTTTTGACAGCTGCTTCTTAAATGCTGTTTACGGGCCCACAAGCTCCATACGGAGCTTGATAAATGGGCCTCTAATACTCTATTGCTTATGCAAAGTGTATTTGAGTAATAGAAATAGTAAAAAATTACATTCAATGATATGCTAAATTTATCCTACAGATAATTTACTGTGCTGAGGATAAAAAACCATCCAAAAGATCTCATAGATGGAGTCTAGCTATAGCAACAAGCTGTAGCCACGATGGATTCAATATACTAGAAATTAAAACGTAGAAATATTGAAATATTGAAATAGTAGCGGTCTGGGCAAAAAAATGATAGGACCCAGTAAAGAATTATAAATAAAATAATATAATATAAGATAATACTTGATTGGTTTGAAAAGAAAACGCACAAAAAATTATGCACAAAAAGTCACAGTTGATAAATACAATGGACAAGCACAATTCTTATATATATATATGCCCAGGGTGCAACAGATAGGCAAATAGAGTAAAAGAATGATTGCACTCGCCAGGACTTTTCAGAACTTTATTCCAAATATGTGAACGTTTTCGGGGGTTTAGCCCCTTCCTCAGACATACAAAATAACAATGTGAATCAACCCTCACCAGACACCCTTATGTAAGGTAGACCACCCAATCATTCGCTCTCCAGAGTAAGGTGCCACCCACATGGTGATGTCACCCCTCCAGCAACGAATGAGAGTGGCCCAATAAAAATTACAATGTGAAACAGCAGGATAATAGGTTATATACAAACTGAAAAAAATAAAAAAAATAAATAAACTGACCAAAAAATCAAAAGCAAAAAGGAATGTTTGAAAATTAAACACATAAGCAAAAAATACAAAAAAATGTGTTTGAAAAAAACATAAACACATTAAATAAATTGGTTAAACACATAAGTAGAACAGGTCATCACCTCAAGGATTAGTCAGATGAGAAAAGCAGACAAGGGCACAATACATATCATCCAAGGACATCCCTAAGCAGCAGTGACAATGTATGATTATTAGTGATGTCGCAAACATAAAAATTTGGGTTCGCGAACGGCGAACGCGAACTTCCGCAAATGTTTGCGACCGGGCGAACCGCCATAGACTTCAATAGGCAGGCGAATTTTAAAACCCACAGGGATTCTTTCTGGCCACAATAGTGATGGAAAAGTTGTTTCAAGGGGACTAACACCTGGACTGTGGCATGCCGGAGGGGGATCCATGGCAAAACTCCCATGGAAAATTACATAGTTGATGCAGAGTCTGGTTTTAATCCATAAAGGGCATAAATCACCTAACATTCCTAAATTGTTTGGAATAATGTGCTTTAAAACATCAGGTATGATGTTGTATCGATCAGGTAGTGTAAGGGTTACGCCCGCTTCACAGTGCGCATTGTAGGTGATATACCTGCCCTGACCATGCTTTGCAGACCAGGTATCAGTGGTCAGATGGACCCTTGCCCCAACACTGTGTGCCAGACATGCCATTATAGCAGACTTATATGGCTTTGGCGTTGCTTTTTGGTAATTAGAAGGCTGCTAAATGCCACTGCGCACCACACGTGTTTTATGCCCAGCAGTGAAGGGGTTAATTAGGGAGCATGTAGGGAGCTTGTAGAGTTAATTTTAGCTTAAGTGTAGTGTAGTAGACAACCCAAAGTATTTATCTAGGCCCATTTTGGTATATTTAATGCCACCATTTCACCGCCAAATGCGATCAAATAAAACATTTTTTTCACTTTTTCACAAACTTTAGATTTCTCACAGAAATTATTTACAAACAAATTATGCAATTATGGCATAAATGGTTGTAAATGCTTCTCTGGGATCCCCTTTGTTCAGAAATAGCAGACTTATATGGCTTTGGTGTTGCTTTTTGGTAATTAGAAGGCTGCTAAATGCCACTGCGCACCACACGTGTTTTATGCCCAGCAGTGAAGGGGTTAATTAGGGAGCATGTAGGGAGCTTGTAGAGTTAATTTTAGCTTAAGTGTAGTGTAGAAAACAACCCAAAGTATTGATCTAGGCCAATTTTGGTATATTTAATGCCACCATTTCACCGCCAAATGCGATCAAATAAAAAAAAATTTATCACTTTTTCACAAACTTTAGGTTTCTCACAGAAATTATTTACAAACAACTTATGCAATTATGGCATAAATGGTTGTAAATGCTTCTCTGGGATCCCCTTTGTTCAGAAATAGCAGACTTATATGGCTTTGGCGTTGCTTTTTGGTAATTAGAAGGCTGCTAAATGCCACTGCGCATCACACGTATTTTATGCCCAGCAGTGAAGGGGTTAATTAGGGAGCATGTAGGCAGCTTGTAGAGTTAATTTTAAGTGTAGTGTAAAACCCAAAGTATTGATCTAGGCCCATTTTGGTATATTTAATGCCACCATTTCACCGCCAAATGCGATCAAATTTAAAAAAAACTTAAATTTTTTCGTAATTTTAGGTTTCTCACTGAAATTATTTACAAACAGCTTGTGCAATTATGGCACAAATGGTTGTAAAGGCTTCTCTGGGATCCCCTTTGTTCAGAAATAGCAGACATATATGACTTTGGCGTTGCTTTCTGGTAATTAGAAGGCCGCTAAATGCTGCTGCACATCACACGTGTATTATGGCTAGCAGTGAAGGGGTTAATTAGGTAGTTTGTAGGGAGCTTGCAGGGTTAATTTTAGCTTTAGTGTAGAGATCAGCCTCCCACCTGACACATCAGACCCCCTGATCCCTCCCAAACAGCTCCCTTTTCTCCCCCACCCCACAATTGTCCCCGCCATCTTAAGTACGGGCAGAAAGTCTGCCAGTACTAAAATAAAAGGTTTTTAATTTTTTTTAGCATATTTACATATGCTGTGGTGTAGCATCCCCCCTTAGCCCCCAACCTCCCTGATCCCCTCAAAAACAGCTCTCTAACCCTCCCCATCTGCCTTATTGGCGGCCATCTTGGGTACTGGCAGCTGTCTGCTATTATTTCACAGTCAAAAAAGTGTTGTTTTTTTTAAATGTACACTACTGTTACACCAGATATGAGTGGTGGCACTGGGCAAGTGGGCACAGTATACGCTGTGAGCCTGACACACACGCTGGCAGGCAGGCAACTGCAATTAGATTACACAGGAAAAAAAAAAAAGCAGACTGATGTTCTAGCCCTAAAAAGGGCTTTTTGGGGTGCTGTCCTTACAGCAGAGATCAGATGAGTCCTTCAGGACTGTAGTGGACACTGAATACACTAGCCTAGCTATCGATTTCCCTATTAAATCAGCTGCAGCTACACTGTCCCTCCTCTCACTAAGAATGCAGCTTCCGAATTAATCTAAAATGGATGCTGTCCAGGAGGTAGGAGGGTCTGGGAGGGAGGGTCTGCTGCTGATTGGCTGGAATGTGTCTGCTGACTGTGAGGTACAGGGTCAAAGTATTACTCAATGATGACGAATAGGGGGCGGATCGAACATCACATATGTTCGCCGTCCGCGGTGAACGCGAACAAGCTATGTTCGCTGGGAACTATTCGCCGGCGAACTATTCGCGACATCACTAATGATTATTATACACCAAGGAGATAAAAGACCCAAGTCATTAGCAGAATGTACTCAATAAGGTCTGACATCCAATCCCAACAATAAACAAAATAGCAGTACCCGGATCTTAAATAAATATAGCAGGCATAAGTGAAAGCATAATATGCATATATATAGATACAGAGTACGCATCATACCTACAAGCAGCCAAACATGGGTCAAGTCAGGCGTTATGAGAAAAAGTTAAGAACACAGACCTGATATGGGGGAGCTGAACTACTTCAAAAAGACCGGGAATGAGCAGATTCAAAGCTCAGCATAATGGACCCGTTGTCATAGAAACCCGGTATAAACAAAACAAAGCAGCAAGTGTATAATCAGTCAATTTGCAATGTTGCTATGTGGGGACACAATATGAAACACAGGATCGCCACAGTATAGTAAATACCAATAATAGAATGCAAGTATGCGCTGTGTCAGATCAGGCAGACGCAAGGGTGCTATGTGTAAGCAATATATGGCATGCCCCATGTATGAGTGGGCTTTTTTATGTAGGAAAAACGACTGATGACTTACGCACTAGGATGGCTAACCATCGGTCTGCCATCAGAATGGCATTAAAGAAAGGGACATCCGAACAACCTGTGGCACGCCATTTTGCTGATAACCATCATACGGTCAAAGACCTCAGATACACTATCATTGATCATGTCCCCCCCCTGACCAGGGGTGGTGACAGAAATACCCTACTACTGAGGAAGGAAGCCCGCTGGACTTTTGTCTTGGAGACACTTATACCCAAAGGACTCAATACGCACTTGGACTGGCAGGTGTGCCTATGAATTAAGCTATGTATATATTAAATTATAGTATGTATTTCTTTTATGTGGTTTCTCTCCATTTTCACTATTAGGATCTGTTTTTTTTTTTTTTGCTGATTATACACTTGCCGCTTTGTTTTGTTTATACCGGGTTTCTATGACAACGGGTCCGTTATGCTGAGCTTTGAATCTGCTCATTCCCGGTCTTTTTGAAGTACCGTTCAGCTCCCCATGTCAGGTCTGTGTTCTTAACTTTTTCTCATAACGCCTGACTTGACCCATGTTTGGCTGCTTGTAGGTATGATGCGTACTCTGTATCTATATATATGCATATTATGCTTTCACTTATGCCTGCTATATTTATTTAAGATCCGGGTACTGCTATTTTGTTTATTGTTGGGATTTGATGTCAGACCTTATTGAGTACATTCTGCTAATGACTTGGGTCTTTTATCTCCTTGGTGTATAATAATCATACATTGTTACTGTTGCTTAGGGATGTCCTTGGATGATATGTATTGTGCCCTTGTCTGCTTTTCTCATCTGACTAATCCTTGAGGTGATGACCTGTTCTACTTATGTGTTTCACCAATTTACCTATGTGTTTACGTTTTTTTCAAACATACATTTTTTTGTATTTATTTGTATTTTTTGCTTTTTTGCTTATGTGTTTAATTTTCAAACATTCCTTTTTGCTTTTTATTTTTTGGTCAGTTTATTATTTTTTTATTTTTTTCAGTTTGTATATAACCTATTATCCTGCTGTTTCACATTGTAATTTTTATTGGGCCACTCTCATTCGTTGCTGGAGGGGTGACATCACCATGTGGGTGGCACCTTACTCTGGAGAGCGAATGATTGGGTGGTCTACCTTACATAAGGGTGTCTGGTGAGGGTTGATTCACATTGTTATTTTGTATGTCTGAGGAAGGGGCTAAACCCCCGAAAACGTTCACATATTTGGAATAAAGTTCTGAAAAGTCCTGGCGAGTGCACTCATTCTTTTACTCTCTCTCTCTCTCTCTCTCTCTCTCTCTCTCTCTCTCTCTCTCTCTCTATATATATATATATATATATATATATATATATACAGTGGATATAAAAAGTCTACACACCCCTGTTAAAATGTCAGGTTTCTGTGATGTAAAAAAAATGAGACAAAGATAAATCATTTCAGAACTTTTTCCACCTTTAATGTGACCTATAAACTGTACAACTCAATTGAAAAACAAACTGAAATGTTTTAGGTAGAGGGAAGAAAAAATATAAAAATAAAATAATATGGTAAACTAATACTTTGTTGAAGCACCTTTTAATTTTATTACAGCACTCAGTCTTTTTGGGTATGAGTCTATCAGCATGGCACATTTTGACTTGGCAAGATTTGCCCACTCTTCTTTGCAAAAACACTCCAAATCTGTCAGATTGCGAGGGCATCTCCTGTGCACAGCTCTCTTCAGATCACCCCACAGATTTTCAATCGGATTCAGGTCTGGGCTCTGGCTGGACCATTCCAAAGCTTTAATCTTCTTCTGGTGAAGCCATTTGTTTGTTGATTTGGATGTATGCTTTGGGTCGTTGTCATGCTGAAAGATGAAGTTCCTCTTCATGTTCAGCTTTCTAGCAGAAGCCTGAAGATTTTGTGCCAATATTGACTGGTATTTGGAACTGTTCATAATTCCCTCTACCTTAACTAAGGCCCCAGTTCCAGCTGAAGAAAAACAGCCCCAAAGCATGATGCTGCCACCACCATGTTTCACTGTGGGTATGGTGTTCTTTTGGTGATATGCAGTGTTGTTTTTGCGCCAAACATATCTTTTGGAATTATTGCCAAAAAGTACAACCTTGGTTTCATCAGACCATAACACCTTTTCCAACATGCTTTTGGGAGACTTCAGATGTGTTTTTGCAAAATGTAGCCTGGCTTGGATGTTTTTCTTCGTATGAAAAGGCTTTCGTCTTGCCACTCTACCCCATAGCTCAGACATATGAAGAATACGTGAGATTGTTGTCACATGTACCACACAGCCAGTACTTGCCAGATATTCCTGTAGCTCCTTTAATGTTGCTGTAGGCCTCTTGGTAGCCTCCCAGACCAGTTTTCTTCTTGTCTTTTCATCAATTTTGGAGGAACGTCCAGTTCTTGGTAATGTCACTGTTGTGCCATATTTTCTCCACTTGATGATGACTGTCTTCACTGTGTTCCATGGTATATCTAATGCCTTGGAAATTCTTTTGTACCCTTCTCCTGATTGATACCTTTTAACAATGAGATCCCTCTGATGCTTTGTAAGCTCTCTGTGGACCATGGCTTTTGCTGTGGAATGCGACTAAGAAAATTTCAGGAAAGACCAACTAGAGCAGCTGGACTTTATTTGGTGTTAATCAGAGGCACTTTAAATGATGGCAGGTGTATGCTGACTCCTATTTAACATGATTTTGATTGTGATTGCTTAATTCTGAACACAGCTACATCCCCAGTTATAAGTTGCAACCACATTATTTTAGTTTTTTTTTTCTTCCCTCCACCTAAAAGATTTCAGTTTGTTTTTCAATTGAGTTGTACAGTTTATAGGTCATATTAAAGGTGGAAAAAGTTCTGAAATGATTTATCTTTGTCTCATTTTTTTACATCACAGAAACCTGGCATTTTAACAGGGGTGTGTAGACTTTTTATATCCACTGTATATACAGTATGTATATATATATATATATATATATACAAACAAATATTACACATACATAAAAAACACTGATAAAAAGTTCATAAGGTTCATAAAATTCATAAAATGCATAAAGAAGGCATCAGAATCAGAATCCCTTTGGATCTCTACTTACACTCCCTAACCTCAATCCAATGAGGTAAGTGCCGCACAATGTATGAAGAGTCCCTCAGGAACACAATGTAGGTGAATGCCAGTGGATAGTGTCAGTGAGTTCAGTACTGGAACATACTCTGGGGCATTTTCACATGAAAGACAAAAGTGAGCAAAGAATAGTGCAACCCTGTATATAATGATGCACACAATAGCTTTATTTAAATATTAGTTGCTCACATTCATTAACCTCAATTGCATATGAGGTAATCGTTAGACATAATATATAGTTAAAAACCCTCTCTTTTGTCTTTCATGTGAAAACGCCCCAGATTATGTTCCAGGACTGAACTCACTGACACTATCCACTGGCATTCACCTACATTGTGTTACATAAACTGTCCGCCTGCTCTGAGGCGGCGGACAGAAATCAACCTTATCGAATACAATCGGGTTGATTGACACCCCCTGCTAGCGGACGATTGGCCGCAAATCTGCAGGGGCGGCATTGCACCCAGCAGTTCTTGCGTATGCTGTCGGCATTTACCGATGTGCAATGGACATGATACGGTACATTGTATCTTGTCCGTCCGCACTTTAATAAATATACCCCATAAAATATGAATATTGCCTAAATATGTTTTTACATGTTTTCATCTACTTAACTGCAAAGGGCTCCAATGCATTTATATATATGTGCATATATGTGTACATATGTAACTATTTAGGTTTTTATATGTTCCTTTTTATTCTAACACCTGAGACCTCATATCTTTATGCAGTTATAACTATTGTGTGCAATATTTTTTTTAAATAATTTTTATTAGATGGTGTTATTATGAGTATAACTATACTTTGTAATGTATTTTTGATGTGTTTTGCTACACTTTTTTGTTTCGCAAAACAGTTAACCAGAGCTCTGATGACACGGTAATAATTCAAGTGCAAATCGTGATTGTGCTTAAGCATTTGCATTTATATTCAACTTGTAATACGAGCAGAAAACCTGACGCAGGCAAAAAGACGTGATAAACCCCTTATTGCTTCTTAACAGTTAATGTGCCACTCGTAATCTGACCCTTAAAAAGTATAATTTACATTTAGGAAAAGGTTTGCAATAAGCTGTTTTATGTTGAAGCTACAAAATATAAAAATTTAATTTTCATGATTCTGATAGAATGTTGAATTTTAAAAAACTTCTCCATTTTCTCCAACATTGGTGTGTCCGGTCCACGGCGTCATCCTTACTTGTGGGATATTCTCTTCCCCAACAGGAAATGGCAAAGAGTCCCAGCAAAGCTGGTCACATGATCCCTCCTAGGCTCCGCCCACCCCAGTCATTCTCTTTGCCGTTGCACAGGCAACATCTCCACGGAGATGGTTAAGAGTTTTTTGGTGTTTAAATGTAGTTTTTATTCTTCTATCAAGTGTTTGTTATTTTAAAATAGTGCTGGTATGTACTATTTACTCTGAAACAGAAAAGGATGAAGGTTTCTGTTTGTAAGAGGAAGATGATTTTAGCAGACAGTAACTAAAATCGGTTGCTGTTTCCACATAGGACTGTTGAGATGAAGTAACTTCAGTTGGGGGAAACAGTTAGCAGACTTTTCTGCTTAAGGTATGACTAGCCATATTTCTAACAAGACTGTGTAATGCTGGAAGGCTGTCATTTCCCCTCATGGGGACCGGTAAGCCATTTCTTCTGTTAAGTGTGATCAGTCCACGGGTCATCATTACTTCTGGGATATTACTCCTCCCCAACAGGAAGTGCAAGAGGATTCACCCAGCAGAGCTGCCATATAGCTCCTCCCCTCTACGTCACTCCCAGTCATTCTCTTGCACCCAACGACTAGATAGGATGTGTGAGAGGACTATGGTGATTATATTTAGTTTTATAACTTCAATCAAAAGTTTGTTATTTTATAATAGCACCGGAGTGTGTTATTCCTTCTCTGGTAGAATTTGAAGAAGAATCTACCAGGGTTTTTACTATGATTTTAGCCGGAGTAGTTAAGATCATATTGCTGTTTCTCGGCCATCTGAGGAGAGGTAAACTTCAGATCAGGGGACAGCGGGCAGATTACTCTGCAAAGAGGTATGTAGCAGCTTTTATTTTTCTGACAATGGAATTGATGAGAAAATCCTGCCATACCGATATAATGTCATGTATGTATATTTTACACTTCAGTATTCTGGGGAATGGTACTTCACTGGAATTACACTGTGTACATAAGATTTTAGCCTATTTTGCAGAGTCTAGCAACAGGCTTTTTAATAACTCTTAATTTATGTTAAACGTTTTTGCTGGAATGTAAAATCGTTTTCATTTTTCTGAGGTACTGGGTGAATAATATGTTTGGGCACTATTTTTCCACTTGGCAGTTGCTTGATCTAATTCTGACAGTTTACTGATCTCTCTCACTGTTGTGTGTGAGGGGGAGGGGCCTTTTTTTGGCGCTTTTGCTACGCATCAAAAAATTCAGTCAGAAGCTCATTGTATTTCCTGCACGATCCGGTTCATCTCTACAGAACTCAGGGGTCTTCAAAACTTGTTTTGAGGGAGGTAATCATTCACAGCAGAGCTGTGAGATTGTAGTTGACTGTGATAAAAAACGTTTATTATTTAACTTTTTTTCTGCTATCAGGGTTAGTTATCCTTTGCTAATGGGAACAAACCTTTGCTAAAATTGTGTTTTTTACAAAGATTGATGCTATAACCTTTTCAGTTTATTAATTTCAACTGTCATAAATCTGTCTGTGCTTCTTATAGGCACAGTACGTTTTCATAGTATTTTATTTGAATAGTATTTCCAAGTTGCTGGTTTATTTGCTAGTGTGTTAAACATGTCTGATTCAGAGGAAGATAGTTGTGCTATTTGTGCTAAGGCCAAAGTGGAGCCCAATAGAAATTTATGTACTAACTGTATTGATGCTACTTTAAATAAAAGTCAATCTATACAAATTGAACACATTTCACCAAACAGCGAGGGGAGAGTTATGCCGACTAACTCGCCTCACGTGTCAGTACCTACATCTCCCACTCGGGAGGTGCGCGATATGGTGGCGCCCAGTACATCTGGGCGGCCATTACAAATAACATTACAAGATATGGCTACTGTTATGACTGAAGTTTTGGCTAAATTACCAGAACTAAGAGGCAAGCGTGATCACTCTGGGGTGAGAACAGAGTGCGCTGATAATGCTAGGGCCATGTCAGATACTGCGTCACAACTTGCAGAACATGAGGACGGAGAGCTTCATTCTGCGGCTGACGGTTCTGATCCAAACAGATTGGATTCAGATATTTTAAATTTTAAATTTAAGCTGGAAAACCTCCGTGTATTACTAGGGGAGGTGTTAGCGGCTCTGAATGATTGTAACACAGTTGCAATACCAGAGAAAATGTGTAGGTTGGATAAATATTTTGCTGTACCAACGAGTACTGACGTTTTTCCTATACCTAAGAGACTAACTGAAATTATTACTAAGGAGTGGGATAGACCCGGTGTGCCGTTCTCACCCCCTCCGATATTTAGGAAGATGTTTCCAATAGACACCACCACACGGGACTTATGGCAAACGGTCCCTAAGGTGGAGGGAGCAGTTTCTACTTTAGCTAAGCGTACCACTATCCCGGTGGAGGATAGCTGTGCCTTTTCAGATCCAATGGATAAAAAGTTAGAGGGTTACCTTAAGAAAATGTTTGTTCAACAAGGTTTTATATTGCAACCCCTTGCATGCATTGCGCCGGTCAAGGCTGCGGCGGCATTCTGGTTTGAGTCTCTGGAAGAGAACATGAGTTCAGCTACTCTGGACAAGCTTAGAATCCTTAAGCTAGCTAATTCATTCATTTCGGAGGCCGTAGTACATTTAACTAAACTTACGGCTAAGAATTCCGGATTCGCCATTCAGGCGCGCAGAGCACTGTGGCTAAAATCCTGGTCAGCTGATGTTACTTCTAAGTCCAAATTACTTAATATACCTTTCAAAGGGCAGACCTTATTTGGGCCCGGCTTGAAAGAAATTATCGCTGACATTACAGGAGGTAAAGGCCACGCCCTGCCTCAAGACAGAGCCAAACCTAAGGCTAGACAGTCTAATTTTCGTTCCTTTCGGAATTTCAAAGCAGGAGCAGCATCAACTTCCTCTGCTCCAAAACAAGAAGGATCTGTTGCTCGCTACAGACAAGGCTGGAGACCTAACCAGTCTTGGAACAAGGGCAAGCAGGCCAGGAAACCTGCTGCTGCCCCTAAGACAGCATGAATTGAGGGCCCCCGATCCGGGATCGGATCTAGTGGGGGGCAGACTTTCTCTCTTTGCCCAGCCTTGGGCAAGAGATGTCCAGGATCCCTGGGCGCTAGAGATAATATCTCAGGGATACCTTCTGGACTTCAAATACTCTCCTCCAAGAGAGAGATTTCATCTGTCAAGGTTGTCAACAAACCAAACAAAGAAATAGGCGTTTCTACGCTGCGTACAAGAGCTTTTGTTAATGGGAGTAATCCATCCAGTTCCACGGTCGGAACAGGGACAAGGGTTTTACTCAAATCTGTTTGTGGTTCCCAAAAAAGAGGGAACTTTCAGACCAATCCTGGATTTAAAGATCCTAAACAAATTCCTAAGAGTTCCATCATTCAAAATGGAGACTATTCGGACAATTTTACCCATGATCCAAAAGGGTCAGTACATGACCACAGTGGATTTAAAGGATGCTTACCTTCACATACCGATTCACAAAGATCATTACCGGTACCTAAGGTTTGCCTTCCTAGACAGGCATTACCAGTTTGTAGCTCTTCCATTCGGATTGGCTACAGCTCCAAGAATCTTCACAAAGGTTCTGGGTGCTCTTCTGGCGGTACTAAGACCGCGAGGAATCTCGGTAGCTCCGTACCTAGACGACATTCTGATACAAGCTTCAAGCTTTCAAACTGCCAAGTCTCATACAGAGTTAGTACTGGCATTTCTAAGGTCGCATGGATGGAAGGTGAACGAAAAGAAAAGTTCTCTATTTCCACTCACAAGAGTTCCCTTCCTGGGGACTCTTATAGATTCTGTAGAAATGAAGATTTACCTGACAGAAGACAGGTTAACAAGACTTCAAAGTGCTTGCCGCGCCCTTCATTCCATTCAACACCCGTCAGTGGCTCAATGCATGGAGGTAATCGGCTTAATGGTAGCGGCAATGGACATAGTACCCTTTGCACGCTTACACCTCAGACCACTGCAATTGTGCATGCTAAGTCAGTGGAATGGGGATTACTCAGACTTGTCCCCTTCTCTGAATCTGGATCAAGAGACCAGAAATTCTCTTCTATGGTGGCTTTCTCAGCCACATCTGTCCAGGGGGATGCCATTCAGCAGGCCAGACTGGACAATTGTAACAACAGACGCCAGCCTTCTAGGTTGGGGTGCCGTCTGGAATTCTCTGAAGGCTCAGGGACAATGGAGTCAGGAGGAGAGTCTCCTACCAATAAACATTCTGGAATTGAGAGCAGTTCTCAATGCCCTCCTGGCTTGGCCCCAGTTGACAACTCGGGGGTTCATCAGGTTTCAGTCGGACAACATCACGACTGTAGCTTACATCAACCATCAGGGAGGGACAAGAAGCTCCCTAGCAATGATGGAAGTATCAAAGATAATTCACTGGGCAGAGTCTCACTCTTGCCACCTGTCAGCAATCCACATCCCGGGAGTGGAGAACTGGGAGGCGGATTTCTTAAGTCGTCAGACTTTTCATCCGGGGGAGTGGGAACTTCATCCGGAGGTCTTTGCTCAAATACTTCGTCATTGGGGCAAACCAGAGATAGACCTCATGGCTTCTCGACAGAACGCCAAGCTTCCTCGTTACGGGTCCAGATCCAGGGATCCAGGAGCAGTCCTGATAGATGCCTTGACAGCACCTTGGGACTTCAGGATGGCTTATGTGTTTCCACCCTTCCCGATGCTACCTCGATTGATTGCCAGAATCAAACAGGAGAGAGCATCAGTTATTCTAATAGCACCTGCATGGCCACGCAGGACTTGGTATGCAGACCTAGTGGACATGTCATCCTGTCCACCTTGGTCTCTACCTCTGAAACAGGACCTTCTAATACAGGGTCCTTTCAAACATCAAAATCTAACTTCTCTGAAGCTGACTGCTTGGAAATTGAACGCTTGATTTTATCAAAACGTGGGTTTTCTGAGTCAGTTATTGATACCTTAATACAGGCTAGGAAGCCTGTTACCAGAAGGATTTACCATAAGATATGGCGTAAATACCTATATTGGTGCGAATCCAAAGGTTACTCTTGGAGTAAGGTTAGGATTCCTAGGATATTGTCTTTTCTACAAGAAGGTTTAGAAAAGGGTTTATCTGCTAGTTCATTAAAGGGGCAGATCTCAGCTCTGTCCATTCTGTTGCACAAACGTCTGTCAGAAGTTCCAGACGTTCAGGCTTTTTGTCAGGCTTTGGCCAGGATTAAGCCTGTGTTTAAGACTGTTGCTCCGCCATGGAGTTTAAACCTTGTTCTTAACGTTTTACAGGGCGTTCCGTTTGAACCCCTTCATTCCATTGATATAAAGTTGTTATCTTGGAAAGTTCTATTTTTAATGGCTATTTCCTCGGCTCGAAGAGTCTCTGAGTTATCAGCCTTACATTGTGATTCTCCTTATTTGATTTTTCATTCGGATAAGGTAGTTCTGCGTACTAAACCTGGGTTCTTACCTAAGGTAGTCACTAACAGGAATATCAATCAAGAGATTGTTGTTCCTTCTTTGTGTCCAAATCCTTCCTCGAAGAAGGAACGTCTTCTGCACAATCTGGATGTAGTTCGTGCCCTAAAATTTTACTTACAGGCAACTAAGGAATTTCGACAAACGTCTTCTCTGTTTGTCGTTTACTCTGGTCAGAGGAGAGGTCAAAAGGCTTCTGCTACCTCTCTTTCTTTTTGGCTTCGTAGCATAATTCGTTTAGCTTATGAGACTGCTGGACAGCAGCCTCCTGAAAGAATTACAGCTCATTCCACTAGAGCTGTGGCTTCCACTTGGGCCTTTAAGAATGAGGCCTCTGTTGAACAGATTTGCAAGGCTGCAACTTGGTCTTCGCTTCATACTTTTTCCAAATTTTACAAATTTGACACTTTTGCTTCCTCGGAGGCTATTTTTGGGAGAAAGGTCCTTCAGGCAGTGGTTCCTTCTGTATAAAGAGCCTGCCTATCCCTCCCGTCATCCGTGTACTTTTGCTTTGGTATTGGTATCCCAGAAGTAATGATGACCCGTGGACTGATCACACTTAACAGAAGAAAACATAATTTATGCTTACCTGATAAATTCCTTTCTTCTGTAGTGTGATCAGTCCACGGCCCGCCCTGTTTTTTAGGCAGGTAAATATTTTTTAAATTATACTCCAGTCACCACTACACCCTTTGGCTTCTCCTTTCTTGTTGGTCCTTGGTCGAATGACTGGGAGTGACGTAGAGGGGAGGAGCTATATGGCAGCTCTGCTGGGTGAATCCTCTTGCACTTCCTGTTGGGGAGGAGTAATATCCCAGAAGTAATGATGACCCGTGGACTGATCACACTACAGAAGAAAGGAATTTATCAGGTAAGCATAAATTATGTTTTTCTTATTCAAAAACAAACAGAATATAGGGCTTATTATGGGCTAAAAGACTGGTAGACATTTTTATGGGCTAAATCGATTGCTTTATTTGTGCATATTATTCAAATTTAGGCTAACAATTGACATTTATAATCTTGGGGAACATTTATAAAACGGCAGGCACTGTATTGGACACCTTTTTCAGTCAGGGGGCCTTTCTAGTCATAGACTGAGCCTCATTTTCGCGCCATTAATGCGCAGTTGTTTTTTGAGAACAGGGCATGCAGATGCATGTGTGTGGATCTAAGAATCTCTGAAAAAGCTTTTAGAAGGCGTCATTTGGTATTGTATTCCCCTCAGGGCTTGGTTGGGTCTTAGCAAAGACTGTATCTGGGACTGTATAGGGGTTAAATTGAAAAACGGCTCCGGTTCCGTTATTTTAAGGGTGTGCAATACTTTTAAGGCTTTAAGACACTGTGGTAAAAATTTGGTAATTTTTGAACAATTCCTTCATACTTTTTCACATATTCAGTAATAAAGTGTTTTCTGTTTGAAATTTAAAGTGACAGTAACGGTTTTATTTTAAAACGTTTTTTGTGCATTGTTGACAAGTTTAAGCCTGTTTAACATGTCTATACCTTCAGATAAGCTATGTTCTATATGTATGAAAGCCAATGTGTCTCCCCATTTAAATTTATGTGATAATTGTGCCATAGCGTCCAAACAAAGTAAGGACAGTACTGCCACAAATAATGATATTGCCCAAGATGATTCCTCAAATGAGGGGAGTAAACATGATACTACATCATCTCCTACTGTGTCTACACCAGTTTTGCCCATGCAGGAGGCCCCTAGTACATCTAGTGCGCCAATACTTATTACCATGCAACAATTAACGGCTGTAATGGATAACTCCATAGCAAATCTTTTATCCAAAATGCCTACTTATCAGAGAAAGCGCGATTGCTCTGTTTTAAACACTGAAGAGCAAGAGGACGCTGATGATAATTGTTCTGTCATACCCTCACACCAATCTGAAGGGGCCATGAGGGAGGTTTTGTCTGAGGGAGAAATTTCAGATTCAGGAAAAATTTCTCATCAAGCTGAACCTGATGTTGTGACATTTAAATTTAAATTAGAACATCTCCGCGCACTGCTTAAGGAGGTGTTATCTACTCTGGATGATTGTGACAATTTGGTCATTCCAGAGAAATTATGCAAGATGGACAGGTTCCTAGAGGTTCCGGTGTCCCCCGACGCTTTTCCTATACCCAAGCGGGTGGCGGACATAGTAAATAAAGAGTGGGAAAAGCCCGGCATACCTTTTGTTCCTCCCCCTATATTTAAGAAATTATTTCCTATGGTCGACCCCAGAAAGGACTTATGGCAGACAGTCCCCAAGGTCGAGGGGGCAGTTTCTACTCTAAACAAACGCACTACTATTCCTATCGAAGATAGTTGTGCTTTCAAAGATCCTATGGATAAAAAATTGGAAGGTTTGCTTAAAAAGATTTTTGTACAGCAAGGCTACCTTCTACAACCAATTTCATGCATTGTTCCTGTCACTATGGCAGCGTGGTTCTGGTTCGAGGAACTAGAAAAGTCGCTCAGTAGAGAAACTCCATATGAGGAGGTTATGGACAGAGTTCACGCACTTAAATTGGCTAACTCTTTTATTTTAGATGCCGCTTCGCAATTAGCAAAATTAGCGGCGACAAATTCAGGGTTTGCAATTGTGGCGCGCAGAGCGCTTTGGCTAAAGTCTTGGTCAGCGGATGTGTCATCCAAGACAAAATTACTTAACATTCCTTTCAAAGGTAAAACTTTATTTGGACCTAATTTGAAAGAGATTATTTCAGACATCACTGGGGGAAAGGGCCATGCCCTTCCACAGGATAGGTCTTTTAAGGCTAAAAATAAGCCTAATTTTCGTCCCTTTCGCAGAAATGGACCAGCCTCTAATTCTGCATCCTCTAAGCAAGAGGGTAATGCCTCACAACCCAAACCAGCCTGGAAACCAATGCAAGGCTGGAACAAAGGTAAGCAGGCCAAGAAGCCTGCCACTGCTAACAAGACAGCATGAAGGAGTAGCCCCCGATCCGGGACCGGATCTGGTGGGGGGCAGACTCTCTCTCTTTGCTCAAGCTTGGGCAAGAGATGTTCAGGATCCTTGGGCGCTAGAAATAGTTTCTCAAGGTTATCTCCTGGAATTCAAGGAACTACCCCCAAGGGGAAGGTTCCACAAGTCTCACTTATCCTCAAACCAAATAAAGAGACAGGCATTCTTACATTGTGTAGAAGACCTGTTAAAGATGGGAGTGATACACCCAGTTCCAATAAAGGAACAAGGAATGGGATTTTATTCCAATCTGTTCGTAGTTCCCAAAAGAGAGGGAACGTTCAGACCAATTTTGGATTTGAAGATCCTAAACAAATTTCTCAGGGTACCATCGTTCAAAATGGAAACTATTCGAACGATTCTACCCACCATCCAGGAAAGTCAATTTATGGCTACCGTGGATCTAAAGGATGCGTACCTACATATCCCTATCCACAAGGAACATCATCAGTTCCTAAGGTTCGCTTTTCTGGACAAACATTACCAGTTTGTGGCTCTTCCATTCGGATTAGCCACTGCTCCAAGGATTTTCACAAAGGTGCTAGGGTCCCTTCTAGCGGTTCTAAGACCAAGGGGCATTGCAGTAGTACCTTACTTGGACGACATTCTAATACAAGCGTCGTCCCTGTCAAAGGCAAAGGCTCATACGGACATCGTTCTAGCCTTTCTCACATCTCACGGATGGAAAGTGAACAAAGTAAAGAGTTCTCTGTCCCCGTCAACAAGAGTTCCCTTCTTGGGAACAATAATAGATTCCTTAGAAATGAGGACTTTTCTGACAGAGGTCAGAAAATCAAAACTTCTAAGCTCTTGTCGAGTGCTTCATTCTGTTCCTCGTCCTTCCATAGCGCAGTGCATGGAAGTAATAGGATTGATGGTTGCAACAATGGACATAGTTCCTTTTGCACGAATTCATCTAAGACCATTACAACTGTGCATGCTCAAACAGTGGAATGGGGATTATACAGACTTGTCTCCAATGATTCAAGTAGATCAAAAGACCAGAGATTCACTCCGTTGGTGGCTGACCCTGGACCATCTGTCCCAGGGAATGAGCTTCCGCAGGCCAGAGTGGGTCATTGTCACGACCGACGCCAGTCTAGTGGGCTGGGGTGCGGTCTGGGAATCCCTGAAAGCTCAGGGTCTATGGTCTCGGGAAGAGTCTCTTCTCCCGATAAACATTCTGGAACTGAGAGCGATATTCAATGCTCTCAGAGCTTGGCCTCAACTAGCAAAGGCCAAATTCATAAGGTTCCAATCAGACAACATGACGACTGTAGCTTATATCAATCATCAAGGGGGAACAAAGAGTTCCCTAGCGATGAAAGAAGTGACCAAAATAATTCAATGGGCGGAGGATCACTCCTGCCACTTGTCTGCGATCCACATCCCAGGAGTGGAAAATTGGGAAGCGGATTTTCTGAGTCGTCAGACATTTCATCCGGGGGAGTGGGAACTCCATCCGGAAATCTTTGCCCAAATAACTCAATTATGGGGCATTCCAGACATGGATCTGATGGCGTCTCGTCAGAACTTCAAGGTTCCTTGCTACGGGTCCAGATCCAGGGATCCCAAGGCGACTCTAGTAGATGCACTAGTAGCACCTTGGACTTTCAACCTAGCTTACGTATTCCCACCGTTTCCTCTCATTCCCAGGCTGGTAGCCAGGATCAATCAGGAGAGGGCCTCGGTGATCTTGATAGCTCCTGCGTGGCCACGCAGGACTTGGTATGCAGACCTGGTGAATATGTCATCGGCTCCACCATGGAAGCTACCTTTGAGACAGGACCTTCTTGTTCAAGGTCCATTCGAACACCCAAATCTGGTCTCCCTCCAACTGACGGCTTGGAGATTGAACGCTTGATTCTATCAAAGCGTGGGTTTTCAGATTCGGTGATAGATACTCTGGTTCAGGCCAGAAAACCTGTAACTAGAAAAATTTACCATAAAATATGGAAAAAATATATCTGTTGGTGTGAATCCAAAGGATTCCCATGGAATAAGATAAAAATTCCTAAGATTCTCTCCTTTCTTCAAGAAGGTTTGGAGAAAGGATTATCTGCAAGTTCCCTAAAGGGACAGATCTCTGCTTTATCTGTCTTACTACACAAAAGACTGGCAGCTGTGCCAGATGTTCAAGCATTTGTTCAGGCTCTGGTTAGGATCAAGCCTGTTTACAGACCTTTGACTCCTCCCTG
Source organism: Bombina bombina (assembly GCF_027579735.1). Classification (NCBI taxonomy): domain Eukaryota; kingdom Metazoa; phylum Chordata; class Amphibia; order Anura; family Bombinatoridae; genus Bombina; species Bombina bombina. The sequence goes on from NC_069504.1 coordinate 823,666,013, forward strand.
GAGTCTAAATCTAGTTCTTTCAGTTCTTCAAGGGGTTCCGTTTGAACCCTTACATTCCATAGATATTAAGTTACTATCTTGGAAAGTTTTGTTTTTGGTTGCAATTTCTTCTGCTAGAAGAGTTTCAGAGTTATCTGCTCTGCAGTGTTCTCCTCCTTATCTGGTGTTCCATGCAGATAAGGTGGTTTTGCGTACTAAGCCTGGTTTTCTTCCTAAAGTTGTTTCTAACAAAAATATTAACCAGGAGATAGTTGTACCTTCTTTGTGTCCGAATCCAGTTTCAAAGAAGGAACGTTTGTTACACAATTTGGACGTTGTCCGTGCTCTAAAGTTCTATTTAGAAGCTACTAAAGATTTCAGACAAACATCTTCCTTGTTTGTTGTTTATTCTGGTAAAAGGAGAGGTCAAAAAGTGACTTCTACCTCTCTTTCCTTTTGGCTTAAAAGCATCATCCGATTGGCTTATGAGACTGCTGGACGGCAGCCTCCTGAAAGAATCAAAGCTCACTCCACTAGGGCTGTGGCTTCCACATGGGCCTTCAAGAACGAGGCTTCTGTTGACCAGATATGTAAGGCAGCGACTTGGTCTTCACTGCACACTTTTGCCAAATTTTACAAATTTGATACTTTTGCTTCTTCGGAGGCTATTTTTGGGAGAAAGGTTTTGCAAGCTGTGGTTCCTTCCGTTTAGGTGACCTGATTTGCTCCCTCCCTTCATCCGTGTCCTAAAGCTTTGGTATTGGTTCCCACAAGTAAGGATGACGCCGTGGACCGGACACACCAATGTTGGAGAAAACAGAATTTATGCTTACCTGATAAATTACTTTCTCCAACGGTGTGTCCGGTCCACGGCCCGCCCTGGTTTTTTAATCAGGTCTGATGAATTATTTTCTCTAACTACAGTCACCACGGTATCATATGGTTTCTCCTATATATATTTCCTCCTGTCCGTCGGTCAAATGACTGGGGTGGGTGGAGCCTAGGAGGGATCATGTGACCAGCTTTGCTGGGACTCTTTGCCATTTCCTGTTGGGGAAGAGAATATCCCACAAGTAAGGATGATGCCGTGGACCGGACACACCGTTGGAGAAAGTAATTTATCAGGTAAGCATAAATTCTGTTTTTTTCCATGATCAAATTTACTTTGTTTTCTTGGTATTGTTTGTTGAAAAACATACCTTGCTATGCCCAGGAGCAGCAATGCACTACTGGGAGCTATTTGGTGATTGGTGGCTGTGCACATTTGCCACTTGCCATTGGCTTTTCAAATGAGACCTTGCTGAACTCAGTATCTACAAAAATCCCAATAGACTTTAATTATGTTTGTTTTTTTACTGTTGATAATCATTAGATAAGTTTTTCTAAGGGATTATGATCGAACCTGAAATTTGAAAGATTTTGACTTTTATTTCTGTTTTAGGTAAATCAGGGAATTGCATTTTAATGAAAGTGAAGTACTGTACTTCAATTTCCTGGATGATGGAGTGGATAGATTCTGAATAAATCTAATGAGGTCCGGCACCTGTGGATTTAACAGGCTGATGAGAAACAACTAATGGACCTTTTTCTAGCAATAACAAAAAATAATGAACAACAACAGTACTCCAATATAGTAAGTCATATGTATCTATCTGTCCTATCCATCATCTGACATTTGTCTCAATTTGATTTCTTTTTCTCTCACTCTTTCCATTTGACAAGCGTAGCCGCACCTTACCATTTCCTTCTTTACTCTTTAGCTTCTGAAACCTCCAGTTCTTGAGATGCTATAAATAAGGGCTAAGAAATATACACAATTCACATTGTAAGAAAAGCGCAGGATGAAACCTCCACATACCATGCATTTGTTGTGTTAAGTCAGATGGTGAAAAAAGTTTGCAATAGATTTAATGTTAAATGAGATATTCTTTCTTTCTTTCTTTCTTTCTTTCTTTCTTTCTTTCTTTCTTTCTTTCTATCTAAATATCAATCTATTTTGCTTTCTTTCTACAATTGTGGTTCTACTACAGTGCACAGGGGTGAAAGAATGCTGAGGAGAAGGGAGGAATCCCCCCTTCCAACCCTGTCCCCTCACTCTCTTCACTCTTAACCACCTAGCCACACCCAAAAAAACATAGCCAAACCCTCCACTCTGCCTCACCAATTAAACATTTGGAAATATGACTTCACCCACCCAATGTTTTTACAGGAATCTCCATTATCTGTCTATGATGCATTATATGCATGTTAAAAGTATGGCTTTACTAGCATAGATGGGTTATTATTGGGGTATGTCAGTATGTTCCATTTTTTCATATGTAGGAAAATAACACTTCACATTCATAATGTAGAACAAGAAGTTGCAGGATCATAAAGCTTATACCTTCTTATTCTAAAGTATGGGGTGGAAATGAGCCAACAAATTGTTCAAAAACTCTATAATTTAGACAAGTAGAATTTTAGTTATTACACCAGATGTTTCTCCTTAGACTTGTAAAATCATTGGCATTACCAGTTCATATATTCTCATAAATATTTTAATAAAGATTTTAGCGCAAGAACATATTACCTGGACTGACCTACTGTAGGTCTAAATTCAAAAAACTATATTTATATTTGATTCATTTTAAATTGATTTCAGTGAAACGCATAAAATTAATGATCTATATTACTAAATATGTATTACTCTCTTGTATTATTTTTTGCAATGCTGCAGATGCAAAGGGTTAATTCAAAAACATATTCACCCTAATATAATGTCAAGATATGTTTCCCCCTGAGAGAATGAAGAGAAAGAATTGACTGTGCAAATTGCTCAGTATTTTTTATTCACACCTCATACCAGTTCATTAATTTATAGCATCTCACAAACCACAAAGAAAAACATTAATCACAAGTCAGATTACAAAATCATGTTACATAAACAAAGCGTATGCTGGGCGATAGATTCCCTCAGGATTCTTTAACAGGAGAACCGTATATGCATTCTACAGCACATAGCAGAGACATGTTTACTGCATTACGTATTCTTGCTATTTTTTTTTAGTTAAGTAAGTTTTAGCATAGAGCTTTATAGACACAATAGCAGGAATATTGATAAAAAAACGAATATCAGTGATTGATAGGAAGTGATTGTGTGCTGCGTATGGAATCAAAGTGCATTCTCTAGTGGAAGTCTTTAATTTGCAAACATAATATGCAGTGTACTCAGAGGAAACAGTGCAGCTCTGAACTTTGACATTTTTATTCTATTAACGTGCATATAGGTTGTTGCTATAGTTAAGAAATTATATCAGCCCCATACAGGCCTAGGTTACATAATAGATAAGTCTCCTACTCTGTCCTTACGTTATTATCCCTATAACGATAACTTTAAATAAAACACACAGACACTAACTTTTTCTATAAGTCCTTAATCCAGGTGTGACACTTAATTAACAAGCCTAACCCCTACTTACAGATGGTCAAGGCCTGTCTATACCTGCAGTGCAGCACCTGTTGCTCATGGTCAATGGCTGAGAGAGAGTTGTTTGTTAGAGCTCTTCGTCCTGCAATTAATTAGAGAGTGGAACCACTAGTGGGCTTCGCTCCTTTCACTGCACGCTCTCATGCCCATGACGACTGCCACAAGAGGAAAGCTCAAGTATTTAACTCATGCACTCACCCAATAAACTGACACAGCTCATATCACACCACCACCCCCTAGCTACAGGGTGGATTATATAAATTATACCATAAAGGACCCCCTGAAATTGCCCAAAAACTTGTCCAGCTCAGCATCCATTAAATGAATGCTGTCCTGGCAATACAGAGCTTTGTTGTCAGCCGTGATTTCATCATGCCTAATAACAAAAGAAACAGCACAGTGACTGCTTTTACTACCTCCCTATTAACCTTTTTATGCACATTATAAGCAGCCCCCTGGCAGTCAATTTATCTCCAATGCAGGCAAGCCACGACATTATACCAGCCCACTTTCACTCTAGGGAGCCATGCACACACCTAGTGAACCATCTGAAACTATCTTCTTAATCAGGTCCAGGGCAGGCATAGAACTCTGTTCATTACCATAAAGGTGCAACAAAGGTGCAACAAATGATCTTCTTGGAGAAGAGCAGGTGATTCATCCCAGGACAGGCCTCTATAGTCCAACCAACGAACAATAGCCCTGGAAGGTGGAAGACCCAGCTGCTGCCCATCTGGAGATTGAAGGGCCCTGATGGCTGCCCAGTGAATAAATGGGTGTCCTACCATCCAAATGTGAACTGGCCTGTGACCCTCACCTAAAATAAACATAACACTGCTAAATACTCAGTTGCAGTACAACAAATCAGTGCAGCTAACTGACCTGAGATAGGTACACTAGACCCACCTTCCTGGACTACACTGACAGTCCTAGCCTCTGCAGAGCCCCCAGTCTTCTAATGCGCTTGAGCCGCCACCAGTTTCTTGAGCATTCTAAACATGCATTGCTGACATCTGCCCACTAAACCGAAGGCCCCATCATTTTCAAGCAGTGAATCGCTAGAAGATGAGTCCCTACATGTGTATGTGGAGGTGTTAGGAATGGACTCACCACTTGGGCCACCTGATGCACAGATCTAGAGGGCATAATGGCCACTGATGAAGATGAGGGATTACTGCTTGCTTGTTGAGCGACATGATCCATGGGCTGACTGGGCACCCCATGGCCACCCTGGTTGCAGACAGGGTACCTACAGCTCTCTGTGAAGAAATATAAAGATGGGGAGTGCACTGGGAAGAGGATAGTGGTCCGGGGGATCCCCTTATGCCGACCGTGCTGCACATCAAGCTATCACTCATACCTAGCGTAGTGGTAACAACTTGCCTAATGTTTCCTTCAGCCGCATCCACATTGTGCCCAAGTTGCTGACCACGAACACTACCCTGCATCCTGTCAGCACTAGTTCAAGGAAGGACAACATCCATAGACCTATCCCCCACAACCTCAACAATATGCAAAGTACCCTGCCCCCAGTCAGGCCTACCTTGAACCAAACAATTAGGTCCACCAAACAAATCTGCACCCCTCCCAGAGCTCATTAGCCTAACCGGTGTATCCACCAACTGCTCTGCTTGTCCATCCACACTCATACCCCTGGAAAGAGCACTCACACCTTCCATAGGCCTACCCAGCAGCTTCCATCTGAGCGACTGCCCCCCCCCCCCCCCCAGGAGCTCTATCCCCCTCCTGGAGCTTCCACAACTTACTAGAGCCACCAGAAAGGCCACCCCGGAGCCTCGCTTCGTCAGAGGGAGAGGCTGTGCATGTTGTGTCATGTGAGGGGGCGGGGTCAACACCGGGAGTGTCGTCAGAGGCCTGAAGAGAGGCCTGCACCCGACCACCAGCCTCCCCCAGAGCCCTGGCATCATCCAGCAAGGACACAGCCCCAGCAGGTGCCATTACTGCTGCTAGGACAGGACAGGAGAGCCGGTAAGGCCTTCACAGGTCTGTGGAGAACATGAGGGACCAGTGGGGTAGAGATAGATCTATCTATTATACTAAAGTTGCACACTATCACTTCAAATAGACAGTCAGCAGGCTGCCTGTGGTTAAATATAAATCCAAAGGCAAGGAGCAGGTACTCTCTGTATTTTACGTAAAACTATATATTATGTGACCTTTCAGTGATTAAGCTCCTCTTTATCAGACAAAAATGCAAGTGAACAAACTTGCTTAATGCAGTGTAAACCCCACCCCTTAGGAAAGCCCACATTAGGTGTTTCTACGCAACCAAAAATATAAATGATGAAAATCATACAGTAAAACATATGAAGATATACATCATAGTGCACTCATAAACATCACTATGGCTTATCTGATTAAAAAACTAGTAGGTGCTAAGAAACGCATTGTTATTTTTTATTTTATTTTAACTAATTTTAATTAAAAAACATTTATATATAGATGCTATTTTATTTATATCAAATTGGAAACAACCAGATTTAAAGAATCACTGGACTTGATTCCTGTTATCCTGTGGTGATCAGTAAGCTTGGCGGCTGAGAAGTTAAAGTCTGCTTATTGAGCGCCTTCAAGGTGCCCTTATAAATCATGAGTGTAACTCATTTGTATATTTCCTTATCAAGTTTAAGACTTAATCTGGCCATGTGGAGCCCCTGTTGTACTTTTCTATTATGCCCCATTGTGTGAGGGATTTAGAGCAACCTCCAGATGTTATTGCCCCCTAGACATTCGCTTGAGTGCTAACATTTTACTCTCAACTTGTTATGAGAGTAAAAATGGGAGTGCTATGGATCATGTTCTAGTTATGTTAGTGCACTATAGTGATAACATTTTTACCCTCCACTGGTAATCTAGACCACAATATGCAGTCTGCTGGCTTTCCTGGGAGTCTAAGTGGATGATCAATTACTTTGCTTAGCCAGACATGAAAAACCACACACTCGCAGGGGATGCCCTCAGGAAAATATGTAAAAAACAAAGAAGCTGTGTCTGCACATTGCGAGATGATGGAAAGGGAAACCATGCTGGGGAGAGCGAAGATAGGAAGGAGCAGGGGGCGCACTTTAAAAATGAATTCCTACAGCCATTACAAATCAGATAAATCTGTTTTCAATATAAAGGGGCCGATTTACCAAGCTCTGTATGGAGCTTGATGCCCCTGTTTCCGCGCGAGCCTTCAGGCTCGCCAAAAACAGAAGTTATGAAGCAGCAGTCTAAAGACCGCTGCTCTATAACTGGTCCGCCTGCTCTGAGGCCGCACACAGAAATCATCCCGACCGAATACGATCGGGTTGATTGACACCCCCTGCTAGTGGCTGATTGGCCGCGAATCTGCAGGGGGCGGCATTGCACCAGCAGTTCACAAAAACTGCTGGTGCAATAATAAATGCCGACAGCGTATGCTGTCAGCATTTATCGATGTGCAACGGACATGGTATGCTGGTGCTGGTGCAACGCCGCCCCCTGCTGACTCGCGACCAATCGGCCGCCAGCAGGGGGGTGTCAATCAACCCGATCGTACTCGATCAGGTTGAATTCTTGCGATTCCTGTCCGCCTGCTCAGAGCAAGCGGACAGGGTTATGGAGCAGCGGTCATTGTGACCGCTGCTTCATAACTGCTGTTTCTGGCGAGTCTGAAGAGTCGCCAGAAACACGGGCCCACAAGCTCCTTTCGGAGCTTGATAGATAGGCCCCTATGCCTCTTACTCTATGCCCTTCTGTTTTAATATCTTGTGTTTATTATGATCTTCAAACTTGCTTTGACCACACAGAATAATCCTAATCTACTGGATATCTCACCTGCTTCTATTTGAATCTATGGCAGAAATTCTATTGTGGAGACACTTTGTATATTTCATTGTCATACCATTGTACTCACATTGATCTAGAGATAATATCTAAACATCCATTTCCCTAAGCTATATAACAATAGCTCTTAATGTGTTATTTGTACTACTTAGAGATACATTGGATCAGTTGCATTTTAATACGATGCTCACTGGAAACATTTTTTGTACCTATATTTTATTAAAGGACCAGTACATACAGTGGATTTTCATAATCAACAAATGTGTGATAAAAAGACAATGCAATATCACGTAGGGGCCGAATTATCATTGTGCGAGTGGACATGATCCGATATTGCATGTCATGTCTGCTGCACATCGATAAATGCCGACAGCATGCGCTCTCTGCATTTATCATTGCACAAGCAGTTATGGTGAACTGCTGGTGCAATACCGCCCCCTGCACATTCACAGCCAATCGGCCGCTAGCAGGGGGTGTCAATCAACCCAATTGTATTCGATCGGGTTGATTTCTGTTGATTTTTGTCTGCCGCCTTATTGTAGGCGGACAGGTTATGGAGCAGTGGTCTTTAGACCGCTGCTTCATAACTTGTGTTTCCGGCGAGCCTGAAGGCTCACCAGAAATATGGGGCATCAAGCTCTATATGGAGCTTGATAAATATGCCCCATAATCTGAACTTTTTTAAGTTTTAGATTTTTTTCTGACAAATTTCAGTTATGTCTATTTCCACTCCCCCTGTATCATGTGACAGCCATCAGCCAATCACAAATGTATATACAGTACGTATATTCTGTGAATTCTTGGACATGCTCAGTAGGAAATGGTGCAAATATAAAAAGACTGTGCACTTTTTGTTAATGGAAGTAAATTGGAAAGCTGTTTAAAATTGCATGTTCTATCTGAATCATGGAAGTTTAATTTCGAATTCAGTGTCCCTTTAATTAATAATTACTTTGTTCTCTACTATTAGGATAATGGTTGCCCTAATGCTACTGATAGACAGCTCTAAAAGTTGATTTGCTACTCCACATTTTATCATCTAGAGATTATCCCTGTTATTCCTGTGTCTATGATTATGCCGCTAGCACCACCTAACTAGTATGGTTAGAAGATTTGTTTGAACCTATATACAAGGTGGCCCTCGTTTTACAACGGTTCAATTTACACCGTTTCAGAATAACAACCTTTTTTCCAGTCATGTGACTGCTATTGAAAAGCATTGAGAAGCAGTGCATTTATTAAAATAGCCAGTAGGTGGAGCTGTCCGCTTGTGTTGCAGCAAAGCCAAGCAAGCTGAAATTAATCAATTTAACCAGACCTGAGATATCGAGCAGATTTCAAAGGAACAAGATCTTCCTGTCTATAAATCAGTCCAGATTGGAATGCATAGAAAGAACTATTTGCAGAAAAATGCAAGTGAAGTCTGTGTTGTGTGATTATTTTATTAGGTTTATAATGCTGTTTAGCAAATGTTTTTGTTCATTTAACTTAGTTTAAATATATATTCTGTGTTGTGTGATTATTTTATTAGTTTTATAATGCTGTTTAGCATTTAAAGTCTTAATTTCAAAGCTTTAAAAATAATGTATTAGGTGTTACTGTTACTTATGACAATTTTTAGAGGGGCCTGGAACCTATCTCCCTTACTTCCCATTGACTTACATTATAAACTGGGTTTCAATTTACAATGGTTTCGATTCACAACCATTCCTTCTGGAACCTAACCCCGGCGTAAACTGAGGGCTACCTATACTGATACACCTAGGTGAATCTTATTTTTCTTCTGTTAATACTGTGGTACATTACTGCAAGGGGAAAAATGATAAATACTAGTGTGTTTGCTGACTATCTTTTATAAGTAGCGAGTTTGAGACATGATGCATAACCCTGTTCTTTGTAGAAATTGCCATAGTCTGGGTAACCTTTCATATTTTCACAAAGTTGCAACTATCTATCAGTGATATAGCTTTATTTTACTTTCTAATTTTGGTCAGCATATCTTTGTCTCCCAATTTGTTATCTTTTTTTACTGGTTATCAACAAAGGATACCAAGAGAACAAAGCACATTTGATTATAGAAGTGAATTGGAAAGTTGTTTAAAACTGCATGCTCTATCTTAATCATAAAAGTTTAATTCTGAATTTTATTGACCCTTTAAAGCTTAGCTCCATTTTTTAAACTATGGGTATCAATTATCAAGCAGCAAAAAGCTGCTTTGAAGCCCTTGCAGAGTAATCTCATTGATTCCACTTCTTAACGTCTCCACCCCTACTGAGGTAGCAGAGTTAAAACACCTTGTTTATTTGTGGTTGGATGAGTTGCTGTTGGGCGGTGTTGCAAAAGCATTAAATGCAGGCATCAAATATACAGTGTCCTCTGCCCCCCTCTCCACGATCATAAGCGGATAGGTTCACTAGGTGATTTAACTGCTCCATGCCGTCCTATAAGTGCTGGGCTTTAACACCGCCTCTAGGACGGCATGGAACATCCTACCTTATACGGTGTCCTACAGCCTCCTCCTTTGAGGAAATGAAAATTTGGTCTGGGGGTGGCGTTCCTAGCAGCGTAGGCAATCCTTCCTGATCTGATCCCTGCCTTGAAATCACGTGATTGCATCAATGATCATGTGATTTCAATTTTCCAGCAAGTGCTTACATTACGATCTATGCACTTGCTCTCCGATGTGAAGGGGTTAATAAATGGGGGCCTATATGTATAACATTGTTATATCTATATGTTCTGTCCATATATTCATATGTACATCTTTAAATGCTATTTTAGTTCTTGTGCTCCCTCTAGTGTTATGTTTTATCATTGTATTCAATTTAATGTATATTCTATGTGCTACCTCTGACCTTTTTGAGGTCACTTCCTGCCTCCATTTTGTTTCACTTGTGTGTGTAAATTAGTTTCACTTTCAATGTGTAAGTTTGCTAGAACTCTGCTAATAGCTTTGTAGAGGCAAATTCTTTTTACCTGGCAATTACCACTTCTGGAACCTCAGAATTCTTGTTTGCAACAATAAAGCTTGAAGGATTCATAAATCTCTGCTGTGGAATTTGTCTGAGTTAAGCTACTCTGCTGGATTCTACTAAACTGTAAGTTGGATTGCATGTTTAACTTTACATTATAAGGCAGTCATCTTGCAAATCAGTAAATGAAAACAGAATAGTAAAAAGAATACCTGCAGAGTTATTAATCTTCAATAGAAAGACTCATGTTTGGTAAACTGTACACAGCTCATTGTGTAACTAAGGACTTTATATAATATAAATGAGAAGCTGCATTGCTTGCTGCACACAGCTCAGTAAATGTTTCTGCATTTAACAAGGAAGATTTCATTAAACATCTGCACTGTCTCACACAAGATATCTGCAACAGAGAAGTGTACACTGAACTTTGTATAAACTGTCAGATTCCTCAGAGAAATTTATGACTGCAGTTAAAATAGCTCTAATCTAGTTACTTAAAATGTCTGAAAAAGAACTTGCAATACAAACTACACTGTCACAGGAGAAAGAGCAGAGCATTAGACCACAGCGTACAATAAAACCCACTGAGAAAGTCATACAAAGTTATCAAGCTGAGAAAGATGAATTAGTGGATGCATTGGATGAAATGTGGGAGAAGCTTAGAAAATGTGTATCTTTAGCAAATGAAACTATTAATGATAAAGAACAGTTAAACAAGATTGCTGACAGACTTAATGCTTGTTATGAAAATTATGAAAGGTTGTCACGCAAATATTTTAATCTGCTATCAAAAACTAATGTTGAGGAAACTGTGCAAATTCAAACCCAGTTTAATGAATCTAATCTACAGCGCAAGAAACTAGTGCAAAGCACATTAGCAACAGTTGAAAGCAGGATTGCAGACTTGCTAGAAACCAGATCACAGCGTGCTGCCTCAACAATTCGCTCTGCTAAATCTAGAAGTACTTCCTCTTCATCTATAAGCTCCGCCATTATCAAAGCACGTGCAGAAGCAGAAGCTGCAATGGTGTGCGCCTCTTTTAGCAAAAAAGAAGCAACACTGAAAATGGAGGCAGCAAAACAGGAGAAGGAAAAAGAATTAGAAGCAGCGAAAAAAGAAACAGATTTAGAAATACTGCAAAATGAAAAAGAAGTAGCTGTTGCCATGGCAAGATTAAAGGTACTTGAGGCAGCCAATACAGAAGAGCTCCTAGAATATTCTGTCAGTCTGGTGGGATCAGACTACCCAGAGAAGAGAACATGTGATTATGTTCTTAACCAGAGTGGAAAACACTACAACTCCTTTGAAGAGGAAGAAGGAGGCAATGTTCATAAAGACAGAGGTTGGAATGATGTGCACCCTACCACAAATTATTTACATCTCAATAGCGATCCAATTGCTCCAGCCAGAACAGATGCAATTCAGCGGATAAGCAGCTCAGGTGTCAATGCACAAATCACACAACCTCTTGTAAACAAACAAGTATGGGGTCCATCACAGCCACCTCCATTAAGATCAGTGAAAGAAAAGGCTTCAGCTGGATTAAATGTATCCGCGAACCCATACTATCCCTCAGCATTCAATTCCTATTACCCAAGTGATCTTCAGGCACCTCCAGTAACAAAGACTGAAAGGTTAGAGATGTCTGAGTTTGCAAGGTATATGATTCGACGTGAGCTTACTAATACAAGTCTTACAAAATTTGATGATCTGCCAGAGAACTACAGGTCTTGGAAGTCTACATTCAAGACTGCTGTTGAAGATTTAGGTATATCTGCTAGAGAAGAGCTTGATCTGCTGGTAAAGTGGTTAGGTGCTGAATCTGCAGAACGTGTCAAGAGGCTCAGAGCTGTCCATGTAGACAACCCAGTTGCAGGTTTAAAAATGATTTGGGAACGTTTGGATCAGACTTATGGTAGTCCAGAAGTAATTGAAAATGCCCTTTTAAAGAAAATACAAAAATTTCCAAAAGTCACAGTTAGGGACAATCGCAAGCTACAAGAGTTAAGTGATCTTCTGCTGGAACTAGAAGCAGCTAAAGCAGATCCATGTCTATCAGGACTGTGTTATCTTGATACTGCACAAGGTGTAAATCCAATTGTGGCGAAGTTACCTCATGCTCTTCAAGATAAATGGGCAACACAAGGATCAAGATACAAGCAAGAGAATAATGTATCATTCCCTCCCTTTTCCTTTTTCAGTAAGTTCATCCAAGACATAGCAAAAACAAGAAATGATCCAAGTTTCTCTTTAACCGAATTAAATCAGTGGGCGGTGACTTCTCCAGAACATGAGAAAGAAACTTCAAGATTCAAGAACTCAAAGAAATCAGTATTTGTCCAAAAGACAGATGTAGCACCTTCCAGACAGGAAATGCAAAGTGAGAAATTAAAGAATTTAATTCAAGAATGCCCATTGCACAAGAAGCCTCACCCACTTAAGAAATGTCGTAGCTTTAGAGAAAAACCTTTGCAAGAACGCATAGAGCTTCTTAAAAATTATGGACTATGCTTCAGGTGCTGTGCTTCAACAGATCATCTTTCTAGAAACTGTAAAGCCAATATTAGATGTTCAGAATGCAATAGTGACAGACATGTGTTTGCTCTCCACCCAGAGTCTTCAAGTTCCCTTCCACTTGAAAGTATTGCCCCTGCTGAAAAGCATGGCGGGGAGAAAGCAGAAGAGACAACAAACAAAACATCTGTTGCTTCAAAATGTACTGAAATATGCGGTGAAGGACTTAGTGGAAGGTCCTGCTCTAAAATATGTCTTGTTAAAGTGTATCCTAAGGGAGAGCCTGATAAATCAGTAAGAATGTATGCAATTCTGGATGATCAAAGCAATCGATCACTGGCTAGAACTGAATTCTTCAACATATTCAACGTAAATGGTAATCCTTCGTCTTACACCCTTGGTACATGTGCAGGTCAGTTTGAAACAAAAGGAAGAAGAGCTAGTGATTTCATAATAGCTTCTATTACAGATGGTATACAGTTGCCTTTACCTACACTTATTGAATGCAATCAAATTCCAGATAACAGGGATGAGATTCCTACGCCAGAAATAGCACATTACCATCCTCACATGAAACACATAGCTAGTTGCATACCAGCTCTAGAGAAGAATGCCCAGATATTGCTTTTACTTGGTAGAGACATTCTAAGAATACACAAGGTACGCCAGCAATGTAATGGACCTCATAATTCTCCATACGCTCAGAGACTTGACCTTGGCTGGGTAATAGTTGGAGATGCCTGTATAGGAAAGATCTACAGAACAGATATTACTAACTCCTTGAAAACTAATGTGTTAATTAATGGACGTCCATCTTACTTTGAGCCATGCCCAAATCACTACCATGTAAAGGAGAAACCTGGAATCTATGAACATTCATACTATGCCAGTCAAGATGATATAGTTACTCCCTTACCAGATGATGACAACATTGGAAGTACAGTGTTCCACACAACACAGCATGACAATAAACTAGCTCCTTCTATCGAAGATAAAGAATTTCTCAAGTTAATGGACAAAAAGTTTTACAAGGATGACTCAAACAGTTATGTAGCCCCTCTGCCATTTCGCAATCCAAGACAAAGGTTACCCAACAACAGAGTTCAAGCACTTTCTAGACTTTCTTCCTTACAACGTACTCTAAAGAAAGATCCGAAGATAAAAGAACACTTTGTATCATTCATGCAGAAGATATTTGAAAATAAGCATGCAGAGCCAGCTCCTCCACTAAAAGAAGGTGAAGAATGTTGGTATCTTCCTTCATTTGGCGTCTATCATCCACGCAAACCAGGTCAAATAAGGGTTGTGTTTGATTCAAGTGCACAGTATGAAGGCATGTCACTCAATAGTGTTCTTCTTACTGGACCTAACCTTACTAACAGTCTCTTAGGAGTATTGATCAGGTTCAGGAAAGAACCTGTAGCATTCATGGCTGACATACAACAGATGTTCTATTGTTTCATTGTTAGAGAAGACAATAGGAATTACCTCAGATTTTTGTGGCATCACAACAATGATACTAGTGCTGAGATAATAGATTATCGCATGAGAGTGCATGTCTTCGGCAACAGTCCATCACCTGCAGTGGCAATATATGGACTAAGAAGAACAGCTCAAGAAGGTGAAATGGAATATGGAACAGATGCCAGACAATATGTAGAAAGAGACTTCTATGTGGATGATGGAATTAAGTCTGTACCGACAGATGAAGAAGCCATTGATCTGCTTAAAAGAACACAAAAGATGCTATCTGTAGCAAACCTAAGGCTTCATAAAATAGTCTCAAACAGCAGCAAGGTGTTGAAAGCCTTTCCTCCAGCAGACCATGCAACGGACCTCAAAGACTTAGATCTAGGTACAGATACACCACCTGTACAACGAAGTCTTGGTCTACATTGGAACATATCAACTGATGAATTTGTTTTCAAAGTTTCTACTGATGAAAGGCCATACACTAGACGTGGTGTTTTATCAATTATTAACAGTCTTTATGACCCACTGGGGTTTGTAGCTCCAGTGACTATACAAGGAAAGTCTCTGCTTAGACAGCTTTCATCTGAGTCAAAATCCTGGGATACTTTACTACCTATAGAGAAACTTCAGATGTGGGAAAAGTGGAAGGATTCTTTGAAGGATCTTGAAAAGCTCTGTATTCCACGGTGTTATGCTTCTATATCTCTATCAACAGCAACAGTAACAGAGATCTACATCTTCTCAGATGCATCTACAGAAGCTATTGCAGCAGTGGCCTACCTAAAAGTGACTGACATTGAAGAAAAACCACATGAAGGATTTATCAGCAACCGAGTAGAACACATCAGGAGATCTACAAAACCAGAGCAATGGTATTACGTACCTACTAACCAAAATACTGCAGATCTTGCAACCAGGTCATTAACTTCAGCACAATTCATGAAATTGACATGGTTGACAGGACCCGCATTCTTGTTAAACGTTACAGATACAACATCAACCAGTACTACATTTGAGTTTGTGGTACCTGTTAAAGAGAACCATCTTCAAGCTACTACACTTCTTACCAGTGTACCTGGTCTTGGATTACAGAAGTTGTACTTCTTCTATTTCACATGGACGGTGATTATAAACATAGACACTGGTTGACAAAAGGATTACAATAGAGAGATGACTACAGGGGACAGTGCCAGCCCTGCTTCTCTTCAAGAATTATCATGTTAAAACAACATGGACTTATGTTTGCAATTGCATTTTGTATATTTTTCTCTCATTCTTTGTCTTGCAGGTCTCATGGACAAAGAGACTTCAATCAACATTTTTATGTTTATTGTTTATTGTTTGATTTATATGGTGGTATCTACAGATACCAGACGGGGAGTGTTCTGTCCATATATTCATATGTACATCTTTAAATGCTATTTTAGTTCTTGTGCTCCCTCTAGTGTTATGTTTTATCATTGTATTCAATTTAATGTATATTCTATGTGCTACCTCTGACCTTTTTGAGGTCACTTCCTGCCTCCATTTTGTTTCACTTGTGTGTGTAAATTAGTTTCACTTTCAATGTGTAAGTTTGCTAGAACTCTGCTAATAGCTTTGTAGAGGCAAATTCTTTTTACCTGGCAATTACCACTTCTGGAACCTCAGAATTCTTGTTTGCAACAATAAAGCTTGAAGGATTCATAAATCTCTGCTGTGGAATTTGTCTGAGTTAAGCTACTCTGCTGGATTCTACTAAACTGTAAGTTGGATTGCATGTTTAACTTTACATTATAAGGCAGTCATCTTGCAAATCAGTAAATGAAAACAGAATACTATATAATTTTTGCCATATAGTAACACACACTTCTGAGCCTATCTCAGTCATAGAAAGGAGCCGTATTTTAACAACCAAAGGGGTCAATTTGATTATATATTATATATGTGCATTTAGGGTGTTAACAAATGCGGAAGAAGGTGACTACAAGACACATTTGGTTCTTTTTGGAGCTGGATTTAATCTTGTGAATGTGCAACACACTTAGATCTGGATTTGTTGTTAGTACCTGAAGTGCACAAATGCATTTATCTATTATATATACATTTTTTTTTTAAATGTATGTTATGGGGGATATTTATCAAAGGTCTGACGGACCTGATCCGACAGTGCGGATCAGGTCCGCCAGACCTCGCTGAATGCGGAGAGCAATACTCTTGTGAGCTGCTGGTGCAACGCCGCCCCCTGCAGATTTGCGTCCAATCAGCCGCCAGCAGGGAGGTGTCAATCAACCCGATCATACTAGAGCAGGCGGAGAGGGTTATGGAGCAGCAGTCTTTAGACCGCTGCTTCATAACTGCTGTTTCTGGTGAGCCTGCAGGCTCACCAGAAACAAGGCCCTCAAGCTCCATCCGGAGCTTGATAAATGGGCCCCTATATCTTAATTAAAAAAATTAAATTTTGGCATCCTTATCCTTTTGTTAATAGACTGTGAGATTAGTTGAACAAATAACCTGAATCACCAGCAATTATAAATGTAAATGTATAATGAGATAACTAGATCATTAAATAATTAAGATATTTTTCCTACATTTTCTATTGAACCTTCAGCATACAGATAGCTAGATCAACATTACAAACCAGCCACAAACCCATATCATCTTGCCTTGAAACTTTGGTTGTACATTTAGAGTTCTGTTTATCAAGCAGTGGAAGCTGCTTTGGAGCACTTGCAAGGCAGTTAAGAGTTGGAGTTAAAACATCACAAATTCATCAGTTGGAGCTGATTGACAGATTGACCAATCACACAACACCAGGGGGCAGCACTTTAAAAGTATGTCCTTGTGCAATGTTAAAGGGATAGGAAAGTCAAAATTAAACTTGCATGATTCAGACAGAGCATGTAATGTTAAGACACTTTTAAATTCACTTCTATTTTAAAATGTGCATCATTATCTTGGTATCCCTTGTTGAAAAAGAATACGCACATATCCTACACTAGAGGGAGCTAGCAGCTGATTAATGCCTGCACAAATTGGCCTCTTGTGATTGGCTAACTAGATGTGATCAGCTAGCTGCCAGTAGTGCAATGCTGTTCCTTCAGCAAAGGATAACAGGATAATTAAGTAAATTTAATAATAGAAGTTTTGTTTTATTACTTTGCTCTGTGTGCAAATATAGGATATTAAGGCAGACAGACATTACCCATATTTGACTAGAACAGTGATTGATAGCTGCCTACATATAGGCCGCAGTATACTCCTGCAGTCGCCTTTATCAATATTCAATATTCAAATGTATTATTTGAATATTAACCTTTGATATTCGAATGTCAGCATTTATTTTGTAGAAAAAATCTAAAGGTAGATTGAATGTCAAGAACATTAATTCTACAATTAGAATGTCAAGTTTGAAATATTCACTTATTATTAGCTTCATAGTCAAATACACTTAGCAATCCATATGTATGACAGCAATGGTTTAATACCTTATAATTTGTGGGTGCTAACAGATACAGTATGTCTATAATACTAAGTATTATGAGTAATGGTTGATATTGTCCAAATCAAACAAGAAAAGGTTTTTGTGGAAAAACAGTTTATCGTGTTTCAGCTTATGTCGTATTGGTGGGGAGTATGGTTTTTTTTTACTAAAACGTTCAGATTTCTTATTTAAATCCCTTTTTTTTCTCTGCCTGTTTTTTTCTTTTTTCTCTCTCTATGATCTTATCACGGTTGCCAATATTTGAAAAAATACATTTCACATGACATTCATGCATTAGAGCATTTTATTTTATACTATTGTCTCTTAAAACTATGGGGCCAATTTATCAAATGTCAGGCGGACATGATTCGCTGTAGCGAACCATGTCCGCCCGTCATCGCTAAAAGCTGACAGCATACGCTGTTGGCATTTATCATTGCACAAGCATTTCTGGTGAAATGCTTGTGCAATGCCGCCCCCTGCACGTTTGTGGCCAATCGGCCTCTAGCAGGGGGTGTCAATCATCCTAATTGTATCTGATCAATACAGTGGCAGACAAATTAAGGAGCAGTGGTCTTAAGACCGCTGCTTCCTAACTCTTGCTTCTGACGAGCCGGAGGGGTCAAGTGGAATAAGCAGCATCCGCTGTTTAATAAATCAGCCCCTATGTGTTTAATTCTGGAGAGGGCTTATGCACATAGCAGAAGTCCTGCTCATACATTACAGCTCCTGAGCAGGACACATCCAGTAATCTGTAGATACCTGCATATGCTATTCCTAATTAGCTCACTGGGTGTGTCCTGCTAAGAAACCCCAAAATGTTGTGGCTCCCAAATGGGACTTTAGCTATGTGTATGTCAGGGTTTTTTCCCTGCTTTCTTTGCCATTAGTGATGTCCCGAACTGTTCGCCCGCGAACGGTTCACAGCGAACATAGCTTGTTCGCGTTCGCGTTTGTGGGCGAACACATGGCGATGTTCGATCCGCCCCTATGTGTCATCATTGTGGAAACTTTGACCCGTTATGTCACAGCCGCCTGACACATTAGCCAATCAACATCAGACACTCCCTCCCAGACCCTCCCAGCTACTCGGAATCCGCCATTTTAGACTCATAACGACCTTGCTTTCTTAATGAGAGGACGTGTTGTGTTTTTGCTCCTGACATTAATAGTAAAAACATAGCTAGGCTAGTGTATTTACAGTCCAGAAGGACTCCACTCATCTCTGCTGCAAGCACAGCACACCAAAAAGCCCTTTTTAGGGCTATATTTCGTGCCGTTTTTTTTTTTTTATTAGCATTTGTCTGGCTTTCAGGCTGTGTGTTTAAAGCTCACAGCATATGCTGTGGCTACTGCCACCACTGATATCTCCCTAACAACATTAGTTTAAATTTAACTAACCAAAAAATTTAATTATTTTTCTAGTGTAATTTTTTTTCATTTTCTATCAGGCCAGTGTCACACAGCATATACTCTGGTTCATTGCTCTGTGCCAGCCAGCAGCCACCAGTGTTAATATCCGTTTATAACATTATTTTTAATTTAAAAAAAAATAAAAAAAAAATTTTGCTAGTGTAATCTAATTACATTTACTATCATGCCTGTGTCTGTCAGGTTCACTCAGCATTAATATACCATTAATATACCTCATTTTTTTTCAGTCTTTTGGTTAATTGGTCTGTGCCAGGCAGCCACCCAGCACTCATATCTATTCTTCTTCACCTTAATTTTAATATAAAAAAAAAAAAGTTTAAATTGGTTTGCTAGTGTAATCTAATATAATTTTCTATACGGCCTGTGTGTTTTGCTGACATACAGAGCCTACTGTGTTTACTTGCTGCCCTCCCTAGTCTATGAGCCACGACTCATATGTGTTTAACCTTTTTTTAATTCCCCCCCCCAAAAAATAATTTCAATCATTTTTCTAGTGTAATCTAATAGTATTTTCTATCAGGCGTGTGTGTATCCGACTTACAGAGCCTACTGTTTTTAATAGCTGCCCTTCCAAGGCTATCAGCCACGACTCATATGTATGTGCTTAACCTTTTTCTTTAAATTTCCAAAAAAAAGTCTTTAAATCATTATGCTAGTGTAATGTAATTGTATTTTCTATCAGGCCTGTGTCTAACTGTCTATCTGACTTACACAGCATACTGTTGTTAATTGCTGCCCTACGTAGCAGCCAGCCAGTGCGGCCACTCATAGAGTCATATGTGCATTGCACTTCTTAACATAATTTTAATATTAAAATCTAATATTTTTAAAATATTTTGCTAGTGTAATCTAACTTAATTTTCTATCAGGCCTGTGTTTTTGACACTTACACAGCATACTGTGTTAAATTGCTGCCCTACCTACCATCCACGACTCATATCTGCTAGCCTGTGTGCCAGGCCCAACTAGCCAATTAGTGTCACCAATCACAATTCTTGTAACAGTATATAAAAAAATACAAATCATAATTTTTTAGACTGCAAATATTCAGTCTCCTAGTGCCATTGAATTGCATTTACCTCCTGCCTGCCACTGCCAGCCTTTTGTGCCAGGCCGTCTAGCCAACTATTTACACCAATCATAATTGTTGTCACAGACAGTACAGTTACTAATTAAAATTAACAAAATTTTGATTGTTGATCTTAATCCTCAGTTTGCTCGTGCCCTAGAATTGCACTTTTCTACTGCCTTCCAAGCCTGTGTGCCAGGCCTACTTGAAAAATATTTACACCAATCATATTTTTTGTGACAGTATTCTTAATAATTAAAAATTAAAATTGTTGTTAATAGTTGTTGAGAATCCTCAGTTTGCTGGTGCCATTGAATAGCACTTTCCTGCTGCCTTGCAGCCTGCTGTGAGCCAGGCCCACCTAGCCAATTGTTGCCAGCAATCATATTTCTTTTAACAGTATTTCAAAAATTGTCAATCATCACTGTTTTGACTGTCAGTAATCAGTCTCCTAGTGTCCTTGAATTGCATCTACCTCCAGCCTGCCAGCCTTTTGTGCCAGGCCGTCTTGCCAACTATTTACACCAATCATAATTTTTGGTCACAGTATAGTTACTAATTAAAATTAAAAAATTCTTGATTGTTGATGATCTTAATCCTCAGTTTGCTCGTGCCCTAGAATTCCACTTTTCTACTGCCTTCCAAGCCTGTGTGCCAGGCCTACTTGAAAAATATTTACACCAATCATATTTTTTGTGACAGTATTCTTAATAATTAAAAATTAAAATTGTTGCTAATAGTTGTTGAGAATCCTCAGTTTGCTGGTGCCATTGAATAGCACTTTCCTGCTGCCTTGCAGCCTGCTGTGAGCCAGGCCCACCTAGACAATTGTTGCCATCAATCATATTTCTTTTAACAGTATTTCAAAAATTGTCAATCATCACTGTTTTAACTGTCAGTAATCAGTCTCCTAGTGTCCTTGAATTGCATCTACCTCCAGCCTGCCAGCCTTTTGTGCCAGGCCGTATTGCCAACTATTTACACCAATCATAATTTTTGGTCACAGTATAGTTACTAATTAAAATTAAAAAATTCTTGATTGTTGATGATCTTAATCCTCAGTTTGCTCGTGTCCTAGAATTCCACTTTTCTACTGCCTTCCAAGCCTGTGTGCCAGGCCTACTTGAAAAATATTTACACCAATCATACTTTTTGTGACAGTATTCTTAATAATTAAAAATTAAAATTGTTGTTAATAGTTGTTGAGAATCCTCAGTTTGCTGGTGCCATTGAATAGCACTTTCCTGCTGCCTTGCAGCCTGCTGTGAGCCAGGCCCACCTAGCCAATTGTTGCCAGCAATCATATTTCTTTTAACAGTATTTCAAAAATTGTCAATCATCACTGTTTTGACTGTCAGTAATCAGTCTCCTAGTGTCCTTGAATTGCATCTACCTCCTGCCTGCCAGCCTTTTGTGCCAGGCCGTCTTGCCAACTATTTACACCAATCATAATTTTTGGTCACAGTATAGTTACTAATTAAAATTAAAAAATTCTTGATTGTTGATGATCTTAATCCTCAGTTTGCTCGTGCCCTAGATTTCCACTTTTCTACTGCCTTCCAAGCCTGTGTGCCAGGCCTACTTGAAAAATATTTACACCAATCATATTTTTTGTGACAGTATTCTTAATAATTAAAAATTAAAATTGTTGTTAATAGTTGTTGAGAATCCTCAGTTTGCTGGTGCCATTGAATAGCACTTTCCTGCTGCCTTGCAGCCTGCTGTGAGCCAGGCCCACCTAGCCAATTGTTGCCAGCAATCATATTTCTTTTAACAGTATTTCAAAAATTGTCAATCATCACTGTTTTGACTGTCAGTAATCAGTCTCCTAGTGTCCTTGAATTGCATCTACCTCCCGCCTGCCAGCCTTTTGTGCCAGGCCGTCTTGCCAACTATTTACACCAATCATAATTTTTGGTCACAGTATAGTTACTAATTAAAATTAAAAAAATCTTGATTGTTGTTGATCTTAATCCTCAGTTTGCTCGTGCCCTAGAATTGCACTTTTCTACTGCCTTCCAAGCCTGTGTGCCAGGCCTACTTGAAAAATATTTACACCAATCATATTTGTTGTGACAGTATTCTTAATAATTAAAAATTAAAATTGTTGTTAATAGTTGTTGAGAATCCTCAGTTTGCTGGTGCCATTGAATAGCACTTTCCTGCTGCCTTGCAGCCTGCTGTGAGCCAGGCCCACCTAGCCAATTGTTGCCAGCAATCATATTTCTTTTAACAGTATTGCAAAAATTGTCAATCATCACTGTTTTGACTGTCATTAATCAGTCTCCTAGTGTCCTTGAATTGCATTTACCTCCTGCCTGCCAGCCTTTTGTGCCAGGCCGTCTTGCCAACTATTTACACCAATCATAATTGTTGTCACAGTATAGTTACCAATTAAAATTAAAAAATTCTTGATTGTTGATGATCTTAATCCTCAGTTTGCTCGTGCCCTAGAATTGCACTTTTTTACTTCCTTGCAAGACTGTGTGCCAGGCCTACTTGAAAAATATTTACACCAATCATATTTGTTGTGACAGTATTCTTAATAATTAAAAATTAAATTTGTTGTTAATAGTTGTTGTGAATCCTCAGTTTGCTGGTGCCATTGAATAGCACTTTCCTCCTGCCTTGCAGCCTGCTGTGAGCCAGGCCCACCTAGCCATTTGTTGCCAGCAATCATATTTCTTTTAACAGTATTGCAAAAATTGTCAATCATCACTGTTTTGACTGTCAGTAATCAGTCTCCTAGTGTCCTTGAATTGCATTTACCTCCTGCCTGCCAGCCTTTTGTGCCAGGCCATCTTGCCAACTATTTACACCAATCATAATTGTTGTCTACAGTATAGTTACTAATTAAAATTAAAAAATTCTTGATTGTTGATCTTAATCCTCAGTTTGCTCGTGCCATTGAATTGCACTTTTCTACTGCCTGCCAGCCTGTGTGCCAGGCCCAACTATCCAATTAGTGCAAGCAATCATATTTCTTTTAACAGTATTGCAAAATTTGTCAATCATCACTGTTTTGACTGTCAATCTGCAGTCTACTAGTGCCCTCCTTGAATTGCATTTTCCTCCTGCCTGCCTGCCTGTGTGCCAGTCCCAACTAGCCAATTAGTGCCACCACTCATATTTATTGTAACAGGATTGGAATTTTTCTTAATCATAACTGTTTTGACTGTGATTCTTCAGTCTCCTAGTGCCATTGAATTGCAGTTTCCTTTCTCCCAGCATGTGTGCCAGACAGGCCCATTTGCCAACTAGTGCCAAACAATCATATTTGTTGCCACAGTACTTGTAATATTTAAAAAAAATTAATAATTTGTGATTTTTAAAACATCTGTCTTTTTTGTTGTTGTCAGTCTCACAGCGTATACTGTGCCCACTTTCACTGTGCCACCACTCATTTGGTGTAATAGTATTGTTATTGTCCATTTTAAAAAAAATGACAGGCAAAGGCAGGCCACCCCGCAGGTTCCGTGGTCGTGGTCGTGGTGCTGTGATTCCTTTAGACCCTACAAATATGCACATTGTTCAGACGCCGGGTGCCAGGGGGGACGCAAAAACTTCTGAGGAGGACCTAGTTGAATGGCTAACACAGGACACCCAATCTTCTTCAGCTTCCGCTGCTAGTCCTCCTAACCTTGAGGCACCATCTTCATCCAGCTGTGCTTTGGGCAGGTCTCAAGTGACCAGTGCCACTCCCCCGCCTGTCGCCACCACCAACACTAGCACCACAGCCGCTTCACTTGATCTGTCACAGGAGTTATTGACACATCATTTGGAAGAAATGAGTGATGCGCAACCATCATTGACAGAGGATGTAGATAATAGTGATCAGTCTCAGTCAGGCAGCATTACCGACATGGAGGTACGGTGTGATGATGATGATGATGATGATGATGTTGTACCTGCTGCTGCTTCCTTTCTTGATGTTTCAGATACAAGTGAAGCGGTTGATGATGATGTGTCGGTGGATGTCACGTGGGTGCTTGCTAGAAGAGAAGAAGAAGAGGGGGAAAGTTCAGATGGGGAGACAGAGAGGAGGAGGAGGAGGAGGAGACGATTTGGAAGCACGGGGAGGTCATCTCAAGGAGCTAGTGGCACAGTCAGACAGCATGCATCGTCACCAGGGGTCAGCCAGACAGCACGCCGACGCCCATCAACACATGCTGTTGCCACCACTAGAATGCCGTCATCGCAGAGCTCAGCAGTGTGGCATTTTTTTGTGTGTCTGCCTCTGACAACAGAGATGCCATTTGCAACCTGTGCCAAAAGAAACTGAGTCGTGGGAAGTCCAACAGCCACCTAGGTACAACTGCTTTGCGAAGGCACATGGTCTCCCATCACAAAGGCCGATGGGAAGAACACATGAGTAGAAGCAGCACACAAAGTGAAAGCCGCCCTCCTCCTCCTCCTCCTGCTCCATCATCTGCAGCCACGTCAACCAGTGCTGCCCTCCTTGCCCCCTCTCAACCATCCTCCACTCAGTCTCTCTTACGTAGCAGTTCCTGGTCATCTGCCCACAGTCAGGTGTCTGTCAAGGACATGTTTGAGCGTAAGAAGCCAATTTCTCAAAGTCACCCCCTTGCCCGGCGTCTGACAGCTGGCTTGTCTGAACTCTTAGCCCGCCAGCTTTTACCATACAAGCTGGTGGAGTCTGATGCTTTCAAAAAATTTGTATCTATTAGGACACCGCAGTGGAAGGTACCTGGCAGAAATTTCTTTTCACAAAAGGCAATCCCAAACCTGTACTCTGTTGTGAGAAAGGAAGTTATGGCATGTCTGGCACACAGCGTTGGGGCAAGGGTCCATATGACCACGGATAGCTGGTCTGCAAAGCATGGTCAGGGCAGGTATATCACCTACACTGCGCATTGGGTAAACCTGCTGACTTCTGACAAGCATGGAATGCGTGGCTCTGCAGAAGAGTTGGTGACACCGCCACGACTTGCAGGCAGGCCTGCTGCTACCACCTCTACTCCTCCTACTCCATCCTCTTCCATAACCTCTTCCATAACCTCTTCCTCGGCTGAGTCCTCTTCAACTTCTGCGTCTTGCTCCACATCTATGGCACCCCCCCAGCTCCCCAGGTACTATGCTACATCCCGGGTACGGCAGTGTCACGCCGTCTTGGGGTTGACTTGCCTGAAAGCGGAGAGTCACACCGCACCAACACTCCTGACCGCCCTGAACGCACAGGTGGATCAGTGGCTGACTCCGCACCAACTGGAGATTGGCAAGGTTGTTTCTGACAATGGAAGTAATTTGGTGGCGGCATTGAAATTGGGCAAGTTGACACATGTGCCGTGCATGGCACATGTGTGTAATCTAATTGTACAACGATTTGTCCATAAGTACCCAGGCTTACAGGACGTCCTGAAGCAGGCCAGGAAGGTGTGTGGCCATTTCAGGCATTCCTACACGGCCATGGCGCACTTGTCCGATATCCAGCGTCGAAACAACCTGCCAGTGAGGCGCTTGATTTTCGACAGCCCGACACGGTGGAATTCAACACTCCTAATGTTTGACCGCCTGCTCCAACAAGAAAAAGCTGTTAATGAGTATTTGTATGACCGGGGTGCTAGGACAGCCTCTGGGGAGCTGGGGATATTTTTGCCAAATTACTGGACGCTCATGCGCAATGCCTGTAGGCTCATGCGTCCTTTTGAGGAGGTGACAAACCTTGTCAGTCGCACCGAAGGCACTATCAGCGACATCATACCATTTGTTTTCTTCCTGGAGCGTGCCCTGCGAAGAGTGCTGGATCAGGCAGTAGATGAGCGTGAGGAGGAAGCGGGAGAGTTGTGGTGTCCATCACCCCCACAAACAGCCAAATCAGCATCACTTGCTGGACCTGCGGCAACGCAGATAGAGGATTGTGAGGAAGAGGAGTCAGAGGAGGAATGTGGCTTTGAGGAGGAGGAGGAGGAAGACCAAGCACAACAGGCATCCCAGGGTGCTCGTTGTTGTCACCTCTCTGGTACCCGTGGTGTTGTACGTGGCTGGGGGGAAGAAGATACCATCAGTGAGATCAGTGAGGAGGAGGAACGGGACATGATTAGCTCGGCATCCAACCTTGTTCAAATGGGTTCTTTCATGCTGTCGTGCCTGTTGAGGGACCCTCATATAAAAAAGCTGAAGGAGAACGACCTGTACTGGGTGTCCACGCTCCTCGACCCCCGGTATAAGCATAAAGTGCCTGAAATGTTACCAAATTCCCGCAAGTCGGAAAGGATGGAGTATTTTCATAATAAATTAAAAAATATGCTTTACACAGCGTATAAGGGTGATGTCACAGCACCACGGGAATGTAACAGGGGAAGAGATGAAATTAATCCTCCTCCCACGACCACGGCGCAAAGGACTGGATGCTTTCCTGACGTCTTGTTGATGGAGGACATGCGTACCTTTTTAACTCCCATGCACCATCAGAGCCTTTCGGGATCCAGCCTTAGAGAAAGACTCAACCGACAGGTAGCAGACTACCTAGCTTTAACTGCGGATCTCGACACTCTCAGGAGCGATGGACCCCTTGACTACTGGGTGTGCAGGCTGGACTTGTGGCCTGAGCTATCCCAATTTGCAATGGAACTTCTGGCCTGCCCCGCTTCAAGTGTCCTGTCCGAAAGGACTTTCAGTGCAGCAGGAGGTTTTGTCACTGAGAAGAGAAGTCGCCTAGGTCAAAAAAGCCTTGACTATCTCACTTTTATAAAAATGAATGAGGGCTGGATCCCGAAGGGACTGACATTGGGCGATACATTTGAATAAAAAAGGCCTGATGACGAGATGAGCTGGCTTGGGCTACAACTGGTAGACAGGCTGGCCTTTTTTTTTTTTTTATAAAGTCGGAGGACTTGCTTGACTTATCTGCCAACAACTAGTGTTCAAGCCACAAGCTTTTAGGGGACTTTAGAAATGTTTTACAAACATCAATTTTTTTGGCCGCTGCTACAGCAGTTGCTACAACAATACCCCAATTTTTCAGTCATTTATACATTCCGAATTTTTCTGGCCTCTGCTGCAGCTCTGTGGGTACAAAACTCAAATAAAAAAAATAGGGCACATAACACTAGTGATTAAACTGTTACGAATTGTACAACTTAGCACACCACTCATATCTTGTGGACCAATAAATTGAACGCAAAATGCCACAAATTTGAAAGAGTAGGACCGACCAAGCATCTGTATCCGTCTCTTGGTTGCTCTAAATTATCTCCGTGTTCCATCTATGCCATACCTGTACTCTATTGTGCAAAAGGGTGGCATATGTGGTGTTTCATGCTGTTGTGCCTGTTGCGGGTCGTGGCCCATGGTATAAAAAGGCTTAAGGAGAACGACCTGTAATGGGTGCCCCATCAAATTTTTAGAAAAATGTTCCTGGTTCCTCTCAATTCTCTCTGGGTTTCTAAAATGGATGCCATACCTGTACTCGCTTGTGCAAAAGTATGGCATATGTGGTGGTGTTTCCTGCAGTTGTTTCTGTTGAGGGTGCTGGACCCTCTTATAAAAAAGCTGAAGGAGAACGACCTGGAGTGGGAGTCCAAGCATGGTTTTTGGGGCTATTTCACTTTTCCAAACAATTATCTGTGGGTTTCTAAAATCAATGCCGTACCAGTACTCTATTGTTCAAAAGGATGCCATATGTTCTCTTTCCTGCTGGTATTTTGTTTGAAGGTCCTGGACCCTCTTATAAAAAGGCCTAAGGAGAAAGAGGTGTACTGGGTGTCCACTCATTTGTTTTTTCTATTTCACATTTGACCAAAATTATATCTGGGTTTGTAAAATTAATGCTGTACCTGTACTCTATTGTTCAAAAGGATGCCATACGTCCTCTTTCCTGATGGTGTTTTTTTTTAGGGTCCTGGACCCTCTTATAAAAAGGCCTAAGGAGAAAGAGAAATGTACTGGGTGTCCATCGAATCTTTTTTTTTTTTATTCAAATTTCCATTTGCAACAAATTATCTCTGGGTTTCTAAAATCAATGCCTTTCCTGTACTCTATTGTTCAAAAGGATGCCATACGTCCTCTTTCCTGATTGTGTTTTTTTTGAGGGTCCTGGACCCTCTTATAAAAAAGGCCTAAGGAGAAAGAAGTGTACTGGGTGTCCATTGAATCTTTTTTTTTTATTCAAATTTCCAATTGCAACAAATTATCTCTGGGTTTCTAAAATCAATGCCTTTCCTGTACTCTATTGTTCAAAAGGATGCCATACATCCTCTTTCCTGATTGTGTTTTTTTTGAGGGTCCTGGACCCTCTTATAAAAAGGCCTAAGGAGAAAGAAGTGTACTGGGTGTCCATTGAATCTTTTTTTTTATTCAAATTTCCAATTGCAACAAATTATCTCTGGGTTTCTAAAATCAATGCCTTTCCTGTACTCTATTGTTCAAAAGGATGCCATACGTCCTCTTTCCTGCTGGTGTTTTTTTTGAGGGTCCTGGACCCTCTTATAAAAAGGCCGAAGGAGAAAGAGGTGTACTGGGTGTCCACTCATTTTTTTTTCTATTTAACAATTGACCAAAATGACCTCTGGGTTTGTAAAATCAATGCTTTACCTGTACTCTATTGTTCAAAAGGATGCCATACGTCCTCTTTCCTGCTGGTGTTTTTTTTGAGGGTCCAGGAGCCTCTTATAAAAAGGCCTAAGGAGAAAGAAGTGCACTGGGTGTCCATCGAATCATTTTTTTTATTCAAATTTCCATTTGCAAAAAATTATCTCTAGGTTTCTAAAATCAATGCCTTTCCAGTACTCTATTGTTCAAAAGGATGCCATATGTCCTCTTTCCTGCTGGTGTTTTTTTTGAGGGTCCTGGACCCTCTTATAAAAAGGCCTAAGGAGAAAGAATTGTACTGGGTGTCCATCGAATCATTTTTTTCATTCAAATTCC
This sequence comes from Bombina bombina, assembly GCF_027579735.1. Classification (NCBI taxonomy): domain Eukaryota; kingdom Metazoa; phylum Chordata; class Amphibia; order Anura; family Bombinatoridae; genus Bombina; species Bombina bombina. The sequence continues at coordinate 823,695,102 of NC_069504.1, forward strand.
CGGTTGCAACAAATTATCTCTGTGTTTCTGAAATCAATGCCTTTCCTATAATCTTTTTTTCAAAAGTATGCCATAAGTCCTCTTTCCTTCAGCTGGTTTTGTTGAGTGTCCTGGAGCCTCTGCTAAAAAGGCTTAATGATAAATAAGTGTACTGGGTGTCTATTCAATGTTTTTTTAGATTTCCCGGTTGTAACCAATTATCTCTGTGTTTCTAAAATCAATGCCTTTCCTGTAATCTATTTTTCAAAAGGATGCCATATGTCCTCTTTCATGCTGTTGTTTCTGTTGAGGCTCCGGGACCCTCTTATAAAAAGGCCTAAGGATAAAGAAGTGTACTGGGTGTCCAATCAATGTTTTTTTCTATTTCCCAGTTGCCAAAAATTATCTCTGGGTTTCTAAAATCAATGCTGTACCTGTACTCTATTGTTCAAAAGGATGCCATCTGTCCTCTTTCCTGCTGTTGTTTCATATGAGGGTCCTGGAGCCTCTTATAAAAAGTCCTAAGGAGAAAGAAGTGTACTGGGTGTCTATTCAATGTTTTTTTAGATTTCCCGGTTGTAACCAATTATCTCTGTGTTTCTAAAATCAATGCCTTTCCTGTAATCTATTTTTCAAAAGGATGCCATATGTCCTCTTTCATGCTGTTGTTTCTGTTGAGGCTCCGGGACCCTCTTATAAAAAGGTCTAAGGATAAAGAAGTGTACTGGGTGTCCAATCAATGTTTTTTTCTATTTCCCGGGTCATATAAATGATCTCTGTGTTTCTAAAATCAATGCCTTTCCTGTAATTTAATTTACAAAAGTATGCCATATGTCCTCTTTCCTGCTGCTGGTTTTGTTGAGGGTCCTGGAGCCTCTGCTAAAAAGGCCTAAGGATAAAGAAGTGTACTGGGTGTCTAATCTATGTTTTTTAGATTTCCCGGTTGTAACCAATTATCTCTGTGTTTCTAAAATCAATGCCTTTCCTGTAATCTATTTTTCAAAAGGATGCCATATGTCCTCTTTCATGCTGTTGTTTCTGTTGAGGCTCCGGGACCCTCTTATAAAAAGGCCTAAGGATAAAGAAGTGTACTGGGTGTCCAATTAATGTTTTTTTTCTATTTCCCAGTTGCCAAAAAATATCTCTGGGTTTCTAAAATCAATGCTGTACCTGTACTCTATTGTTCAAAAGGATGCCATCTGTCCTCTTTCCTGCTGTTGTTTCATATGAGGGTCCTGGAGCCTCTTATAAAAAGGCCTAAGGAGAAAGAAGTGTACTGGGTGTCTATTCAATGTTTTTTTAGATTTCACGGTTGTAACCAATTATCTCTGTGTTTCTAAAATCAATGCCTTTCTTGTAATCTATTTTTCAAAAGGATGCCATATGTCCTCTTTCATGCTGTTGTTTCTGTTGAGGCTCCGGGACCCTCTTATAAAAAGGTCTAAGGATAAAGAAGTGTACTAGGTGTCCAATCAATGTTTTTTTCTATTTCCCGGGTCATATAAATGTTCTCTGTGTTTCTAAAATCAATGCCTTTCCTGTAATCTAATTTCGAAAAGTATGCCATATGTCCTCTTTCCTGCTGCTGGTTTTGTTGAGGGTCCTGGAGCCTCTGCTAAAAAGGCCTAAGGATAAAGAAGTGTACTGGGTGTCTAATCTATGGTTTTTTTAGATTTCCCGGTTGTAACCAATTATCTCTGTGTTTCTAAAATCAATGCCTTTCCTGTAATCTAATTTCGAAAAGTATGCCATATGTCCTCTTTCCTGCTGCTGGTTTTGTTGAGGGTCCTGGAGCCTCTGATAAAAAGGCCTAAGGATAAAGAAGTGTACTGGGTGTCCAATCAATGTTTTTTTCTATTTCCCAGTTGCCAAAAATTATCTCTGGGTTTCTAAAATCAATGCTGTACCTGTACTCTATTGTTCAAAAGGATGCCATCTGTCCTCTTTCCTGCTGTTGTTTCATATGAGGGTCCTGGAGCCTCTTATAAAAAGGCCTAAGGAGAAAGAAGTGTACTGGGTGTCTATTCAATGTTTTTTTAGATTTCACGGTTGTAACCAATTATCTCTGTGTTTCTAAAATCAATGCCTTTCCTGTAATCTAATTTTCAAAAGGATGCCATATGTCCTCTTTCCTGCTGCTGGTTTTGTTGAGGGTCCTGGAGCCTCTGCTGAGCATAATAAAAAAAAAAAAAAATTTTACTTGACTTAATAACTGAAGCATGACTTCAGGAGTCAGGTGTGGTCGTAGGTAGTGGTTGTTAGCCGATTCTTTTTAATGCAAATTGCAATTGCCACAGCGTGCCTAAAATGTGCGTCACTAGTCACTCTCCAAATCTTACCTTTTTTTTTCATTCTGGATTATTTTGGTGACCAACGCCATATTAGAAATGCAAAATACAGGTCTCCGTACCCGTTGATATAAGGGGTGACTAGTGCTTTTCCTTCTCTTTGTCAATAGTTGTGATTAACGAGTTGTCCAGTTACTATAGAACTGGTTTGATAACCCAGGGTCCTGGGGGGGTATATTGGCGTCAGCTTTGACAATGACAGCACTATCAGGCTAGAGAGGCCTCTCAGTGTCACGGCTAGCTGTAACGCAGTCAGCTGAGGAACATAGGTAAGCCGATATGAGTAAGGTATCTCCAGGCTCCTCTTGGATAGCCCCAGAAAGTGTGACTATGAATCCCAAAAAGAAAATTAAATTAAGGTTGAAAACTAACTCCAAAGTAACTTGTAAGACATGGAGCTCCTCAAACACACGTCCTACCGCAACAGCTATAGGCTCCGCCGCCCACAAATCTTACCTTTTTAATGCCAATTGATATTGCCACAGCTGGAACAACAGTAAATAACATGTGCGTCACCACAGTCTCCGAAGCTGTTGTCGGATGTATACAAAAACACTGATAAAGTATTCCTTTCAGGGCGCAAAGAGATGGCTACCGGAACACTCCAGGAACTTCACAAGAGTTGCTGTCTTGTGTTTCTGGTGATGTTTGAGACATCTGGGTAGTGTACAGGGAGGCCCAAAATCCTCTCCATCTCTGTGCACCACAGGACAGGACGTCCTTGTCATCCATAAGCACATGAAATTGCTGGCATTTTTGTTGCTTCAAGAAGTTCAGCTTTTGTGGTGATAGTACAGAATTAAATAAACTTTGGTTTCCTACCATACTCAAGACAATCTTGTAGTTCAAGCTTCGGACTTGCTGTGGGAAACAGTGTCCTGTCCATACCAGGAAGATGATTTAGACAGAAGTAACGAGCTCTGCTTGCAGGTGACACATGTTTATCGTCAATCATCAAAGGGGTTGCGTGCAGAATATGGCTGATGGCCCCTTATTGACATGTTTGTCCAGAGCCACAACATTTGCAAACAGCCAGAAGAAAGGTCGGTTTTCACCAGCCTTAAGTTGAGCTTCATTTACCAAATGTTGATATTCAAAAAAATAGAAAAACAGTGCCTTAAATAACACATTTGCGATATGGATTCACCAGAGCGAGGTCATTGCAAGTACTAAGTTCCCACGATAACAAAATTAAAATGCCACAACTACGCAATCTTCACCTTCACATTATTATTGTCACACTCCATTGTACTCCTATGCCCAGCTCCCTGCTCTTGTTTTTGTTGAGGGTCCTGGAGCCTCTGCTAAAAAGGCCTATGGATAAGGAAGTATACTGGGTGTCTGTTCAATGTTTTTTTAGATTTCCCGGTTGCAACTAATTATCTCAGTGTTTCTAAAATCAATGCCTTTCCTGTAATCTATTATTCAAAAGGATGACATATGTCCTCTTTCATGCTGTTGTTTCGGTTGAGGCTCCGGGACCCTCTTATTAAAAAGGCCTGAGGAAAAATAAGTGTACTGGGTGTCTAATCAATGTTTTTTTCTATTTCACGGTTGCAAATAATGAGCTGTGGGTTTCTAAAATCAATGCCTTTCTTGTAATCTATTATTCAAAAGGATGACATATGTCCTCTTTCATGCTGTTGTTTCGGTTGAGGCTCCGGGACCCTCTTATTAAAAAGGCCTGAGGAAAAATAAGTGTACTGGGTGTCTAATCAATGTTTTTTTCTATTTCACGGTTGCAAATAATGATCTGTGGGTTTCTAAAATCAATATACAATGTGAGGAAAGTCTAATGGGTGTAACAACAAATGGGGGGATGATGGAGTAATGGTCGAGTACATATAACACCCACACCTGGTGTATGCAGTCAATCAGCAGTTAATCCAGTGAGCTGCTTCTCATCCCCCACAATACAAATGTTGCCAGTGGGTAGTTAGGACCCCTCAATCCTGCTACCAGGCAGTCAGATTGAAATAATACAGATCTTGTGGTTACCAAAAGTATCAAATGCTAATTGCACAAAGTAAACTTTTAAACACAACAGAGTAACACAGCTCCCCACCAGCGAATGTGCACATACCTTGATCGGCACGACAGTGTAAAGGACTGTATCCTAGAATTTCCTACGTGCAATGATGAATGTGTTCACATCCGTTCAGTGGGCAGGAGAGCATCGATCCTTTGTTCAAACTGTTCATCCGTAATGAGAAAGCCAACCCTGCAGCACCCCTGTCGCCAACTCCGTGCTCACTCGGGCCAAAAGTGAAATGAACAGTAGAAAAATTTGAGAAGCACACGAGTTGGAGCAAACAAGTGAATTTTAATAGACGATACCACAAGGCAGTTACATCAAAAACGTAAGGGGTAAATACCCCCTGGTAAAAGTGCAGAGAAAACGGGTGAACAAATAATAGTGCAGGGCACTACTCGGCTTACGCGTTTCGGCCTAAGCCTTACTCATAGCCTATAGGCTATGAGTAAGGCTTAGGCCGAAACGCGTAAGCCGAGTAGTGCCCTGCACTATTATTTGTTCACCCGTTTTCTCTGCACTTTTACCCGGGGGTATTTACCCCTTACGTTTTTGATGTAACTGCCTTGTGGTATCGTCTATTAAAATTCACTTGTTTGCTCCAACTCGTGTGCTTCTCAAATTTTTCTACTGTTCATTTCTAAAATCAATGCCTTTCTTGTAATCTATTATTCAAAAGGATGACATATGTCCTTTTTCATGCTGTTGTTTCGGTTGAGGCTCCGGGACCCTCTTATTAAAAAGGCCTGAGGAAAAATAAGTGTACTGGGTGTCTAATCAATGTTTTTTTCTATTTCACGGTTGCAAATAATGATCTGTGGGTTTCTAAAATCAATGCCTTTCTTGTAATCTATTATTCAAAAGGATGACATATGTCCTCTTTCATGCTGTTGTTTCGGTTGAGGCTCCGGGACCCTCTTATTAAAAAGGCCTGAGGATAAATAAGTGTACTGGGTGTCTAATCAATGTTTTTTTCTATTTCCCGGTTGCAAATAATGATCTGTGGGTTTCTAAAATCAATGCCTTTCCTGTTATCTATTATTCAAAAGGATGACATATGTCCTCTTTCATGCTGTTGTTTCGGTTGAGGCTCCGGGACCCTCTTATTAAAAAGGCCTGAGGAAAAATAAGTGTACTGGGTGTCTAATTAATGTTTTTTTCTATTTCACGGTTGCAAATAATGATCTGTGGGTTTCTAAAATCAATGCCTTTCTTGTAATCTATTATTCAAAAGGATGACATATGTCCTCTTTCATGCTGTTGTTTCGGTTGAGGCTCCGGGACCCTCTTATTAAAAAGGCCGGAGGATAAATAAGTGTAACGGGTGTCTAATCAATGTTTTTTTCTATTTCCCGGTTGCAAATAATGATCTGTGGGTTTCTAAAATCAATGCCTTTCTTGTAATCTATTATTCAAAAGGATGACATATGTCCTCTTTCATGCTGTTGTTTCAGTTGAGGCTCCGGGACCCTCTTATTAAAAAGGCCTGAGGAAAAATAAGTGTACTGGGTGTCTAATCAATGTTATTTTCTTTTTCCTGGTTGCAAATAATGATCTGTGGGTTTCTAAAATCAATGCCTTTCTTGTAATCTATTATTCAAAAGGATGACATATGTCCTCTTTCATGCTGTTGTTTCGGTTGAGGCTCCGGGACCCTCTTATTAAGAAGGCCTGAGGAAAAATAAGTGTACTGGGTGTCTAATCAATGTTATTTTCTATTTCCCGGTTGCAAATAATGATCTGTGGGTTTCTAAAATCAATGCCTTTCTTGTAATCTATTATTCAAAAGGATGACATATGTCCTCTTTCATGCTGTTGTTTCGGTTGAGGCTCCGGGACCCTCTTATTAAAAAGGCCTGAGGAAATATAAGTGTACTCGGTGTCTAATCAATGTTTTTTTCTATTTCACGGTTGCAAATAATGATCTGTGGGTTTCTAAAATCAATGCCTTTCCTGTAATCTATTATTCAAAAGGATGACATATGTCCTCTTTCATGCTGTTGTTTCAGTTGAGGCTCCGGGACCCTCTTATTAAAAAGGCCTGAGGATAAATAAGTGTAACGGGTGTCTAATCAATGTTTTTTTCTATTTCCCGGGTCATATAAATCATCTCTGGGATTCTAAAATCAATGCCTTAACTGTAATCAATTGTTCACAAGGATGCCATATGTCCTCTTTCATGCTGTTGTTTCAGTTGAGGCTCCGGGAGCCTCTTATAAAAATGCCTAAGGATAAAGAAGTGTTCTGGGTGTCCAATCAATGTTTTATTTTAGTTCACAGTAGCAAAAAAATTATCTATGGCTTTGTAAAATCTATGCCTTACCTGTCATCTATTGTTCAAAAGGATGCCATATGTCCTCTTTCCTGCTGTTGTTTTTGTTGGGGGTCTGGAACACTATTCTAAAAAGGCAGAAGGAGAATGACCTGTACTGTACTGGGTGTCCAATCATGTTTTTGTTTTCAATTTCACGGTTCATAATAAATATCGCCGTGTAACTAAAATCAATGCCATACCTGTACTCGGTTGTTCAAAAGGATGGCATATGTGGTGTTTCATTCTGTTGTGGTTGTTGAGGGTCATGGCCGTGGGACAGCGTATAAAACGGCTGAAGGAGAACAACCTGTACAGCCTTGCTCCTCTTTTTAGGCAGGCCAGCTCTTTGCATACATGCCCACAGACTCTGTAACGCATGCCTCTTTTAGGGAGAGGTGCAGCCATAATGCAGGGTCAGAACCTCTGCCTGCAACTGTTATACTCGATTTTGCGAAAGGAAGTAAGCTTACCATGGTTCCCTGCACGCACGTATTGTTGTTATATTTTGGTGAGGGTAATCATGATGGCCATGTAGGCCACCACCACTGAGAGTCCTGGAAGTAACAGGGATGAGATGAAAGAGCTAAGAATAGTAGAACTTGAAACAACAGAGTTAGCCATGGGTGTTAGTGCAAAACCGCTTGGCTTTTTTTGGGCTTTGAGTGCGGCTATTCATGCAGGCCATATAGAGCTGCCACCATTCGGTGTCGTATCAGCTAATAAACTAATAAGAACAGTACTACCAAAATACAGCCAATGAAGGGCCTTAGGAAGACTGAGCCAAGGTTGGATTGTAGTATTTGGTTAGGCTAATCATGATGGCCATGTAGACCACCACCACTGAGAGTCCTGGAAGTAACAGGGATGAGATGAAAGAGCTAAGAATAGTAGAACTTGAAACAACAGAGTTAGCCATGGGTGTTAGTGCAAAACCGCTTGGCTTTATTTGGGCTTTGGGTGCGGCTATTCATGCAGGCCATATAGAGCTGCCACCATTCGGTGTCGTATCAGCTATTAAACTAATAAGAAAAGTACTACCAAAATACAGCCAATGAAGGGCCTTAGGAAGACTGAGCCAAGGTTGGATTGTAGTATTTGGTTAGGCTAATCATGATGGCCATGTAGACCACCACCACTGAGAGTCCAGGAAGTAACAGGGATGAGATAAAAGAGCTAAGAATAGTAGAACTTGAATCAACAGAGTTAGCCATGGGTGTTAGTGCAAAACCGCTTGGCTTTATTTGGGCTTTGGGTGCGGCTATTCATGCAGGCCATATAGAGCTGCCACCATTCGGTGTCGTATCAGCTATTAAACTAATAAGAACAGTACTACCAAAATACAGCCAATGAAGGGCCTTAGGAAGACTGAGCCAAGGTTGGATTGTAGTATTTGGTTAGGCTAATCATGATGGCCATGTAGACCACCACCACTGAGAGTCCTGGAAGTAACAGGGATGAGATAAAAGAGCTAAGAATAGTAGAACTTGAAACGACAGAGTTAGCCATGGGTGTTAGTGCAAAACTGCTTGGCTTTATTTGGGCTTTGGGTGCGGCTATTCATGCATTCCATATAGAGCTGCCACCATTCGGTGTTGTATCAGCTATTAAACTAATAAGAACAGTACTACCAAAATACAGCCAATGAAGGACCTTAGGAAGACTGAGCCAAGGTTGGATTGTAGTATTTGGTTAGGTTAATCATGATGGCCATGTAGACCACCACCACTGAGAGTCCTGGAAGTAGCAGGGATGATGAGATGAAAGTGCTAAGAATAGTACTACTTGAAACAACAGAGTTAGCTATGGGTGTTAATCCAAGACCGCTTGGATTTATTTTTGTTTTGGGTGCGGCTAATCATGCAGGCCATATAGAGCTGCCACCATTCGGTGTTGTATCAGCTATAAAAATAATAAAAACTGTACTATCAAAATACAGACAATGAAGGGCCTATGAAGACTGAGCAAAGGTTGGATTGTAGTATTTTGTTCGGCTAATCATGATGGCCATGTAGACCACCCGTAACAGGGATGAAAGTGCTAAGAATAGTACTAATTGAAACAACCGATTTAGCCATGGGTGTTAGTCTAAGACCACTCTGCTTTTTTTTGGGTTTGGGTGCAGCTAATCATGAAGGCCAGATAGACCTGCCACCATTTGGTGTTGTAACAGGTATTAAACTGCAAAGAACAGTATTACTTAACACAACCTATTTACCATGGGTCCCAGAGCATATGTTTGGTTATTATATTTTGTAAGGGTAATCATGCAGGCCATATTGACCTACACCGATAGGGTGAGTATGAGTAACAGCTATTAAAATGCGAAGGACATTACTAATTAACACAACATAGTTACCATGGGTTGCAGACCAAGAGCAGATGTCTTATTATTATATTTTGTATGGGTAATCATCCAGGCAGTATAGACCTCACCAAATAGGGGGAGTTACAGAGATTAAAGTGCTAAGAATGGTAGTACTTAAAACACAACCTAGTTAAAATTGGTACCAGACCGCATGTCTTATTATTATATTTTTTCAGGGTAAACAGGCAGGCCATATAGAACACCCCCAATAGGGGGGGGGGGGACAGGGATTAAAGTGCTAAGAAAAGTACTAATTAACACAAGCTAGTTGGGTCCAAGAACGCATGTTTAATTATTAGACTTTATTAGGGTAATTATATATCTAACAAATCTATCTATTTCTCTTCTATCGATTCTATCTAACTATCAATCTATGTATATCTATCTATCCTATCTATCAATCTATCTTCTGTCCGGGATGTTTTGAGACAGCCACTTTGGGAATGATAGTTGATTTAGGCACATTATGGCTTAAAAGCAGACTCTGCAAAAAATATGTAATTTTCCATGGGAGTTTTGCCAGGGATCCCCCTCCAGCATGCGACAGTCCAGGTGTTAGTACCCTTGAAACAACTTTTCCATCACTATTGTGGCCAGAAAGAGTCCTTGTAGGTTTTAAAGTTCGTCTGCCTATTGAATTCAATGGCGGTTCGCGCGGTTCGCGCGTTCGCAAACAATACCGGAAGTTCGAGTCCGCTGTTCGCGAACCGAAATTTTTAGGTTTGCGATATCACTATTTGCCATGTGTTCCTGGCAGCCATTTTACTCACCTCTCTTGCTGACTCTGGTGCATAGTGTGTGATGCTGCTCATTTCCTGCACGCCCTTTTATGGCCAGACTGGTGTACATCATCCATGTGAGACAGGTTGCAGTCTCAGAATTGTGATGTCATCACTTATTATTTAAAGGGCCTCTGTTCAGTATGCTTTACCCTTGCGTTGTCTCAGACCTGTTTGTTAGTTTCTGTGTATTACCTGGCTGTCTGACGTCCCTCCTGGTTCCTGATCCCTGGCTTGTTCCTGACTCTGCTGTTCTCCTTGTTCCTGATTCTGGCTCGTCTGACTACTCGCTTTGGCTCCTGACTCGGCTCGTCTGACGATTCGCTTTGGCTCCTGACTTGGCTCATCTGACTACCAGCTCTGGTTTTGACTCCTGGCATGTTATTTGACTTGTGGACTTTTTATTATTTTTTGCTATTAATAAAGGTGTGATTACTTTTGCACCCTGACAGTGTAAAACTCCCATGCAGGGGGTAAATATATAGTTTGCAATGGAAACTAGCATTAAAATAAAATGTTCTAATGAACAGATGAGTTTAGTAAAATTCCTTTAATGAATCAGCTTTATAAAATAACTTAGAGAGTGAAAAGTTGTTTTTTTTTCTGCAAAGGTTTTTGAATTTTTAGTGAATCAAATCAAACATGAATATCTAATAAGGTAGAACTGACTTATTTTAATGATTTTCATCAAAGAAATCTGATGACTGAATACACAAATAGGTCTTAAAAGCATTTGAATATTAGATTGAAATCCTTGTTGGAGTCTAATACATTGAATGAAAGATTATTACGTAGAGCATAGATTAGGAAACCAAGCTGTGAAAAAGAAGCTTTTACCGGTATGATAAAACTATTGCAGCTTAATGTTATCACTCTAGAGAATTTTAAGGACATTGTTCTAGATAACCTTCAAAAAATTAAAATCTGAAAAAAATGGATAACTGAAGAGATTAGCCTGTTCTGTTACATGTGAATGAATCGTTTTGTATAGCGATGTGATATGAACAAACGTTACATTTGCTAACCTGTACCACAATTGTTTTTTTTTTCTCTCTTTTATACAGTGTACGTATATTTCTTTGCTGTTGTTCTTCACATGTGGCTAATCTGCGTGAAGGTAACCTTTATGTGCATCCAAACTCAGATTATGCTGTGAAGTGGGATTATAATCAGTACAGTCGGGTTTCCTGCTTATACATCACCGAGACAAATTGATTTGTTTTCAAATACACAACCTACGAATGTATTATTCAGAATCCCATTGACATTTTCTGTAGATGTTCTTCAGAACTAGCCATCTGGAACGTAAAGGATGTCTACAAGTCGGGGGGAAAAAAACAGGTGTTTGTGTGTAAAGTTGCAGTGTGATTTTAGTACTTTTATACAATTCAACTGCTATTTTTTATATCAATAGATCAGCAATGTCTTACTATAAGGAATGATTCTGTACATTCATTTACTCTAAACATATTTTGAATGTTTGCTGAACGTACTTATATTCAATGATTTATTCTCTACTTTGAATGTTACTCTGAATTTTATATTCAGTTTAGGGAAGAAACATGTTTGAAACAAAGAATATTATTATCTCATACCCTTACCTTAAATTTAGTGTAAATCTATGAAATTCTTTATTCAAGATTTACACTTTGCTCTTTGAATGTTTTTTGGTTTCTCAACTGGACATTTCAAGGGACAGTATACGCCAATTTTGATATAACTGCATGTAATAGACACTACTTTAAAGAATACAATGCACAGATACTGATATACAAATCCAGTATAAAACCATTTAAAAACTTACTAAGAAGCTCCCAGTTTAGCTCTGTTGAAAAGGTTAGCTGGAACACCCACTGAAAGTGGTTGAATAGCAAAAACTGCAGAAACCCCCCCTCTCCTTTCCTCTGCATATGAAAAGACTCTTTACACAAACAGGAGCAAGCTGGAGTAGGTATACATTAGCATAATTCTAAAACTTTGGGGCTTGGTTAGGAGTCTGAAAATCAGCATAATGTTATTTAGAAATAAGCAAAACTATAAAAATAAATTAAGCAATAAACCTGTATAGGCTATATAAATTGTTAATCTACAAAACATTTATGCAAAGAAAATCTATTGTATAATATCCCTTTAAGGAAAATTTGACTTGCACAGTAGTACATGTAAAAGCCACTACTGATTAGTTTGACTGTTATGGGATTATTGAAAGTGTCTAAGCACTGAGCCTGTGGGCAGAGCTTTCATTATATGCTTGTTTATGTTTAATCACTTGCAGTGCTTAAAGGAAAAGAAAGGTCAAAATGGAATTGTGCATGGGTGCATTTGAATCTGGAATTTTTTGCAATATACTTTAATTAACAAAAATGCTTCTAGGAAAAATTCTTACTGTTTTTCAGCGGCATACACACATATCCTGTGAAGGCTTGTGCACCAGTATTCAGGCTCAGAGAGCTTGCGGTGGTGTGTTTTGTGCCTGTGAAGATTTAATTTGTGTCATACAAGTCACTGCTGATTCTTTCAGAAGGTGTAGAGTTTGATCACTGGTGCACAGGACCTCACAGCATATGTGTGTATGCTGCAGAAAAACAGTAATGGCTCATACTTGAAGCATTTTTGCTGATGGAGGTATATTGCAAAAATGTTTCTATTTCACATTCAAATGCACTCATGCACATTTCAATGTTGACATTTCTATCCCTTTAATGCATAGTAAAAAGGGGATCTTTAAAAAAAAAAGAAGAAAGAAACACAAACATTTCCTACTGAAATATTTTATTTTGGGACTAAAATGCCTCTTATCATTATGATATAAATGAGTATAGATAACTATTACTCATTTATAACAATGGATTGGAATATTTGTTTAAAGAATCTGTGATTTTCTTTGCATCAATTAATTGGTAATCTACACCCAAACATTGTAATGTTGTTCTGCTGAATCACAAACGGCTCACATAACATTTCTGTTGGTATACTGTATACCGCGGCACTTGTGCGAAACTTATTTACACATTTCTTTGTAACTTTATTAATATTGCCAGTTAACTTAGCAGAAAAATAGAAATCACACAATTCTCTTTTAAATAGTCTCCATAATTTAACGTTTCATTCTATGAGGCCTATTTAACAAAGGCCTGTCGGACCTGATCCGACAGTGCGGATCAGGTCCGCCAGACCTCGCTGAATGCGGAGAGCAATACGCTCTCCGTATTCAGCATTGCACCAGCAGCTCTTGTGAGCTGCTGGTGCAGCGCCGCCCCCTGCAGACTCGCCCGCCAGCAGGGGGGTGTCAATCAACCCGATCGTACTTGATCGGGTTGAATTGTGGCGATCTCTGTCCGCCTCTTTATAGCAGGCGGACAGGTTATGGAGCAGCGGTCTTTAGACCGCTGCTCCATAACTTGTGTTTCTGGTGAGTCTGAAGGCTCGCCAGAAACACGGGGCGTCAAGCTCCATATGGAGCTTGATAGATATGCCCCTATATCTGATTTAATGCATTTTAAATATATGGTTTGTGCCTTTATTTAAAGGGACAGGAAACCGCAACATTTTCTTTCATGATTTGGATAGAACATATAATTTTAAATAACTTTCCAATTTACTTCTAATTTAAAATTTACTTAATTCTCTTGCCGATTGCTGAATGAATAGCATTGTACTACTGGCAGCTAGCTAAACTAATCTAGTTAGCCAATCACAAGAGACAGATGTGTGCAGGCACGAATCAGCAACTAGCTCCCACTAGTGTAGGATATTTGCATATTCTTTTTCAACAAGGAATACCAAGAGAACAAAGCACATTCGAAAATAGAATTGAATTGGAAATTGTCTTAAAATAGCATGCTATATTTCAATCATACATGTTAAGTTTTGATTTTCCTATTCCTTTAAAGCTTTAAGACACCAAAAATTTGGCACTATATAAAAAAAGTGGTTATTGTGATTTGGAATGCTAGCACTAAGCACATGCAATCGCTTCAGTTTTTTAACCTATAGTAAATATAACAGTATTTTCTGATTCAACCAATGATTTTGACATGCTCTACAACTGAATGCAACTTCAGTACTTTATCGTGTATTCATGTTAGTTCAACAGAAATTCCCCAATAAATTCAGGCTTAGTCTAACCGCATGGTTAACTTGCTTTGCCTTAGCATTTTCAGCTTGCACACAGTATTACTTGGCTGAAAAAGCTGCTTACATCTATCCGATCACAAATAATGGCCCCCATAGTACTATGGGATTTTTTTAGACCTTGTATTGTGATATAGGAGTCTCTGTTTCACATAAAGAACACTGCAGCAATATAAACATTTCTCAAAATAAAATTTGTTTCTAATTTTTTTTTAAGGGTCTTGCCATACTGACAAAACTTCTTAGAATATCTTGTCTGAGTGGCAAGATTTTGAATATCACACCGAAGGGTTAAGCTCACAGAATTCTATAAAAATCAAGTTGTAACTTGGTAGTCCCAAAGAGTTATGAGCTACCTCCCATAGAACATAATGAAACTCTCTGGAATAAAGAATCTCACTTTGGAGTGAGTTCAACAATGGAGTACATGAAACTGATAAACATTCTAAGCTTGAAATACATACAAATTTAACTGAAATGCTTTCACACAGTTTAATTTGTATTTACTTCTAGTTTAGTGTGCTTTTCTTTATTCATTTGAATAACTATATTGCCAATTTTGAGAAAAATAAACAACATATATTTGGTGTTATAAATAACTGAGACTTATAGGTGTATGATAATGATTTGTTAAAGATGTGCAGAAACATAGCAAAAAAGGAAAGTGCAAAGACAAAAATCTGAAGTCAAACGTATAAATGAAACACATCTCTAATTTTATGGAGTGCTAGGTTATACTTGATTGTGTTACCTTCAAAACCAGAAATGCCCAGAAATCTGTATAGTGAGACAAACATCTCTCACATTAAAATTTGCCTTCATAAAATTCTTAGAGAAACCTCACAATACTGATTAGACTGCTTAGATAATATTGCCAGACTGGAAAGCCTTAGATCACCAGACCCATAGTGAGAAGTTAAGCTTCCGTAATCCTTAAACAAATTAAATAAATACTCAGATACTGCTTTGATGATTATAGTATTAAAGGGACAGTCTACACCAAAATTGTTATTGTTTAAAAAGATAGATAATCCCTTTATTACACATTCCCCAGTTTTGCATAACCAACACTGTTATATTAACCCCTTAAGGACCAGTGATGTACCCTGTATGTTGCTGGTCTTTATTTGGGGTTTGCACTATTAATATTGCCAGCTTATTGCTTGGGATAGGACGGAGAGTATAATAGTACGGCCCCGCGCTATTATAAACAAGAAAACCCTTAATTGCCGGCGACGTACATGGTACGTTGTGATCGTTAAGAGGGTTAATATACTTTTTGCCTTGTATCTATGTTCTTAGTTCTTTTGACAGGCATGGCTTCAGTGCTGACTCATTGCTGACTCATAACAACTCCACAGGAGTGAGCACAACATTATCTATATGACACACACGAACTAGCTGTATCTAACTGTAAAAAAATGTAAAAAAGCAATGAAATAAGAGGCGGCCTTTAAGGGCTTAGAAATTAGCATATGAGCCTACCAAGGTTTAGATTTCAACAATAAATACTAAGAGAACAAAGCAAATTTGATGAAAAAAGTAAATTGAACCGTTATTTAGAATTACATGCCCTATCTGAATCATGGAAGTATAATTTGTACTGTCACTTTAAATAGATCCTGGTAAATTATGCATACATTGTCAAATCTTGTCAAACAGTAGAATATACATTTGTTCAATTTTATTACTCATGTTTGCCTTAAAGGCACATTAAACACCTCAAGATGTATATACTCTCATTATTTTTTAGTATGCACCCTTTGCCTTTAATACATCTCTGAAATTGTGGGCTTTCCAATGATTTGCACAGATCTTAGTGTGGTGATCTTTTACAAGAATAAATCTGGCTTCAAAAAGTGCCGAATAGCACAAGCGGGCGCCTACTTCCGCATTCGGATCCTCACGAAGGAACCAAATTGACATACTGTATCTCCTGACAACCAAGGGGATAAAATGACTGCTCGGTTGTGAAAAATATACACTGTGGGATAAAATGTGGGGTTAAAGTTAAGCTTTTGGGGGGTCAAAGTGTAAACCCAGCTACCACCAGTACAGTTTCTTATAGGTTGTGTGGTATTTTTATGCAGCACAGCTGGCCAATCTGTGCCTCATTTATAACTGCCTCTAATTGGCCTCAACAGAGAAGGGAACCTAGGTAACAAAATGGCTTTATGGACGCTGAGGGGTAAATTTATCATGTGCATACGCTGTCTGCATTTAACATTGCACAAGCATTTCTGGTGACATGCTTGTCCAATGCCGCCCCTTGCACATTCGTGCAGGGGCTGTCAATCATCCTGATCATATCCGATTGGGATGATTGCTGTCCCCCACCTCAGAGGTGGCGGTTGACTTAAGGAGCAGCGTTCTTACGGCTGCTGTTTCTAAATTTTTGTTTCTGGCGAGCCTTCTCGCGCGGAAACAGCTGCATCCGCAGCATACTAAATCTACCCCTGAAACCCTACACTTATTTTTTTCAATATTTAAACAAGTAATATAATTAAAAAAAAAACTGCATCTGCATAGCATTAATTTCTCAGGTAATCTTTGTTTTGAGTATGCCATCTAGTATTTATTATGTCATTTTAAAGTGACATTTTAATATAAAAATAAATTGTTCTATTCTCTTATAACATTTTAATTTCCAACAAATCCCTTTATTTCCCTATGTGGTTATTTCCTGTAAAGGAATGAAATGCATAGTCAAAGTTTAGGACCTGTGCCACTCCAGATAAAGATACAGCTGGCAAGCCAGTTAGAAGCAAGCATACATATGTATTCTCCAATCACTGGCTGTACCCTCAACTGTGGTAAAACAGGAGTGTAACTGATTACGTATTGGAACCCTTCTGAATGAGTTAAACACACAGTAAAGTGGGGATTTGTATAAAAATACAACTTTTTATTTTATATCTTTGTCAATAAATATTTTACTATTGCAGCTTGTTAAATAGCAGTTCTCTGACCAGTTTGAGGCATTAAAGGGTTAAGAGTCAAACAATATGATAAGCTGATGAAGTGCTGTCTTCCTAATACCAGCAAAAAGTTAAGAATTCTGGGCTTTCACAAAAAGCCCCACAGTAATTAAAGAATTTTCTCCCTCTTTAAATAAATGCATAATAAATTGACTTGTGTTGTCTTTTCAGAGCCAAAAGGAATTTCTAATCCTGTAATTAAAGTTCAGGTTAAAAGGATTTGCAGCCTGATCCATCCCCACCTCTGTGCATGTGGCTGTGAGGGCTCCCATTTGATTATCTTGTAAATCCGTTTTTATGATGCCAAGCTCCCCCCTCCTGCCAGTCATCTCCTGTATCCTGAAATCTGCTGCTAGGGTAAGAAATAAAAGAATATGAAGACAGAATGAAAGAATGAGGATCTCAAAATAACTCATAGGGTAAAGGAAACTTTTGCTTGTAATTATTTTATTAAAGGGACATTGTACGCTAGATTTTTCGTTGCATAAATATTTTGTAGATGATCCATTTATATAGCCCACCGGGGGGGGGGGTTGTAAAAATGTATAGTTTTGCTTATTTTTTTTAAATAACTTTCACCTAGATTGCGAGTTTTGCGCGAAACTAACGCCAAAAAGTTGCGTTATTTTACTCTCCATAGCGCTGCCATTTTGAGTTACTGAAAAGCCTCCTTGTGCGTGCAATTTGGTGGCGTTAAGCTCCATACCGCACAAAATCCAAGGGCTGCTTTGACGTGTTTGTGCATGCTTTTCCCCATAGACATCAATGGGGAGAGAGTGTTAGAAAAAAACCTAACACCTGAAGTGCGGAATGAAAAATCTCCATTGATGTCTATGGGGAAAAAAAAGTTATGTTTAAAAACCCTAACATAAACACCCCTAATCCGCCGCCCCCGACATCGCCAACACTAATAAAAGTTATTACCCCTATTCCCCAGCTCTCCGACATCGCTGACACCATAATAAAGTTATTAACCCCTATTCTGCCACTCCCCAACATCGCTGATGCTATAATAAAGCTATTAATCCCTAAACCGCCACTCCCCTACATCGCTGCTACTAAATAAACCTATTAACCCCTAAACCTCCAGCCCCCACATCGCAGCCACTAAATAAACCTATGAACCCCTAAACCGCCAGCCCCCCCACATCGCAAAACACTAAATGAAACTATTAACCCCTAAACCTAACACCCCCTAACTTAAAATTACAAAATAAATAAAAATGTACCTGTGAAATAAAAGAAAACCTAACATTAAACTATAAATTAACCCAATTTTACTATTCTAATAAAATAAAACAAATACTAACAATTAAAAACATCTAAATTACAAATGTAAAAAAACCTTCGAAAAAATTTAAAAAAGTCTAAAATGACAAAAAAATAATAAACACTAAATAATCAAAAATAAAAAACACTAAGGTTATAAAAAATAATAAACAAAACTATCAAAAATAAAAACAATTACACCTAATCTAATAGCCCTATAAAAATAAAAAAGCCCCCCCCCCAAAAAAAACACCCCCTAGCCTACAATAAACTACCAATAGCCCTTAAAAAGGCCTTTTCTAGGGCATTGCCCTAAGTTAAAAAGCTCTTTTACTTTAAAAAAATACAGTCCCCCCAACAGTAAAACCCACCACCCAACCATCCCTCCAAAATAAAAAACCTAACTCTAAAAAAAAACTAAGCTACCCATTGGCCCTAAAGGGGAATTTGTATCGGCATTGCCCTTAAAAGGGCATTCAGCTCTTTTTCACTGTCCTTAAAAGGGCATTCAACTCTTTTACAAAAGCCCAAAGCCCTAATCTAAAAAAAAAACACCTCAAAAAATGGAAAAAAAACAAAACAACTAACACTAACCCCAGAGTATCTACTCATAGTTCCTGAAGTCCGGACATTCATCTCCATCCAGGCGGCAAGAAGTCTTCATCCAGGCGGCTATATCTTCATCCATCCTGGGGGCATCTTCTATCTTCATCCCGGCAGCGCATAGCGGAGCTATCCTGGAAGCCGATTCCATCCTACGTGGAGCGTCCTCTTCATAGGGTCACGGCCGTACACTGAAGTTGATTGCAAGGTAGCTGTTTCAAAATGGCATACCTTGCATTCTTATTGGCTGATTTGATTCTTCAAATTCAAATCAGCCAAAAGGATGAGAGCTTCTGAAATACTAATGGCTGTACAAAACAGCCAATAGGATGAGAACTACTGAAATCCTATTGGCTGTTCAAATCAGCCAATAGGATTAGAGCTACTGAAATCCTATTGGCTGTTCAAATCAGCCAATAGGATTTCAGTAGCTCTCATCCTATTGGCTGATTTGAACAGGCAATAGGATTTCAGAAGCTCTCATCCTATTGGTTGATTTGAATTTGAAGACTCAAATCAGCCAATAGGAATGCAAGGTACGCCACTGTTTAAATCAGCCAATAGCAAACATCATGAGCATGTAAAACAGGTACTTCTTTGCCTAAGAAAAAAATCTCTGGTAGCCAAACTGGAAATGTGAGTTTGATCAAGTTCAGATCCAATTCCTTGGCTATGTCATCTTGAAGAAGGTTTTGCCATGGATCCTAAAAAGCTAACCGCAGTTCTTGAATAGCCTCAACCCACCTCATTAAAGGAACTACAGAGATTCTTGGGGCTCTCCAATTATTATCACAAGTTTATAAAGAACTTCTCCCAAAACTTTGCTTCACTCACTGAGCTGACTAAACGAAACAGAGACTGCAAGAATTGGCCTTCTGTAGCTGGGGATTCTTTCTCTCATTTGAAAAAAAGTATTTTGTTCTTCTTCTATGCATCCGCCATCCTGATCCTGACCTGCAGTTCACTTTAGAGGTTGATGCTGGTGCCGTCAGGACCCTTTAACCTCCAAGTTGTACCCTGTAGCTTTTTTTTCCAAATGGTTTACTCCTACAGAGAGGAATTACGATGTGGGTAATCCTGAACTCTTAGCAATTAAGATTGCCCTGACTGAATGGTGTCATTGGCTAGAGGGTTCTGCCAACCCCATTCAAATTCTTACTGACCACAAGAATAAAAAGTACCTAGTGACTGCTCATCATCTCAATCCTTGACAGGCCAGAAGGGCCCTATTGTTTTCCTGTTTTAACTTTATAGTCTCTTACCTTACTGGGACCAAGAATAAAAAGGTTGATGCCCTTTCCCATCAGTTTCCTCAGTCTAGTGACTCTTCTGAAGCACATATCAAACACATCATACCTCCCTCCTGTGTGGTTGCTCAGTTTAACACCTCTCTTCTTCGAAGACTACAACATGCTTAGTCAAGAAAACCTTTTGAACCCCAGTGGCTCCTGAGATCCTTTATGTTCCCCCAAACCTTCGCTCTCCTGTGCTCTCCTGGGCTCATGACAGCAAGCTGTCAGGTCATCCTGGTCTTACAAGAACCTTTAAACTCCTTTCCCAACACGTGTGAGGTCAGACTTTCAGGATTATGTCAATGCTTGTCAGACTTGTGCTGTTCATAAGACCCCCGTTCCCTACCTCATGGACATACATAGCCATGGATTTTATTGTAGATCTCCCTCCTTCTGACCATCATACAGTCATCTGGGTTGTGGTAAATCGATTCTCCAAACTTGCTCATTTTGTACATTTAACTAAGTTACCTACAGCACAAGAATTGTCCACTCTTTTTCTGTTACACGTGGTACAGCTCCATAGTTTACCCATGAACATTGTCTCTGACAGAGGCCCTCAATTTATTTCTACCTTGTTGAGAAACTTTTGCAAATTGCTTGGACCGCTGTTTCCTCTGGTTATCACCCCCAGACTAACGGGCAGATGGAAAGGACCAATCAGGGTCTTGAAGCTTATCTCAGAGCTTATGTTAATTCACAGCATACCAATTGGTCTGGCTTTTTATCCCTAGCTGAACTGGCAAAGAACACTCATTAGCATTCTTCTCTACGATGCTCTCCTTTCCAGGCCACAGCTGACTATCAACCTCGTGATTTTCCTCTTTCTGCTCAATCCACAGGAGTTCCTGCTGCAGAGCGTTGCTTCACTGACCTCACCACCCATTGGCAATGAATACGCTCTCAGTTATGCTCTACCATCTCCAGATACAAGAGGTTTGCCGATCATCATCGAGCTCATATTCGTGCCTTTTTTGCAGGTGATCGTGTCTGGGTCTCTACCCGACATATAAGCTTGCATCAACCTTGTCACAAATTAGGACCTCGATACCTTGGTCCTTTTAAAGTCCTCAAAAGACTTTCTCCTGTTGCCTACAGAGTGGCCTTGCCTAAGACCTTGCATATTGACCCAGTCTTTCACATCTCCCTGCTCAAACCCTACATCACAAGTAAATATACTCGACTCAGACGTCATACTTCTCCACTCCTGGTTCAAGGGGAACCGGAATATCAGGTTGCTATGATCCTGGACTCCAGATAGATTTAAATGCAGGCATCTCCAATACCTTATTCACTGGAAGGGTTACTCTGTGGAGGATCTTTCCTGGGTCCCTGCCCGTGATGTGCATGCTCCATCTTTGGTCTCCAAATTCCATGCTGCTCATCCTTTGAAACTGACTCTGGTTCCCGGAGGGAACCCTTGAGTGGGGGGGCTATTTCTTGCCACTCCTCCGTGATCATAGCTATTGCTGTGATCATGGCATGACTCACAGCTCTATGAGCATGGCCATTGCCATGGTCACAGAGGTTGTTGTGGGCGCACGACCATGACTTCATTGTCGCACACCATAGTATCCGATGCTGCTCTGGATTCACCTGGGAGATCTCCTTGGCATGAACAGGCGCCTATTTAAGTAACTCCTTCCCTTTTTCTTCACTGCCCAAGTATAGGTTAGTCCTGTGCTTCCCTGAGTGCTATTATTCTGAACTGCTGTTACTTTGATTGCCTTATTGTTGCTGAACTCTGCCTGTCTGACCACTCTGCCTGTTTAACCCTTGAATTGCTGGATTGCCTTATCATTGCTGAACTCTGCCTGTCTAACCACTCTACCTGTTTAACCCTTGAATTGCTGGGTTGCCTTAGCATTGCTGAACTCTGCCTGCCTGACCATTCTACTGGTTTACCCCTGAACTGCTAAACCACTGGAATACCTTTGTTGCTGACCTCTGCCTGTTCCTGACCATTCTCCTGGTTTACCTCTGAACTGCTAAACTGGTTTATCCCTGAACTGCTAATCTGCTGTATTGCCTTTCTCTTGTTGCCATTAAGGACTGCCCTGTCTACTGTGAGTACTGCTTACCTCATTTCTTATACTTACTTTGTTCTGGGATATTTCCTTATCCTTCCACTTGATGCCAGGATAAGAAGACTACTGGCCAAGTTTGGTCTGATAGGGAAATATCCCATGAGCATTACACTTTCCACTTGTAATATAGCCCTGATTTTGCATGTATCTATCATTCTCATGGTTTGAAAATTCCATATTCTCTTACTATTGGTTGGTTAGTTTGCAAAAATATGTAAATACTAACATATGATGGACTTAATGCTTGGTATAATATATGTTATGCCTTGTACCTGGGTTGTTTGAATATAAGAGTATGTTCTGCTCCCTTGGTCATTGAGAAGTAAAAATATAGTGTTATAGAAATTGCTGGTTACATCACCAAAGCAAAGCATTTATTAATAGTTGGTTAATAACCTAATTGTTCAATTGTCTATAATATTAATACAAATAATAATAATAATAATAATAATAATAACAATCTATCTTTTTACCTTACTGTCTAATTCTGTCTTAATAAATCATTATTTTATATTTAGGTGAGTGTTTTACATATTCGCCTCTTTCCCCATACAAAGAAGATTTTGCTCCAGCTGAATGGATAATCGCTAGCTTATAAAAAAAATAGCTACTATACCCTATTCAGAAATACTTATTTTATCATTCTCAGAAGGATTAAAACGTAAGCTTGCACAGCCTTGATTCATTGGGAAACCAGTGCTGATATTAAAGGTGCCGTACTACAGTTAGAAACTTGATCTAGTGCAGGGGTGCTCAATCTTGGTGCTGCAAAGGTTTTGGAACTACATTTCCTATGGTTTTTTTATTATGTATTTGATAATTATGTAATTCTACTGTATTTTATCAGTTTCATTTTAATGCAATAAAGGAATGTATAAAATCTTCAAATACTGTGTCTGCAATGTTCCACTGTTCAATTTTTTTTTCATTTTAAAAATAAGTGGCATCATCAGAGATGGGCAAGCACAGGAAAGACACACTGACCCATTGGTGAGCAAAATATAATAGTGGAATTTAATGAAGACACAAAAACATAGTGGGCCCCATTTATGAAGTTGCGTAAGCAACTTTGTGCCGTTTAGAGTGAAAGTTAAAAAACACCGGTTGTACAAACGCAGTTTCTTAGAAAGACCAAAACATCAGAATTTGCGGAAATCAGATAACCCGGACTTGTTCATCAGGAATGACTGGCGAGCCAAGCCCTCAAACAAATAGGTTTGCATGAGAAAAGGGGGTGAGGTCACGTGAGAAATTGCTTGTACAATCTTAAATTCCAGCAGTTGATGGTGCTCCAGAGAACCTTGTCTGCTCACATAATAATACAAGTTGCCCACCATCTGAAACATATCTAAAGGGTGAATGAGGAATCCATCAGGTTTAGCCACATAGCCTTGATATTAACAAACTGTATACCTGCCCTCTTTAATCAACCTCTCATTTAGGGACACTCAGGTTAAATTACATTTTCATGATTCAGATACAGCATGTAATTTTAAACAACTTTCCAATTTACTTCCATTAAAAAAAATGTGCACAGTCTTTTATATTTACAATTTTTGAGTCACCAGATCCTACTGAGCATGTGCAAGAATTCACAGACTATACGTATATGCATTTGTGATTGGCTGATTGCTATCACATGGTACAAGGGGTGTGGAAATATACATAACTTTGAAATTTGTTATAAAAAAATCTACTACTCATTTGAAGTTCAGACTAAGTGCTATTGCATTGTCTTGTTATCTTGCATTTGTTGATTATGTGAATCTAATGTGTTTACTGGAACTTTTACTTCACTCCACTTCGATTATCTCTACACCCCTCTATGTCTCTTTCCCGCCTCTAAGACTTCTCACACGCTGCTCCTGTCCTCTGGAACTCTCTACCCCACTACATAACTCCTACTTTGTAAAGCTTCAGACGCTCTTTGAAAACACACCTATTCAGAGAAGTTTACCATCTCTCATACACAAAAGAAATCTTAAACTGCATTGGCTCACTGCTGCAACTACAATCCACGTGAAAATCTACCACAAATCTTATGTCTCTGCACCCTCAGCCTGTAAACTATAAACTCTTCCGAGCAGGGCCCTCTTCCTGTACTAGATTCAATGGCCGTCAACCGCAAATACGCTGGAATTCCACAGCGTATTTGTGGTGAAGCTGATTCGCTGTAGTTATCAAGCCCTACAGCCCAGCAAAAGTAGAATATAGTGACGTAACATACGATCCGCCGGACTCAGATCAATGGTTACATCACTACAGATGTTCCGAACGCAAGTTCGGCACAATCTGACTACTTTTGTTAGTTATCAAAGAACTAGCAGGTACGCTCGGCACTATTCCGGCCCAGCGTACCTGGTTTTCAATCCGCCGCCCTGGAGGAATCAATGGGAGTCTGACAGCAGCGAGAGCTCATGTTCGCTGCTGCCCGATATCCCATTGATTTCTATGGGAAGTGTCTGCACCTAACACCCTAACATGTACCCGAGTCTAAACACCCCTAATCTGTCCCCCCTACACCGCCGTCGCCTACTTTATACTTATTAACCCCTAAACCGCCGCTTCCGGACCCCGTCGCAACTATAATAAATATATGAACCCCTAAACCGCCGCTCCCGGACCCCTCCGCCACCTACATTATACCTATTAACCGCTAATCTGCCCCCCCCTACACCGCCGCCGCCTACTTTATACTTATTTACCCCTAAACCACCGCACCCGGACCCCGCCGCCACCTACATTAAATTTATTAACCCCTATCCTGCCCCCCCTACACCGCCACCACCTACAGTACATTGATTAAACCCTAATCTACCCCCCTACACCGCCGCCAATATATTAAATGAATTAACCCCAAAACCTAAGTCTAACCCTAACACCCCCTAATTTAAAAATTATTTAAATTAATCTAAATAAATATTCCTATAATTAAATAAATTAATCCTATTTAAAACTAAATACTTACCTGTAAAATAAACCCTAAGATAGCTACAATATAATTAATAATTACATTATAGCTATTTTAGGGTATATTTTTATTTTACAGGCAAATTTGTATTTATTTTAACTAGGTACAATAGCTATTAAATAGTTATTAACTATTTAATAGCTACCTAGCTAAAATAACTACAAAATTACCTGTAAAATAAATCCTAACCAAAGTTACAAATACACCTAACACTACACTTTCATTAAATAAATTAAATAAATTAACTACAATTATCTATAATAAAATATAATTAAATAATTTAAACTACATTACAAAGAAAAATAAACACTAAATTACAAAAAATAAAAAAATATTACAAGAAGTTTAATCTAAGTACACCTAATCTAAGCCCCCTAATAAAATAAAAAAGCCCCCCAAAATAATAAAATTCCCTATCCTAAACTAAATTACAAATAGTAGTAATCAGCTCTTTTACCAGCCCTTAAAAGGGCATTTGGCGGGGCATTGCCCCAAAGTAATCAGCTCTTTTACCTGTAAAAAAAAGAAATACAATACCCCCCCAACATTACAAGCCACCACCCACACACCCCTACTCTAAAACCCAACCGATCCCCCCTTAAATAAACCTAACACTACCCCATTGAAGATCACCCTACCTTGAGACGTCTTCACCCAGCCGGGCACCACTGGTCATCCGATACGGCAGAAGAGGACATCCGGACCGGCAGAAGTCTTCATCCGATCGGGGCAGAAGAGGTCCTCCATCCAGCAGAAGTCTTCATCCGATCGGGGCAGAAGAGGTCCTCCATCCGGCAGAAGTCTTCATCCGATCGGGGCAGAAGAAGTCCTCCATCCGGCAGAAGTCTTCATCCATCCGTGGCTCCATCTTCAAGACCTCCGACACGGAACATCCTCCTCGGCCGACGGACTAACAACGAATGAAGGTTCCTTTAATTTACGTCATCCAAGAGGGTGTCCCTCAAATTCCGATTGGCTGATAGGATTCTATCAGCCAATCGGAATTAAGGTAGGAAAAATCCGATTGGCTGATGTAATCAGCCAATCGGATTGAAGTTCAATCCGATTGGCTGATTGGATCAGCCAATAGAATGCGAGGTCAATTCTATTGGCTGATCCAATCAGCCAATCGGATTGAACTTTAATCCGATTGGCTGATTACATCAGCCAATCGGATTTTTCCTACCTTAATTCCGATTGGCTGATAGAATCCTATAAGGTACGCCATCTTGGATGACGTCATTTAAAGGAACCTTCATTTGTCGTTAGTCCGTCAGCCGAGGAGGATGTTCCGCGTCGGAGGTCTTGAAGATGGAGCCGTGGATGGATGAAAACTTCTGCCGGATGGAGGACCTCTTCTGCCCCGTTTGGATGAAGACTTCTGCCGGATGGAGGACCTCTTCTGCCCCGATCGGATGAAGACTTCTGCAGGTCCGGATGTCCTCTTCTGCCGCATCGGATGACCAGTGGTGCCCGGCTGGGTGAAGACGGCACAAGGTAGGGTGATCTTCAATGGGGTAGTGTTAGGTTTATTTAAGGGGGGATCGGTTGGGTTTTAGAGTAAGGGTGTGTGGGTTGTAATGTTGGGGGGGGTATTTTATTTCTTTTTTTACAGGTAAAAGAGCTGATTACTTTGGGGCAATGTCCCGCCAAAGGCCTTTTTAAGGGCTGGTTAAAGAGCTGATTACTACTATTTGTAATTTAGTTTAGGATAGGGAATTTTATTATTTTGGGGGGCTTTTTTATTTTATTAGGGGGCTTAGATTAGGTGTAATTAGATTAAACTTCTTGTAATTTTTTTATTTTTTGTAATTTAGTGTTTGGGTTTTTTTGTAATATAGTTTAATTTATTTAATTGTATTTTATTATAGATAATTGTAGTTCATTTATTTAATTAATTTATAGATAGTGTAGTGTTAGGTGTATTTGTAACTTAGGTTAGGATTTATTTTACAGGTAATTTTGTAGTTATTTTAGCTAGGTAGCTATTAAATAGTTAATAACTATTTAATAACTATTGTACCTAGTTAAAATAAATACAAAGTTGCCTGTAAAATAAAAATAAACCTTAAAATAGCTACAATGTAATTATTAATTATATTGTAGCTATCTTATGGTTTATTTTATAGGTAAGTATTTAGTTTTAAATAGGAATGATTTATTTAATTATAGGAATATTTATTTAGATTAATTTAAATAATATTTAAGTTAGGGGGGTGTTAGGGTTAGGGTTAGACTTATGTTTTGGGGTTAATTCATTTAATATATTGGCGGCGGTGTAGGGGGGGTAGATTAGGGGTTAATCAATGTACTGTAGGTGGCGGCGGTATAGGGGGGAGCAGGATAGGGGTTAATAAATGTAATGTAGGTGGCGGCGGTATAGGGGGGGCAGGATAGGGGTTAATAAATGTAATGTAGGTGGCGGCGGGGTCCGGGTGCGGCGGTTTAGGGGTTAAACAATTAATTTATTTGCGGCGGGGTCTGGGATCGTCAGGATAGGGGTTATTAACTTTATGTAGGTGGCGGCGGTATAGGGGGGCAGGATAAGGGTTAATAAATGTAATGTAGGTGGCGGTAGGGTCTGGGTGCGGCGGTTTAGGGGTTAAACAATTAATTTATTTGCGGTGGGGTCCGGGATCGGCAGGATAGGGGTTAATAACTTTATGTAGGTGGCGGCAGATTAGGGGTTAATAGGTATAATGTAGGTGGCGGCGGGGTCGGGGAGCGGTGGTTTAGGGGTTAATAAGTATAAGTAGGTGGCGGCGGTGTAGAGGGGCAGATTAGGGGTTAATAGGTATAATGTAGGTGGCAGCGGGGTCCGGGAGCGACGGATTAGGGGTTCATATATTTATTATAGTTGCAGCTGGGTCCTGGAGCGGCGGTTTAGGGGTTCATATATTTATTATAGTTGCGGCGGGGTCCGGAAGTGGCGGTTTAGGGGTTCATATATTTATTATAGTTGCGGCGGGGTCCAGGAGCGGCGGTTTAGGGGTTCATATATTTATTATAGTTGCGGCGGGTCCGGGAGCAGCGGTTTAGGGGTTCATATATTTATTATAGTTGCGAAGGGGTCCAGGAGCGGTGGTTTAGGGGGTAATAACTTTATTTAGATGCGGGGTGCTCTGGGAGCGGCGGTTTAGGGGGTAAAACAGTATAGTATAGTGTGGGTGCTTAGTGACAGGCAAGCAAGAAAGCTGCGAAGAAGCCGATGAGCAGCGAGATCGATGACTGTCAGTTAACAACAGTCCGCTGCTCATTGCACCGTACTTTGTGCGCGGCTTCTTGACATCTTTTTTGATAACTTTGGGGAACTTATTCAGGTCAGCGGCGGTGATGTTAGGTGAGCTTAGGCGAGCGTATTGGGCCAGCGAATGCAGGGAAATACGGAGCTTCATAACTAGAGGCCAATAAGTCTATGTTTTTTTTTTAAACTTATCACAAATATTTGTCATTGTATACCGCTATCTCTATACCTAGCAATACAGAATTTGCAAATAAAAGATAATAATAATATATATCATATGTAGGTATATTTTTTTTTTTAAAAATGTACATCAGAAATTTCAACAACCCCCCCCCCCCCCATTATTTACCATTTTGTTTAATGAAAATGTTATTTTACAGGTGATTACAATGATTTTGAAATAAAGAAGTATTTGTTTGTGCATGACTTGTCCATCAGGACTGAGACGCCTAAAAAATATACAAAACTAAAACAACCATTTTTTCTTAAAACAAAATCCTGCAAAATTCAATCTTTCAGATAAAAAAATAAATAAAAAAAATAGATAATATGCAAATAAATACAAAAATTTAATTTATTTAGATTAGATGAAATAAGATCATGAACAGATAAACATAATGAAGGGTTGTTCCAGAAATGTCTAATAGAACCTATTTATTCTAATGAAGGTAACATTTTTAATATGTTATACTGTGCAGGTTTTGCTAAAAGTGGTATCAATGGATTTATATAGAAGAATATTTTATATTTTATTACAAAAAAAATGTACTTTTATATTAATTTAAGTGCTTTTTCAAAGCTTTTATTATGTTCAATAAAAGAATATAAAGAACTGACTTATTAATCAGATAACAATTACCATTATGTTACTGAATATTCAGAAATCACTTTGCAGGCTTACACGCTAATCATTTTCTCAGAACTATTATATAATGTTTGAAGATTGGGTTAGGGCAAATAAATCCTACCGGTACTTTCCCTTTTAATGTGTTATATACTTTTCCCCTCTCTCTTCTTTAATCCTATCTAATTTATTAAGCTCCTTAAGTCTGTCCTGATAAGTTTTTGCAGTAGACCATGCAAAAGCACATTATCCCTTTCTTCAGTAGAATATGTTATTGTTGTACATAAAATAGAAATAAAGAAGAAATGTGTAAAATAAAACCATGGCACAGATAGGGAATCAGCACAGGTATATATAATAGTGTTGCATTTAACAAGCTATACCCCATTTCAATAAGGAAGAATAGTTGATTGATCCTGGACATGAACACACACAAACAGACAAGATCATTCATATAATCTCTCTCTAGACATATTAAATATTATATATATATATATATATATATATATATATATATATATATATATATATATATACAGGTAGCCCTCGTTTTACGCCGGGGTTAGGTTCCAAAAGGAATGGTTGTAAATCGAAACCGTTGTAAATTGAAACCCAGTTTATAATGTAAGTCAATGGGAAGTGAGGGAGATAGGTTCCAGGCCCCTCTCAAAATTGTCATAATTAACACCTAATACATTATTTTTAAAGCTTTGAAATGAAGACATTAAATGCTAAACAGCATTATAAACCTAATAAAATAATTACACAACACAGAATATATAATTAAACTAAGTTAAATGAACAAAAACATTTGCTAAACAGCATTATAAACCTAATGAAATAATCACACAACACAGACTTCACTTGCATGTTTCTGCAAACAGTTCTTTCTATGCATTCCAATCTGGACTGATTTATAGACAGGAAGATCTTGTTCCTTTGAAATCTGCTCGATAGCTCAGGTCTGGTTAAACTGATTAATTTCGGCTTGCTTGGCTTTGCTGCAACATAAGCGGACAGCTCCACCTACTGGCTATTTTAATAAATGCACTGCTTCTCAATGCTTTTCAATAGCAGTCACATGTCTGGAAAAAAAGGTTGTTATTCTGAAACGGTGTAAATTGAACCGTTGTAAAACGAGGGCCACCTGTATATATATATATATATATATATATATATATATATATATATATATATATATATATATATATCTACTGTGTATATATATATATATATATATATATATATATGTACCTCTGTTATATTGCGGGTTCGGTTCCAGACCATAAAGTGAATATAGCAATAAAGTGAGTCATAAAAATGTTTTGTTTCCCAGTTCATATAATAGTTATATAATATTTACACTATACCACAGTCTATTTAGTGTGCAATAGCATTATGTATAAAAAATGTACATACTTTAATTAAAAAATAATTTATTTCTAAAAATATCATCTGAGCTTTCAGTGAATCAATCTTTTTGCTGGTGGTTTCTATTTACAGGTGTGTATATATGTGTATTCATATGTATTTATTTGTTTATATGTGTATATATATATATATATATATATATATATATACCGTATATACCGTATATATATATATATATATATATATATATATATATATATATATATATGTGTGTGTGTGTGTGTGTGTGTGGAAGTCAATCAGCACCATTTTCCAATATATATATATATATATATATATATATATATACAGTATATATATTGGAAAAATGGTGCTGATAGACTTCCACAACACAAGGTTGCCACAAACCTTCAATTTGTAAAAATATCTGTGAAGCGCAATAAAGCAAAGCGTAATAAGACTATATATGCCTGTGTATGTATATATATATATATATATATATATATATATATATATGTTATATTATCTTTGAATATATTAAAAATGTAACAAAAAACAAAAAACAAATAAGAGATCGTAGTATGCAGTAATGCCACTCTACACAATATAGACACATACTGCTCAATCTCTGTGCTAATGGGTTGCTGCGCATAAAGCATATTTCTCAATCAGCTCCTAAGCACATGCACCACATACTGTACATGCACAAGACACGGGTAAAAAGTTAAAGCACAAAAGGAAGGTGCAGCCTTTTTTAATGCACTTTGCATTTCACATTTCCTTACAACAGTTCCAGCATACTATTTACTTTTATGGGGTGGTAATGACCTCAACTGTCCATTCACTGACCGTACTTAGTCCATGCATGATACTGCATACTGCAGTATGGTTGATGACAGGTCACAGTAAAAGTTATCACAAACTTTGCATAACAAAAACACATGCATATGGAAAAAATTATATTCTGGTCAAATTAGTCCAAATTAAATTTTATTATCTTGCAACTCGCAAAGCATTGGTTTGATTTACATAAAACTTTAATGGATTGTGGTACATTTTGATTTCTTGTTTGGGGAGGTGTTTCCCAGTCAACTAGTTGTTGCCCTTATTTTATTTATTTTTTGTTTAATGTCCCTTAAAATATCAAGGATTTTATTGAGGTTCGGTGCCAGCTACAGTACTTATAAAAGCTCTTGTGAAAAAGTCACCAAACTGGAGAGAAATCACACAAATTCTTTGGAGGTATTTTTTTGCGCATCATATTGTGCTTCTCCTTAACATTCAGAAACCTACAGAGCTAGATAATAAGCTCTCAAGCTAAAATTTGCCTTTCAAACTTTCTTTGAGGAACCTCACAGTATTGATACAACTTCTTTGATAATCTTGAGTAGAGAGCTTTAAATCAAATTCACCACTTCCTTACACAAGAAACAGCTAAGATATTCATTATCTCATAATTTCCCACCTTGACTATTGCAACTCCATTCTCTCTGGTCTCCCTAGTTGCAGTCTATCTCCTTTACAATCCATAATGTATCCCTCTGCCAGGCTTATCTTCCTTACACATCACTAATCTTCTGCAGCACCTCTCTGCCAATCCCTTCACTGGTTCCTATAGCCTCTAGAATTAAACACATAATTCTGACTCTGACATTCAAGGCCCTCAATGGCACTGCTCTCCCCTATATCTCAGACCTTGTCTCCAGATAATCTCCCTCCCGTCCCCTTCGCTCTACTAAGTTATGACCTCCTCCTCTCTTCCTCTCTTGTGACCTCACATTTCTGTCTAGAGGACTTCTCCATACTCGCCCCTGTTTTGTGGAGCTCTCTGCCTCACTCCACAAGACTCTCCCCTAGTTTTGAAAGTTTTAAGCACACTTTAAAGACTCTACTGTTCAGGGATGCATACAATATACGCTAGCCTTTTCTAACCTCAGTTCCTCCCCATTTTTGTTATCCCTCTGAACCCCCTTAGCAAGTAAGCCTTTGAGCCCAACTGTTTGTAGATCACCTTCATGGGAGCTGAATTTACAACAGTGCAACTCTTAGCAGGGCCCTCTACACACTTGTTCCCTATAAATGTTACCTTCCATATCATACCTTTAATTATAGCACTGAAGAATCTGTTGGCGCTCTACAAATAACTATTAATAATAAAAATAATATTCATCATCAGGCCCTAAGCCTTAAATGGGCATATCGGCACATGATAACAGGGCATAAAATCCCATTGGCTACATGGAAATCTAGGGAATTGTGGATAGAACAATTTACATGGATCTAAAAATTTGACTCCTCACTAACGGCTAGATTACAAGTCGTGCAGTCTGCAGCGCGTGCGCGATATGTTTTTTCTTTAGTCACCCTCGAGCATCTTCAGCCTCTTTGGCCTCACCAGTCTTAATGTTATTAAATATTATTTAATAACATAAGGACTGGTGAAGCTAGGGAGGATGAAGACACTTGAGGGAGCCTAAAGAAAAAATATATAGCACACGCGTGCGCTGCAGTCAGTGTGCAACTTGTAACCTCCGCGTAAGTGTTTAATTATGTCTAGTAAACAAACTTTGCAATTTACTTCTAATATTTTTTGTGGCCACCTTTCCTATTTAAAATTAAATTGTGGCTTTATCACATCTATAGTTGTGTGAGGTGGCAAATACATATTGTACCTTAAGGGCCAGATTAGCTAAATGTAAATTTTACATTTTTGATACATTATGATTTTTAGGTGAATAATTTTGTTATGATTTTTGATGCACCATAACAATAAAAAAAAATTACTGCGTATTTTTGTGTGAATGGTTCAATTATTTGTTTTGTAAGATTTTTAAAATATGAATTTTATTGTGCAATTTTGTAATGTATGCATCTCCTTCCCATACGAAAATGCAGTATACATCCCTTAGCGAGAGACACTCTGTTTTTTTTCCGCCTACACTCAGCATGCAGAATTCATGAAGACCCTATTTCTCCTGTAAGCTATCTTGCCTTGCAGTTGTGTATTTCTATTTCAGAGCTGATAAGTCTTCTAGCTTTTGTTTTTCTGTTATTTCTCTTTAACTGTTTTCTATATTGGATATATTAAATTAGACATATTGAGAAAGTTTATTTTCCAGATTAATTTATTTGTCTAGTAAGGTTTTGAAGCCAGATTTATAAAGCCACTGCAGAACCAGCTCTATAAGCTCATAAGTTACGAGATAAATGTGGGTCAATTGATTATAATGAAGCCTAAGGCACAAATCTTGGTTGTAACCAGGGGCAGACACTAATCTTGTATTTTGCAGTTTTCGAGTTGAGATGCTATGGCGAGTTTTTTTCTCTCCAGTATATTAGTTTCATGGATGGATCTTATTGAATCTAGGCCATTTATTGCTTTTTTAGTGCTAGATCTAATTTATACTTGTATCTGACTACAATAGAGGACATAACCATACTTGAGGCTTATCAAGAGATATGTCCCAGAATATAAAAACAATGCAAGCTGTGCAAATTATATGACAGTTTTTAAATACTTTATATAATATACAGTACATATTGTATGCAGATCTTGTGCAGTACTTAATTGCTGAAAGACTTTAGGATAAAACAGAACGGTGCTCATTCAGTGTCATAATTTATCTTATGGTTTTCCTGCACAATAATATTCTTACTTTTTGACCTTGCTGGACCATTACTCTATGAGAGAGAAATTTTGACTATGACCATTTGTATTTGTCATTTCCACAGTGTTTTTTCCCCCCCATGAATTGTTTATGTGTACAGTATAGGTTAAATACACAGTGCAGTGAATTAGTAAGAGCTGAGCTGTTTAACCCCCTAATGACCACATACCCTGGATGTTGCTGGTCTTTAAAGGGATACTAAACCGAATTTTTTTTCTTTCATGATTCAGATAGAGCATGCAATTTTAAGAAACGTTCTAATTTATATAACGCAGTAGGTGTGCACTCAATTCTTTTTAAACCATTTTAAAGTAATAATAAAATATATATAAATACATATACATCTTTAGACAGGTATCTGTATGTATCTCTATGTTAAAGCCCTTTGGAGAATTTTTTTATCTAACACCTGAGACCTCATATCTTTGAGCTTTTATAACTTTTGTTTACAATATTATTATTATAAGTGTAACTATACTTTGTAATGAATAATGTGTTTTGTGCAACTTTTTATTTTTGCAAAACAGTTAACCAGAGCTCTGAAGTCACGGTAATCATTCTTGAGTAAATCACGATTGCACTCAAGTGATCGGATTTACTTTCAACTCATAATACAAGCCGCAAATTAACCTGTGTGCAAATGATCGCGAAAACCCAATATTGTGTGCGCCTTTCATGCGTTGCTGAAATGCTGAGATTAATATTCCCTTGAGGTGGGGACAGGAAGAGATTAACCTCATTGTTCGATTGTGCTTCATCCTTTCCCATTAATTGTTTTTATTTTTATAATCTTTATAGCTATATCCACTCTCATTTGTTGCTAGTTTTCTACCAGGCTTTGCCTACTTTTATATTTCACTTCTTTCGCATCCCTTACTTTTTTCATTTTCATACACACACTCACCCTATGTCACATGACATGGTTTCCTTACTAGGTTTGCTTCACATTCTTCATTTTTTTCACTTCACTCCATTATCTTACACTTGGCATCGACATTTTATTTTCTGATCGTGTTTTCATCAGTATTTTACATAGAGATCCGTTATTCCTATTTCATTATACATGTTTTAATTGGCTCAATTGTTTTACTTTGCTATGAATTTATGGTAGCCCTCAGTTTACGCCGGGGTTAGGTTCCAGAAAGAATGGTTGTAAATCGAAACCGTTGTAAATTGAAACCCAATTTATAATGTAAGTCAATGGGAAGTGAGGGAGATAGGTTCCAGGCCCCTCTAAAAATTGTCATAAGTTACACCTAATACATTATTTTTAAAGCTTTGAAATTAAGACTTTAAATGCTAAACAGCATTATAAACCTAATAAAATAATCACACAACACAGAATATATAATTAAACTAAGTTAAAAGAACAAAAACATTTGCTAAACAGCATTATAAACCTAATAAAATAATCACACAACACAGACTTCACTTGCATTTTTCTGCAAACAGTTCTTTCTATGCATTCCAATCTGGACTGATTTATAGTCAGGAAGATCTTGTTCCTTTGAAATCTGCTCGATATCTCAGGTCTGGTTAAATTGATTAATTTCAGCTTGCTTGGCTTTGCTGCAACACAAGCGGACAGCTCCACCTACTGGCTATTTTAATAAATGCACTGCTTCTCAATGCTTTTCAATAGCAGTCACATGACTGGAAAAAAAGGTTGTTATTCTGAAACGGTGTAAATTGAACCGTTGTAAAACGAGGGCCACCTGTATTTAAATTTATATACAAATGTTTGCACAATTATTATACTATGTGGTCATTATCTGTGTATAAATACTCCTAATTATACTGTGCAGCATTCTCATGAGAGTATAGATACATCATTTAACAATGCAGTGTTTTTACTATTAGTGTATAGATATTGTGCCAGTATACAGCACAGTAAATTCATCAGCGTATACATACTCATCATATTTATATAGACCAGTGTACCAGTGTAGATACTCACATTATACATCACAGTGTGCTCACTGCCAGTGTATAAATACTCAGCATGCTCAATATCAGTGTTAATGTGTGTGTGTATATATATATATATATATATATATATATGTTACAGGTAAAGTAAGATACCCGGGTAATCCTAGGATTACCCGGGCAACAGGACATTACCCAAGTGGCTGTGGGTAAAGCCTGATGTACTATAATTCCCCCATCTACACTATTTTTTTTTGCCTCCGCCTGGGAGGTTGAAGGGGGGCGCCCCGTCGATCCTCTGGCATCCACCCCAAGTGAACCTTGGGGAATGAGGTTTACATGGGGGAGCTTTGCCCCCCTTGAACTCCCCAGGCGGAGTAAAAAAAAGATAGTGAAGATGGGGGAATTACAGTGCATCACATATACCCAATATCTGACTTTTCCCATAACATATACAGTATATATATATATATATATATATATATATATATATATATACACATGTTATTACTATTGCTTATTACGGAGTTACCTTCGAGGGGGGAACAGTTTTTTTGCAGCAGGGCCCTCCGTGGAGAAGGTCCTCTACTGCAGGTTGGAGAAAGGTACAACCCTATAAATAGATTAGCGGATACAGAGTTTATAAACAAACAAAAAAAGATTATGCTGAGTGTGTATTGCAAAATAGCTATGCAAACCATTCTGTGGCTACCGGGCTGCAAAATAGTTTGTGATGGGATGTCTATTTTATAATGCAAGCTTACATTTTAAAAGGATTCTTTTAAAAATTCAATGAAGTCTACAAATACTAAAACAATAGAAGTATTACCATTTGTAATCAAACATTAAAAAGCATGGAAATTCTGAAAGCAAACTCCCCTACTCACAAAATATAATCATATATAAAAAAAATAATACAATATATTAGATAAGAGAGTTGAATTTCAAATTAAGGGCATGATTACAAGTGGAATGTTAATTAACGCTCCCGCTTGTGCGCTAATTGAGCTAGAACTAAGCTTTTTGCATTCGGTAGGTTGCGCTCACATTATGAGTTGAAAGTAAACTGTTTTCATTCTGGTGCTAACCCGACAAGTGCGCAAAGCCAAACTTAGAATATTGAATGCACGTTCACATATTCCCCCATAGAAGTCAATGGAGCAAAATAAGTGGAATAAAAACACCCCACTCTTGCGTAAACCCGATTGCAAATTCCCATGTGCGTTAACCTGGCATGAAAATATGAATTTTTCACATTCCAATGTTCTTCACATAGCAGAATATGTTCTATTTCTTCAAAAATAAATATTTCTATAGATATCTGATAGTATTTTGTTAAAATATATATGTATTCCCATATCTATACATGACTGTATATAGGGTATAGAAAAATACAGATGTATATATAGGAATATCTATTTAAAAATACTACTACGTGCAGAAAATTGGAATGTGAAATATTTACAGTAAATAAATAGTTAAAACCCTTATTAAAAATTACATGTTTTAATCTACTTACTGCAAAGGGCTCCAATATACATATACATATTAGACATGTATATGTATGCATTTCAATGTTAAAGCCCTTTGCCTGCCTTTTTTTCTAACATGTGAGACCTCATATCTATGAACCCTTATAACTTTTGTGTGAAATATTTCTTTTTTTTTTTTTTTTTTAAATTAGATTGTGTTACTTGAGTGTAACTATACTTTTGTAAATTATTTTTGATGTGTTTTGGGCAACTATAGCGCTCAAACAATCGCGTTTACTTTCAACTCGTAATACGATTGGGAAGCCCAACGCATCCAAACCCTTTGCGATAAACCACTTATTGCTTTCGCGCAAATGTTTGAGCTCCACCCGTAATCTGGCTGTAAATCTTTTTTGGGAATTTAAAGGGACATACTACTAATGCACACAAAAGAACAGCTTAATAAGCATGTTTAATTGTTTTTTTTCCCTCCGACCATTGCTAAAGGGTCAATGTAGTCATAAAACAGCTGATAAGAATTAGTTGTATTCCAAGCACCCCTTCAAATGGAATGGTCTCTTTTCCCACCTTACTTGGAGGTTGATTTGTGCTGCTTCTTGTTACTTAGCTTTTAAAGGGATACTAAACCCACATTTTTTCTGTAATGATTCAGATAGAGCGTGCAATTTTAAGCAACTTTTTAATTTACTCCTATTATCAATTTTTCTCCATTCTCTTGCTATCTTTATTTAAAAAGCAGGAATGTAAACTTTCGGAGCAGGCCCATTTTTGGCTCAGAACCTGGGTTATGCTTGCTTATTAGTGGTTAAATGTAGC
Source organism: Bombina bombina (assembly GCF_027579735.1). Classification (NCBI taxonomy): domain Eukaryota; kingdom Metazoa; phylum Chordata; class Amphibia; order Anura; family Bombinatoridae; genus Bombina; species Bombina bombina. Next base: position 823,733,615 of record NC_069504.1, read on the forward strand.
CACCAATAAGAAAGTGCTATCCAGGGTTCTGAACCTAAAATGGACCGGTTCCTAAGCTTTACATTTCTGCTTTTTAAATAAAGAAAGCAGTTTGGGGTGACTATATATGCTTAAATGACTGATTGCTTATTGAGAGCATAATTTCACTGTACATTTTCTCTCACATATTTTATTTTATTCACTAAGCCCAGACATTTGTGTGTTGTCCTTTGTGAGAGCTTTAATAGTGTTTTCTGTTTTCTATATTTTTAATATAGTTTGTCAACAGGCAAAATTAATTTTATTTAAAATGTCCAAATAAAGCAAATAAGCTGTTTATTAACAGTGTAATGCAATCCAGCAAATAAAAAGGATTATTCAGAACATATTAAAGGGGAGGGCAGTATAATGTCCCTTTAAACTCTGGCATTAGCTGTTTTTTTACCTCTGAATATGGATTTAGCTTCTTTCTTGCTTTGTATTTGCATCATCTTTTTCTGCTTGCATGTTTTAAAAAGAAACAGGTTGAGAACAGATTCCAGCAATATAATGCTAGTTCAATGTGATCCTTGGTAATTTATATGAAGGTTTTATTTGTATTCTAGTAGTTTGATTTCCCATTATATATTAACCTCTAACTGTCGTGCAACTGTAGGAAGTCAATCTATGAATAAAACAACAATAAAGGCAACTTACAAATCAAATATCTAGCACAAAACCCAATCATTGCCCATGGCTTTAAAGCTGAATTGCCTTTGATTTTCCATACTAATTTAATTCTGTCTATACAAAGCATTTGCCCTCAACTCAGGACACTGCCCTATATAACAAGCAGTTTATGGTTTACTTAAATATGATAGCAGCCTGACAGAACAGGCGCAAAACTGGAAGGTCTGTATCAAATAATGCAATTATTTATTTAGCATTACTGCCTAAAGGGGACAATTCTTGCTCTCTTTGCGTTCTCATATTTTTTTCTGTCTCGCTATTTTATTTGTGATTATTTTTTAATAAAATATTTATATTGTAAAGTCATACATCAGAAATGCACAATGGAATTTGAATTTCCAACATGAAAGAAGTCATATACTTTATGTACGATGTTGTCCTCCTGCTGTTTTTAGCAGGTTAAGATTATAGACAAGCAAACATTTCTGGAATGGAGTATGAATTCTAGAATGAATACCCACTCTGACAAAATGATGCCAAAACATTATATATATATCACCACACTTTATACACTCTCGCTCTGTCTCCCACTGCAAAAACTCTAGGTCACGCAATACCAACAATCTCATCTCCATTAACCCACAGCGTCTATTCCTTCCCTTTTCTTGCACCCTCTGGAATGCTCACTCTGTCTGTAACAAACTTACAACTGTCCATGACCTGTTTCTTTCCAATGCTTTCAAACTTTTAGCAATTACCGAAACCTGGCTTTCTTTCTCTGACACTGTTTCCATTGCTGCTCTCACACATGGTGGTCTTCAGTTTAGCCATACACCTAGGCCAGGTGAAGACACAGTGGCGGTGTTGGCATTTTACTCTCCCCCTCCTGCTCCTATCAGTACATATCTCCATTCCCATTTCTCTCCTTTTCTTTCTTTGAAGTCCACTGCATCCGTCTGTCCCCCCCTTTCTCAGAGTGGCAGTTATCTATCGCCCCCCTGGACTAACCGTCATGATCCAGGGTTCTGAATAGCAGCGTGAGAGCGGCCTAATTTGCAAAGTCTCCGGGAGCGGTGAGGGACCTGTAATCCTTGAAGCCAGCCTATCAATAAACTGGTCTCTGGGACTCACGTAGCGCTGTCTGATGGCCTCCGGGCGGGACACCACATTCCTCTGCAGCGGCATCCCCTTCACTTGTGGGAGGAATTTGGCAAGATCTATGAGCGCCCGGAGACTCTGCTGAAGATCTGTGTAGTGAGCCTCTGTTTGATGTGGCATCCTGTCTCCCTCTTGTACTGCGGGCTCCATGTCTCAGAAAGAGGTGCTGGGGCAGTATATGAGCTGCGTCCCGGTAGCGTTATATAGATTGTCCCTTATAGCTACCTCCGTAGTTCTCAGCTCCAATACCAGTATGAAGATAGAGGAGGGAGAAAGGTTAGTGGAAGGGAAGGGGATTCGGGGGGTTCCGTGGCTCCGAGCGTAGCGACAATGACTGCATCACTGGGCACAGCAGGTGTAGTAAAATAACTGTTAGAGACAATCTAGTTGCAGGTCTAGATCTTGTCCGTTGGTACATGAGCTTGGGGCCCGCCATGCTGTGATGTTGAAGTTTAATCCGCCTGTATAATGGAGAGGGTAAGAGTTAAGATGGCGGCTTGTTCATCTGAGGCTCAGAGCCACTTCATGCCGGAGCTTTGTGCTGGAGCCTTCGTTCTTTAGTCCCTGCCAAATGAGTTGTTTTAGGAGTCCCTTAGTAAGACATATGTATATATATAAAAATGAAGGCTTTGCCTAGAGAATAATGGTATTAAGTGGCTTAATATAGGATTAGGTGGAAGAGCTCCATGTGAAAGCGACTGCTCTGCTTGGTGGTTAGCTCCGCCCCCCATGAAAGTTTAATTTTGAATAGACTATTCCTTTAAGTATGTTGTAGTGGTAATGTCAGTTGGTTTGCAGTAAGTCTGCAGTTTTTAAAGATCATTTTTAGACACGCATTCTTTGTTCCTAGGAAAAACGTCTCCAATTTGAGGTGAAGGGATAGCCCTAGGCCAGTGATGGCTAACCTTCGCACCCCTGATGTTTTGGAACTAAATTTCCCATGATGCTCAACTAGACTGCAGATTGCCTATGCATCATGGGAAAGGTTAACCATCAATGCTCTATACTTAGCACTGTCTAGGGTTTCCACCCGTCCCTTAAAATACGTAGTTGTCCCGTATTTGAGAAATAAATAGCGCGTCCTGTTTTGAATCAATACGGGATGGGGTTTGTCCCGTATTTTCTACTGGTTTGACAGCCAGGACTCAGGAGTAATGGGGCGGGAGGCAGGAGCAACGACAGCGGCGAAACATGAATGCACAAGAAGGCCAAAATTGTTTAATACTACTAGAATATGCAAAATAAGATAGATTTTTTATAAAAAAAAATATTTATTAAATCAAGCAACCAGTGTTTCTGGATTTGGTTTTCAGATTCCGCACTACAAAACCCAGAAGGCCATGTGAGTAGCCGGAAATGACGTCACATGAAACATGGCTCCTTCCAAGGATGTTGGCATGCTTGTTGCCCTGGCCGGGTATACAGGAGGGTATGAGGTGCAGTAGCAACACCCTGATGCCATGTTATTAACCCCTGGTCGTCCGTGTCCTGTAGGCTGGCAAGCAGGGGGTTTAATACAATGTTTTGCAGCCTTTGCCGGAAGAAACCTGAAGTGTAGAATCCGTATCCGTCTGATAAGAGTTTAATAATGTGAAGCGCAGTAGACTTCTCTGGCTACCTGTGAGTTAATATGTGATGTGGAACAGTTCCTTCTGGCACGGGAGGGTTTATTAGATGTGTAGCACTAGCAACTCTGGCAAGCGAGAGGCAAATAATTTGCTGGGTAGAAGCGCTCTCTGACATGCAAGGCAAGCCGCAAGGGTTTAATGTGATATGCATTAGCCTTATTGGCTAATAATAATAGGATGTGTAGTAAGTCTCCTTGATAGCCAGGGGGTTAATGTGATGAGTATTTGCATTATTGACTAATAATGATATGATGTGTAGTAAGTCTACTTGGTGGCCAAGGGGTTAATGTGATGTGTATTAGCCTTATAGACTTATAATAATAGGATGTGTAGTAAGTCCCCCAGGTGGCCATGGAGTTAAAGTGATGTGTTTGTTTTTAGCCTAATTGATTATTAATAATAGGATGTGTAGTGATTCTCTCTGGTAGCCAAGGGGTTAACAAGGTGTTGTGTCACAGTGCTCTTCGTTGACTTAAAAAATAATAATAATGTGATGTTACTTTCTGATAAACAAGGGGTTTGTGTGATTATTATTACTCCTTTTAGAAAAATACTGTGTTAATGTGATGTGTAGAGGCCCCCTCTAGCTGTTATTTGGGTTAATAATATACATTGTCACCATCCATGATTTGAAAGTAAAGAATTACAGCTTATTGGCAGTTTAGAGGTTAAACTAGCTATATGCACAAGTACTGCAGTGCCTGGGGTCCCAGGTGCCAACCTTCCTCATAACTGATCACCCAGCATATACATTTGTGATGGGGTGTGTGGTTGTGCTGCCTCATAATTAGCCCCTGGTACCCTATATGCCAATAACCCTAGCTGCCTGCGCCACTAATGAAATATGCCAGTCCCTGACCGAGCCAGTTGTTGTGTGTGTACGAGCGTTAGAGAGGAGACTTCTGTGTAATGTAACTGCTCCTCTATGTATCTAGCTGTCCCGCTGAAGTTTTCTGAGGAGCGACAAACACATCACTACTTGTATGTCAAAGAACACAAAGTACGAGAGGATTTGGACCCTGCGCGGCCTCAGGACCAGACTCTGTTTGTCATCAATGTCCCCCCATACTGAACAGAAGTGAGTAAAGGTGTTAGATACAGCACACACAGGGGGGGGGGATGCAAGTCTGTCAAAAGATCTGAGATAAGGGGGCAGTCAGCAGAAGCTTAGATACAAGGTAATTACAGAGATAAAAATTGTATTAAAAATACAATTGCATAAAATTGATGGTTATGCAAAAGTGGGGAATGGATAAATAAAGGGATTATCTATCTTTTTAAACAATAACATTTTTGGTGTTTACTAGGGATGGGCGAATGTTTCGCAACATTCGAAAAACGGCACGAATTTTAACACATTTGTTCGTTCGAATCGAATTTCGAATGTTTACATAACATTCTAACATTCGATTTTCGAATGTTTGGTTTCGAATTTCACGATTACATTCGAAAATATTCTTTTCGAAAAATTCGAATTTAGATTGTAATAGTATTTCTAATGCTTTTTCTTTAAATGTAATATTCGAATTATGCAATATTCGAATTCGAAAAATTCGAATTTAGGTTGTAATAGTATTTCTAATGCTTTTTCTTTAAATGTAATATTGAATTATGCAATACGTGTATTCGAATTCGAAAAATTCGAATTTAGATTGTAATAGTATTTCTAATGCTTTTTCTTTAAATGTAATATTCGAATTATGCAATACGTGTATTCGAATTTGAAAAATTCGAATTTAGATTGTAATAGTATTTCTAATGCTTTTTCTTTAAATGTAATATTCGAATTATGCAATATTCGAATTCGAAAAATTCGAATTTATATGTTTGTAATAGTATTTCTAATGCTTTCTTTAAATGTAATATTCGAATTATGCAATATTCTATATGGAAACATTCAAAATGATATATTTGTATCTATTATGTATCAATTTACTAGATTCCCGCCCTACCACATGAACTATTGAACTTCTGAATAGTATTTGTTAAATAGAATGTTAAATTCGAAATTTCGAATGTGGACATTCGATATAATTATAAACATTCGAATTCGAAAGTGACATTCGAAAACTGTAAATAACATTTCGACATTCGGATTTAGAATTCGAATTTCGGTAATAATAACATTCGTTCTACATTTGAAATTCGAAAATGTACACATTCGCCCATCCCTAGTGTTTACTATCCCTTTACATGTGTGGCAGCAGGCTTGCTTATGTGACCTGCTCCATATAGCCCAAAAAACTGCATCTCTGTGAATGTACCTGCTTGTGATTAGCTAGAATGTGTAGGGAAAGGTAATGGGGGGTGTCCTTTTTGCAGCCACAAACAAGAATCAAGGCGTAACTGCATCTAGATCTGGGTATTTTAGTATATTCACTGATATAAATAACATCCCTGGCAGTGAGAAGGTTAATTATATTGCATGGCATTAACAATGTGACAACTGCACATTCTTCTTGCTGCATGCATCCTATGGGAAAAAGCAAGTTCTCAATGTAGTATACTTTAAGGGGTTCTCATTGGGTAAGCTTGGCACGTCATCGGGCCTGTGGTCATTGTGGCCTGAGGGGTGTGGCCCCCGTTACGGCAGGCGTCCCTTATTTTTCTGTATTAAAGGTGGCAACCCTAGCACTGTCATAGGAAGGGCTAGGAGACATTGAGGCCGAATTATCAAATGTCTGTCGGACCTGATACGACAGTACGGATCAGGTCTGACAGACATTGCTGAATGCGGAGAGCAATACGCTCTCTGTATTCAACGCTGCTGGTGCAACGCCGCCCCCTGCAGGCTCTCGGCCAGGGAGGTGTCAATCAACCGGATCGTACTCGATCGGGTTGAATTGTGGCGAGCTTGATAAATGGGCCTCATTATGTGACTGAGCCTAGCTTTATGCCTTCCATTACTTGTGCTCCTCTTAGAAGTAAATAGTTCAATAATATGTGAAGTTTTTCCTTCCAACATTGCTGTTTGTGTCGATTTTTTATTATTAAAGTTACAGTGGAATACATTTGATTAAAACTTTATTAATCAAAGGCTTATTTACATAGATTGGGAATAAAGAAATCTCACTGAAAGGTAGTTTATATGCAAATAATACGGGCATGAACATTTCACTTGAGCCATAAAGAGAGGTGAAGAATAATCTAATTTACTAATATTAAGATATAAAAAAGTACAATAAATTACAAAAGTATCTGTAATGGGGAAACTGAGTTGAGTTTGAGAGTTTGGGAGTTCAATATTAAATCATAAGATGTTGCTATGAATGTGGAGATTATTTGTAAGGTTGTGCACATTTTATTTTTGAGGAACTGAGTGAACAAGTATTGCTGAAGTATTCATTTTCAGACAATTGCTATTGTTAACAATTTTTTGCTATTATTTGCATTTTTTAGAAATACTATAAACAAGCAGCCTCTTTAATGAGTGGATAAAAAAACAAATGCATGCAATTAAACAATTTTTTATTTGTTCATGCAATTAAAAGCTACTTTGAATAGGCTTTTCTATAAGAGGCCTTCAAATTTACACTATTAAATAGTGATTTAGCAATTTTCTTGTCAGCTAACTATTTCCTGTGTCAGCCAATAAACACCTTGATATTTTTATATAAAATATTTAGTTGTGTGTAATGAAACAACTTTACAATTTATTTCATTTTTTATTTTGTCCTCCTTTCATGTAATTTAGCTCTCAAGGTTAGCTCTGCTATATACAGTATATGCCCCTAGTTTGCTTTAACTGATAAAAACTGGAAAACAATGCATTTTATAATAACATTTTGATCATGGCTAGCCTTCACTCAAACGGATTGGCTCCTCAAAGTAAGGCAGTTTGTGGGCGGGGTTTGGCTATTAAAAATGATTGCAGCAAACAAGATGTTAATTTGTTTTAAACACGTTACTTGCCTGATTCATTTCTTGAGCAAAACAATAGAAATTTATTTTAACTGCAAGGTGTTTACTGTCCCTTTAAGCTTCCCTTTTGTTCTTGATAATCATGACCCCGTTAAAAAATGTACAGGCATACATCAGAGATATTGCGGGTTTTGTTCCAGACCACTGCAATAAAGAGAATGTTGCAATAAATCGAGTCATAGTGCATATAAAAATTATGTTTACACTATGCTATAGTCTATTAAGTGTGTCATTGCATTATTTCTAAAAAACAGTGTACATACCTTAATTAAAAAAATATTTTGAGCTACATTACGAGTGGATCGTAATTTTTTGTGTCGTGCAGCGCTGGTATAACAAGTTGAAAGTAAAATGTTTTCTCTTTTGTGCTAACCCAATGCACGTATAAAGCCGTACTTCGAAATTCTCGATTGTGGTAGCACATTCTCCAATAGAAGTCAATGGATCAAGAAAAAGAGGGAAAAAAGCACCCTACTTTTTTGTTATCATTTTATTGGATAGTGTTATTATGAGTGTAACTGTACTTTTAAATGTATTTTTGATATGTTTTGTGACACTTTATTCAAGCGTAACAGTTAACCAGAACTGTATAGGTGCAGACCATTGAAATGTAAAATATATACAGTAAATACACAGTACGTATAACACTTTATTAAATATGAATATATACATATATATACATGTTTAAACATGTTTATGTAAGTATCTCAATGTTAAAGCCCTTTGCCTAACTTTTTTTTTTTTTGTAACACCTGAGACCTCATATCTTTGCAATTTTTTTAAAAAACATTTGTTTTTATTAGATAGTGTTATTATGACTGTAACTGTACTTTTGAAAGTATTTTTGGGACACTTTTTTGTTTCACGTAACAGTTAACCAGGGCTCTGAGGATCCCCTATCCTGACGCTCGTTAACAATTGTGATCGAGTTTACTCTCAGGTTGTAATACGAGCGTTATATCCAATGCATGTAAACAGCTATAAAAAAAACTTTTCATATGCACGTAACTGTTAGAGCGTCACTCGTAATCCGGCCCTATATGGGCTACAAATATATTTATATAATATATAATATATTTATATAAAGTAATCAATTATCTCTCGTACCAGTAGCAGACCTACTCAACAATGGGCCCTGTTGCAAAATTATTTTGGGGTGCCCCAAAGGTAACTCAGTAGTAAGCAATAGTAGTAATGTACATGCTGCTCTGTATAATCGTTTTCAGGATAAATAGAGCGAAAGATAGAGAGATAGATAGATAGATAGATAGATAGAGATAAAGATGATAGATAGATAGATAGATAGATAGATAGATAGATAGATAGATTAAGATAAAGGATAGATAGACCTGCAATCTGCACTAATATAAGGCTCCCTGCATTAGGACTGCACACATTCTGCACATGCCTATATATAGACTGGCTGCTATGGATTCCCCCAGCACTGCACCAATAGTAGTTCTGCTCCTGTCTAAAAAAAGACTTATTTTAACTAAACTGACTCATTTTGCCTAATCTTAACGCATATGCTCCATTCCCCTTATTGATTTTGTAGTCTTTCTTTGAACCCTCTATAGCTCAATATTATTTTTAATAAATGGTCCCTAAAACTTATTCAAGTTGAGATTTAACCAGTGGTTTATACAGGGTGAGAGTTAGAATTTTTTTATTAGCATTCATGACCATTTTTATACTTACCAGTATCTTATTTGCCATAGAGGTTGTTAGTTTGTTGTCTTCAAGAACATCTAAATTCCGTGACCCCAAAAACAACTTATTTATATAAATAACAATTTAAATAAGACTCAACACAAACTTTATTATGGTAAAATTTTGGACACAGCCTATTTATTAAAACTTTTCACATTTGTAAAAATTTTTAAATAACAAATTCCAACAACAATTTAACTTATTAAACTGCATCAAACAATTCCCACAGTGGTGCAAATCCGAATCAAATTTATCTCACACCTCCTTTGTTAAGTACCAGGCCATACTACTCAATTCTTGGACAAAGCAAATGGCTAAGCCTGTTAAATTTTAGCACAATTCGCTCCATGGGACCCCGTGCCCAAGGAACTCCTTAACCGGTTCTCCCACCCTCGTGGGGAGTTTAACCAAATTACATCTGGCCTTGGTTAACTTGTAATTTCGAGGAGGACTAGCACCCCCGCAAGCTGTGTCATTATAATCCAAAAGCTCAAAAAACAAAAACAAATTCCAGGGAGGGAGGGAGGGAAAAACTGTTTCTCTGTGCCAATAATTTTCTTGTGATGCTACTTCCTCCCTGCACTGCTCATTTATATTGCTACAGCCTCTTTTCCCATCTACCCAGGGGGCCTATCTCCTCCCATGGGTCAAATGCCCCCTCCCACTAGTTTGTGTCCGTGGTCTTCCTTGACCACTTGACTCGTCAACTTCCCGGCCCTCCAATTAACATAAACAACTTATTTATATAAATAACAATTTAAATAAGATTCAACACAAACTTTATTATGGTAAAAATATCTGGCCACAGCCTATTTATTAAAACTTTTCACATTTTTCAAAATTTTTAAATAACAAATTCTAACAACAATTTAACTTATTAAAGTGAATCAAACAATTCCCGCAGTGGTGCAAGTCTGAATCAAAAATCTCTCACACCTCCTTTGTTAAGTATCAGGCCGTACCACTCAATTGTTGGACAAAGCAAATTGCTAAGCCCGTTAAATTTTAGCACAATTCGCTCCATGGGACCCTGTGCCCAAGGAACTCCTTAACTGATTCTCCCACCCCGTGTGGAGTTTAACCAAATTACCTCTGGCCTTGGTTAACTTGTAATTTCGAGGAGGACTAACACTCCCGCCACAGACTGGGATGACCTAGTCGGACCAGACCCCACCACCCTAATATCAAACTTTTAACTTTCTCCTGTAAGGCCAAACCAAACTCATTAATATGCACCCCATCCTTCAAATAAAACTCTCCATTACCAACATCCTCCAGATCATGGTGATGCACCACGCACCCATTAATCCTTCTAATAAAGGAAGCGACCAACTTGTTAACCTTCCTTCTACTAACATTCAATTTAGAATGATCCCAGGCTGCATGTCAGACCAAACATTGGACAATGTACGACAAAACACTGTTCAAATTAGGGAACAACACCAAAAGTGAAATCCATCTTAATTCTCCTCACCAGCTCTTTTTGAGGCAGAAAACCAAGATCATTACCCCCAGCATGTACAATCAGAATATCAGGAGGGGGAAATCGCCTGGCATAATCCACTACCAGCAGCACAACATTATCCCATAGAAGCCCTCGAATTTACAATCTGGTCCTGCCTCCTGTCTAGCCCCTACTGCAGACAGCCTTCTTTGCATGCCATCGCTTTTTTGGCCCAATACACAAAAGAGTGGCCAACAAACCATATCTGGGCAGGACCTGAAACAAATCAAACCGTAAACAATTAAACCCTCAAATGAGGGTGAACATACAAACCAAAACAAGAATAATTCCACCTCCCCATACTCCGAATTACATCATCACCCAAACCCAACATTTCAGCTTGGGTTGCAGCCCCAATCCTAAACGAATCGGAACCAAACTCCCCAGAATCCAAACCCAACTCCACAAAGGCCCTGCTCAAAACTGCCCTATATTGAAAATGGGACAAGGCCGACCCGTCCTCATGCAATAACAAAGACCCCCCCTACCCTGGGCCTAACCTCAAAAAACGTATGCAAAGTCAAACAAGGACACACCTTTTCCCCCGTCGGATACAACAAAATGGATCTTCCCTTACCCACCTGATCAGTTTTGGATTTACGCAAATAAATAGCCACTTGCAAATCCGTTAATACAATATCCAACATTCTCAAGCCTCCGTGAGACCATCTATTATCGCTAACTAATTCTGAAATTCTAAAGGCTTCAAAAAATGCTAACACAAAGACTGCTTCAATAAGCAAAACCTCATACCTTGACATGCACACTGCCAGCAACACGTGTATTAACCTTACCAACAAGGAAAAAGAAACCAGGGCGCCATTGACCCTTGACACGCCTGACCCGTTTTAGGCCTTTTACAATTTGATAAAAGCAAAACAATTTGATCACATCAAATACATTCATAAGTTTAAAATGAAAGGCCAAAGCCATCAATTTCTTTTCAACCCCAGACGGAGAAACTCCTTTCAGCCTCCAGGACCAGATACAGTCAAGCAACAGACTCTTGCAGGCCTGGTCCCCATCAACCAGGCTGTAAGTGGCCAGGAGCATATCCCATTCCTTCCAAACAGCTGTATAAGTAGCCAATGTACTTGGAGCTAAGAAGGACTTCACCAGTTTTGCAAGTCCTCCGTACCAAGTTTCCACAGAATCATTGTGAAATACATACCGATGCCCTCTGCCTGTGGTGCCAAGTCCTGAATCGCTGCCACTGAAAATGATAGAGGGCATCAGCAACAGAATTCTGAACCCCTGGGATATGTTTGGCTCTCACAAGCACATTCAACTGCAAGCATTGTAATATAAACAGATGTAACAGTCTGATGACCGGTGGCGAAGAAGCCGCCAGGCCATTAATAGCAGTAACCACCCCCATGTTGTCCGTATGAAACAACACAGATCTATTACCAAGCCTGGCTCCCCTCACAAATAGAGCCACCACAATCAGAAATAACTCCAAGAAAACCAAGTTCTTAATTACCCCGAGCTGTCTCCATTCCTCCGGCCAAGCAGCTGCACACCATTCATTCCCAAAAATCACTCCAAAACCAGCACTCCCAGCAGCATCAGTCACCAGACCCAGTTCTTCACACAGAACCCTCGGAGACTGTATCAAATTAGCACCATTAAAGCTGTCCAAAAAAACCAACCAGATCCCAAGGTCTTTTTTTAAGCTCTCCGGTCAGATGGACAAAATGATGCGGATGTTTAACACCAGCCATAGCTAGTGACAAACGTCTGCAAAAAATTCTCCCCATAGGGATAATACGACACGCAAAGTTGAGTTTGCCCAACAAGGACTGTTACACTCTCAACTTCACCTTAGAAACTTGCAAAAAAGACTGTATAACCTCCCTCAAATCACACACCTTACTTGCCAGGAGCTTACATTCCATCAACTCAGAATCAATAGTAATACCCAAAAAACTAAGGATGGTAGTAGGCCCCTCCGACTTCTCAAAGGCTATCGGAACACCAAAATCATCCACCACCTCCTAAAAAACATCATGTAACCTTCCGCAAACTGGAGAACCAGCCAGACCTACAAACAGGAAATTGTCCAGGTAATAGACAACTGAAGAACAACCCAAAATTTGCCAAACCACACACTCTAGAAAAGAACTAAAGCTCTCAAACAATGAGAATAAAATAGAGCATCCCATGGTGAGACAGAGGTCCACATAAAAACCCCCATCAAATAAACAACCTAACAATCTCTGCAACACCGGGTGCACTGGCAACAAGCGGAATGCTGCCTCAATATCGACCTTAGCCAACAAGGCCTGTTGGCCTGCCTGACGTACCATCACCACTGCCTGATCGAAAGAAGCATACTTCACAGAGTCAAGCTCAGTGGGGATACCATCATTCACAGACCGACCAGCAGGGAATGACAAATGGTGTATCATGCGGAATTCTCCTCCTTCCCGTTTAGGGACCACCCCTAGTGGAGAGATATACAACCTGGGAAAAGGCAAAGCATGGAAAGAGCCTGCCATATGGCCCAATTCCACCTCCTTTTTCAATTTCTCCCGTACGACTTCAGGCCAATCTCTAGCCGATTGTAAATTGCCGGAAAAACGATCAGCCCCACCCTCCAAAGGTATAATAAAGCCAAAAGAAAAACCGTGTAACAGCACCGCTGCTTGCACTTTACAACCTCTATGACTGGCGTACCGACCTAGCCATACCTCCATCCTTTCCACCCTGATTGGTGTTACCCTCTTTGTCAAACCCTTCCAGTTTTCCAGAGGACTTCCCTCTTTTGAAACACTTTGAGTAAGGGTGTGAGCTCCCACATCTGGAACATTCATGCTTAAATTTGCAGGACGCCCCCCACTTACAATGACTCTCATTGAAGGCAAACCAGAAGCCTTTTTTAAAGGGGGCTGATGTGCCAGAGGAGGTTGACCCACCGGCAGCTCCCCTAAAGGGCTTAGACGATCTCAGAGGTGTCATCACTTTAAGCCAAAGGCCCATATCCTTATCATCCCATCGCACCTTGGGTTTACAGCCAAATGCTGATGAAAATGTTCATCATACGTCCACCAGGCCATTCTGCCGTAAGTGTGCGGGGCAGCCGCAATTTCATCAAAATAACAAAATAATGGTGCCCCTTGATCCAGGAACTTATCCGCAAGCACACTAGCGTAAATTACAAATGCCTGAAACCAGTTAGTAAACATTTTATACTTCCTATAATACTTCTTTCACTCCTTTTCCTCCTTTTTTGCTGAGTCTTTTTTCGAATGATTGCTCCAAAGGTAACAGAGAGAAAAGTTCAACGTATTCTCTTTTATAAATCTTTTCTCTGGTCTCCTTGGAAAAATGCATACCCAAGGGACCAGTGTAACACAGGTAAGATCTAGACTTGGCTGTATCCGCAACCCTTAAATTGGGACCGATCGTTACTTTGGCAGTCCCCCCTAGGAGGACACTACCTTGACTCTGAGTAGCTACTACTTCCTGAGCTCCCCTAAGGATTGGCCCAGCTCCAACGTTTTCACGTATGTCAGGGTTCAACCTCACCGAATGCCCCCCTCTGGTACTGGAACCCAAGCCTTAGCAGCTACTGGAGGGGAAGGAGCCACAGGCACAATAAGTTTCGTAACCCATCCAATATATCAACAGACACCGTATTACTCACTCACACCCATTTCCACCCCTTCAGAAACAACCACCTGTTGCGACTCACCTGCCAGAGTTGAAACTCCTCTCACTCTCCCTCCTTCCGGAAGTCATCCCTTGACTCAAAACAGTAACAACCAGGTCCCCTTGTAAAGACCGTGATTGTTCCCTGAGCACCTGTAATACATTTGGACGTAAGCTCCACTACTCATCTACCACAGTACTATTATCATTGACTTTAAGAGATCTATCCCCCATAGCTGTTGAATAACCTCTTCCCCTTTTTTGACCCAAAGCACCTACATCGATGTGCTCATCATCCTGCCATTCCCTCCTTCTCATTCAACCCATACCTCCCGGCCCTTCCTTATGGGAAGCATAGGCCGTAAACCCAGTGACAGTGTCATGTTTTTCAGTCCCTACCCACCCATGTTTATATAATAATTCTCTTGAACCCACTTGAGTTTTTCCACCTACCACACTATCAGAGGCCTAGGGCAGCAATAATTATTTATATATATATATATATATATATATATATATATATATATATATATATATATATATATATATTGTATATATATATATATATATATATATATATATATATTGTATATATATACACTGTGTGCAGAATTATTAGGCAAGTTGTATTTTTGAGGATTAATTTTATTATTGAACAACAATCATGTTCTCAATGAACCCAAAAAACTCATTAATATCAAAGCTGAATATTTTTGGAAGTAGTTTTTAGTTTGTTTTTAGTTTTAGCTATTTTAGGGGGATATCTGTGTGTGCAGGTGACTATTACTGTGCATAATTATTAGGCAACTTAACAAAAAACAAATATATACCCATTTCAATTATTTATTTTTACCAGTGAAACCAATATAACATCTCAACATTCACAAATATACATTTCTGACATTCAAAAACAAAACAAAAACAAATCAGTGACCAATATAGCCACCTTTCTTTGCAAGGACACTCAAAAGCCTGCCATCCATGGATTCTGTCAGTGTTTTGATCTGTTCACCATCAACATTGCGTGCAGCAGCAACCACAGCCTCCCAGACACTGTTCAGAGAGGTGTACTGTTTTCCCTCCTTGTAAATCTCACATTTGATGATGGACCACAGGTTCTCAATGGGGTTCAGATCAGGTGAACAAGGAGGCCATGTCATTAGATTTTCTTCTTTTATACCCTTTCTTGCCAGCCACGCTGTGGAGTACTTGGACGCGTGTGATGGAGCATTGTCCTGCATGAAAATCATGTTTTTCTTGAAGGATGCAGACTTCTTCCTGTACCACCGCTTGAAGAAGGTGTCTTCCAGAAACTGGCAGTAGGACTGGGAGTTGAGCTTGACTCCATCCTCAACCCGAAAAGGCCCCACAAGCTCATCTTTGATGATACCAGCCCAAACCAGTACTCCACCTCCACCTTGCTGGCGTCTTAGTCAGACTGGAGCTCTCTGCCCTTTACCAATCCAGCCACGGGCCCATCCATCTGGCCCATCAAGACTCACTCTCATTTCATCAGTCCATAAAACCTTAGAAAAATCAGTCTTGAGATATTTCTTGGCCCAGTCTTGACGTTTCAGCTTATGTGTCTTGTTCAGTGGTGGTCGTCTTTCAGCCTTTCTTACCTTGGCCATGTCTCTGAGTATTGCACACCTTGTGCTTTTGGGAACTCCAGTGATGTTGCAGCTCTGAAATATGGCCAAACTGGTGGCAAGTGGCATCTTGGCAGCTGCACGCTTGACTTTTCTCAGTTCATGGGCAGTTATTTTGCGCCTTGGTTTTTCCATGCGCTTCTTGCAACCCTGTTGACTATTTTGAATGAAACGCTTGCTTGTTCGATGATCACGCTTCAGAAGCTTTGCAATTTTATGAGTGCTGCATCCCTCTGCAAGATATCTCACTATTTTTGACTTTTCTGAGCCTGTCAAGTCCTTCTTTTGACCCATTTTGCCAAAGGAAAGGAAGTTGCCTAATAATTATGCACACCTGATATAGGGTGTTGATGTCATTAGACCACATCCCTTCTCATTACAGAGATGCACATCACCTAATATGCTTAATTGGTAGTAGGCTTTCGAGCCTATACAGCTTGGAGTAAGACAACATGCATAAAGAGGATGATGTGGTCAAAATACTCATTTGCCTAATAATTCTGCACTCCCTGTATATATATATATATATATATATATATATATATATATATATATATATATATATATACAAAAATGTAAAATGGACCCGTAAACTACTTTTAGCTGTTGGCAACTTTGGTAGCTTACAGCTCCATTGGTAATGACTCAATGGAAAGGAGCCCTTATATACTAGCCTATCACAAGTACATGGAGTAGCTAGAATTATCAGCTTATAACTAAGTATGGTATTTTGCATAGGTCTAGCATAACTCAGATTTATGTTCTATGAAGAAAATCGTCTCCATATTAACATACTGTTTGTCATGATATAGTTTTTTTTCTGGAGAGGTCTCTCAATATTAGTGAACATGGGCCAAGTTTTCCTTGACATACATTTGTAAGTTCTTTATAACTCATGATTGAAACAGTTTAAAGTGTCATAAAAGGGCAAAAGGACAAATATATAATGTGTTAGAGTATTTTAATAACTATGGGCTCACAATATTAAAGGGACACTAAACCCAATTTGTTTCTTTTGTGATTCGGATAGAGCACGCAATTTTAAGCAACTTTCTAATTTATTCCTATTATCAATTTTTCTGCATTCTCTTGGTATGAAATGAAAGCTTAGGAGCTGGCCCATTTTTGGTTCAGCGCTTGCTGATTGGTGAGTACATTTAGACACCAATGATCGAGCGCTACCCAGATGCTGAACCAAAAATGGCCCAGTTACATTTCTGATTTTAAATCAAAG
The DNA here is from genome assembly GCF_027579735.1 of Bombina bombina. NCBI lineage: Eukaryota > Metazoa > Chordata > Amphibia > Anura > Bombinatoridae > Bombina > Bombina bombina. The sequence goes on from NC_069504.1 coordinate 823,750,721, forward strand.
ATAGCAAGGGAACAAAGAAACATTTATAACAGGAGTAAAATAGAAAGTTGCTTAAAATTGCATGTTCTATCCGAATCATGAAAGAAAAAATGTGGGATTCATATCCCTTAAGCAGCAAATGCTGCTTTTGAATCTTTGCAGGACACGCTCGTACCTGAGAGCCTGCTTTCCGCAATATAAGAAGCAGTGGTCCTCTGAGTTTGTGGACATAAAACACTTCAACACTTTATATGGTCGAAGTCAGTTCCGGACAAATAATGCTCTACTGGGAGCTAGCTGAACACATCTGCTGAGCCAATAACAGGAAGAACATGTGTAGCCACCAATCACCAGCTATCTCTCTACAAAGCATTGCTGCTCCTGAGCCTATCTACCCTTTTTTAAACTTTTTCAACAATGGATAGAATAGGAGGAGACAGGGGAGGAGGGGGGGAGGTTATTTAGCCTTGCGGCTGAGCGGGAAAGCCAGCAGTTGTTTTTGTGAAGAGTTCTATAAGCATCTTTGTCTGGCTTTTCCGTTCAGCCTGCACCATGGCTGAGGTAGAAAAGTTGCCGGGAGGCTGCGAAGGAAAAAGGTCATACCTGGCTAGAGTCGCAGGTCCAGGTTTTGCTGGGCGGTCGTTTGCATGATCCTGTTGCAGCCATGTCGGGAGTCCGGAAGAGGTCCACGAGGCGGTCCAGGCCTACATCTTGTCTGAGTCCTGAGGTTCGTAGGCGTTCCGGTGGCTATAAGAAGGCTGGTCCTGGGCAGGGTAGGAAGCAAGCAGGTTCGGAGGTGTTGGATTGTCCCCTTTCATCTGTGACGTCATTGGTGGATGGGAGCGGCAAGGAACCGGAGCTGAGGGCTGTCTCTGGCCCTGCCACCACTCAGTATTGAGGTAGTGGAAGGGTGGCTTACGGCCCGAGTGGGCCTGAGGCGGAGTCTTCTATTCAGTGGGTAGATCATGGTGTCAGTGGGCCTTCCTGTTCCTTTGGAGGGGTGGTAGCTGATAGTGGGAGTGAGGGGGAAGGTTTTCTGGCTTTAGCGCAGGTTGCTAGGAGTAGTGGAGCTTTACTTGTTGGGGAGCAGCCCTTGCCTGATGTGTTAAGTCATAGGGCTATTGAGGGTGGCATAGCTTGTTTGGGTGATGATGGGGATGAGTTTGAGCTGGATGCAGGGGTAGTTGACCTATATTTGAATTCTTAAGATGAAGAGTTTGTCCCCCCCTTCTCCTGGGGTCAGGGTTCAGCATGTTGGTCGTTTTGCGGGGTCTTGTGACAAGTCCCATACTAGTGGTAGGCCTGGCGGGTCCCACTCCCCTCTTGGGGTCCCCGTTGATACGAGGGGGGTTGGGGTAGGTGTGGTTGGTGACTCACATGTCAGTTTTTCTTTTGCAGAGCCTAGTCCCGCTGGGCAATGGCCAGTGCCTCAGCCTGGTCCATCCACAGCGGCGGATGTCTTTGATGGCCTTGAAGAGGAGTTCTCTGTCCTGGACGGATTCTATTCACTTGGAGCCTGACAACAGTATGCAGCAGGAGGTTCAACCTGTTGTCGACAGCCAGGTGAGGCGGGGTGTTGCGGCCAGGGTGTGTGAAGTGGCTGGTGATTTGAGTGTAGCCTCTGTGGAGAGGGCATTGGTCCCTGTGGCCGGTGCAACTGGTGTCCCTGGGTTAGGGAGGGTTGAAGTTAGCAGTGCCCCTGGTCCCTGTAGTCGGGGAGGGTGGTCCCCCTGTTGCGGTTAAAAGCACTGGTCTGGCGAGGGCGCTCCCTACCGTCAGCCCTAAGCCAGTTGATGGGGCGGAATTGAAAGTTGCCGACACTGCAATGTCTCGGTCATGCCTCTGCTCCATCGGGCCATTGGGGATGCATTTACCGATGGACGTGAAAGAGAATATATATAATAGGGAATTAATTGAGTTGTTCTCCCTTCTGCCTCTTGAGCAGTCTTTTGAGATTCCTGAGGATTCAAAAAAGGACGTAGCGAAGAAGGAGGAACGGAAAAGACGATATTAGAAGTTGCCGAAAACCTTTACAAATTGGTTCCAGGCCTTTGTAATATATGCAAGTGTTTTTTCAGGTAGATTCCCAGACCAGGGTGGGGCATTGTTTTGTTACCTGGACGAGGTTGCAGCTGCTCAGAGGACGTATGGGGGTATGGCATGATGGTCCTATGACGAGAGGTTTAGGCAACGGCTGTCGGTAAAACTAGATATGAGGTAAGATGACCGGGACATGGGATTATGGCTCAAGATAATGACACCTTTGAGAGCCTCCAGTCTTTTCGGTCAGGAGCCGGAGGGTCTCCCGCCAGTGGGTCCCGGCATCGTTTAAGAGAGGGTATTGCTTTGCATATAATGAGAAATTCTGTAAATGGGGAGCCACGTGCAAGTTTAAACACCAATGCTCTGGGTGTGGGGCTCCCACCCCTATGCTAAGTGTTTTTCGAAAGGGTAAGCCGGGCAGGGCCGGTGAGGCGACTGACAAAGGGGCAACTCCGGTGAAAATATGAGCAATGGAACCCTGGCTCATCCTGTATGCTAGGCGTCAAGGTTGTCATGAGAAAGCGCCATTGTTGCTTCATGGTTTTCAGTTCAGTTTTGTGATTCAATCACAAGGGGGTTGTGGGGTTTTTCGCGGGAATTTAAAGTCTGCTCGCTTGTGGCCGGGTGTGGTCCTTGACAAGCTGCGGAAGGAGGTGTCTTTGGGGGCATGGCTGGTCCGTTTGTGGGTCCTCACATTGCAGATTTGAGGATATCCCCCCTTGGGTTGGTTCCGAAGAGGGAGACTGGAAAGTTTAGGCTAATCCGTCATTATCTTTCCCAAAAGGGGGATCGGTTAATGATGGCATTCCGCAGGAGTTGGCATCTGTTAAATATGCATTTTTTGATCAGGCAGTTGGTTTGGTTAGGGAGGCAGCTGCATTGTTGGCAAAAATTGACATTGAGGCAGTGCACCCGACATCACACCATTTGTTGGGCTGTTGTGTGGATGGCCTTTACTTGACCTGTGTTTGCCAATGGGATGCTCCATCTCCTGTTCGCTCTTTGAGCACTTTAGCACATTTCTTGAATGGGGGGTTTCGGAATGGTTGGGCCTTTCGTCATTGGTTCACTACCTTGACGATTTCTTGTTTGAGGGCCTGGCTGATTCGGGGACTTGCAAAATCTTGAGGGATATTTGCCTCAAGGTGGCGTTTGACTTTGGTGTGCCCATTGCATTTGAAAAATCTGAGGGTCCTGTGACCTCCCTAGACTTTTTGGGCATTACAATTGATTCGGTGAACATGGAATGTAGGCTTTCTAGTGACAAAGTGTCTGACCTATTAGAAGTTATTGACCGCTCATTGCTGGCAAAGAAGGTTACGCTCCATGAGCTCCATTCCTTGGTGGGCAGGTTTAACTTTGCATGTAGAATTATCCCGATAGGGAGGGTTTTCTGCAGGAGGTTATCTTTGGCTACTGCTGGGGTGTCAAAACCGCATTATTTTATCCAAAGAGCTGAAAGATGACTTGAGGGTTTGGAGGTGGTTTCTGATGAGCTTTAATGGCTCGAATTTGATTCAGGCTGTTAGAGTGTCCAACGAGGAGTTGGGGCTTGTTACTGATTCAGCAGGGGGTTGTGGTTTTGGGGCCTATTTTATGGGTCACTGGTGTGCGGCTGAGTGGCCGGCTGAATGGTTTGCGTTGGGTTTGGTTAAGACCTGGTGTTTTTGGAGTTGTTCCCGATTGTGGTTTCGCTGTTTGTATGGGAGGTTGATTTGTGCAATCGGTCGGTTGTATTCTATTCTGATAATATGGGTGTTGTGTATGCGTTGAATACATTGATGGCAACCTCTTTGCCTGTATTGAGATTGTTGAGATTGCTGGTCCTGAAGTGCTTGTTGATTAATGTTTGCATTAAGGCTAAACACAATCCAGGCATTTGTAATTCTATAGCAGCAGACTCCCTTTCTTGCTTTCAGTGGCAGCGTTTTCGGGAGTTGGCCCTTTATGCAGATGTGGAGGGTTGCCCATGCCCAAGTTCCCTGTGGCGGCTTGGAGTGGAGGACTGGCTAGACTGGTAAAGGCTTCACTGGCGCCAGGTACTTGGGTGGCTTACTCGAGTGTGGTGGGAATGGGAGTCAAGGCTGTCTTCCAAAGTGGTGCGTGAAGGGGTAGCTGATCTCACAGGTTTCTTGTTGGAATGGATGTGGGAGTGGGGGTCTTTAAACTTGTTGCATTCTGCTATGGACAGGCATTTGGTGGCGTTGGCCTTTCGATTTAAATTATTAGGTTTGCGAGATATTAGGGTTTTTGTGTCCGGCAGGTCCTCAAGGATTTGAAGAAGGGTTCGGAGATGCCCTATTACTTTCTTGCTGCTAAGCAATATTTATCGGGTATTGGAGGTGGTATGTGTGTCTGATTTTGGGGCCTATTTGTTCCGTTTGGCTTTTGTTTTCGCATTTTTCGGGGCATTCCGAATATCAGAGCTAGTTAGTAAAAATGTATCCTCCATGGGTGGTTTGGCGTTGGCTGATGTGTCCTTGTTTGATTCCAAAGTCAAGATACTTCTGAGGATGAGTAAAATGGACCGGTTGGGAAAGGGTAGGACAATAGTCCTTTTTCCTAGTGGTTTAGAAGTTTGTCCTTGGCTTTGTCTGAAGACTTATTTGAGGGTTCGGCCCCTAGTAGGGGGTTCATTGTTGGTCCACCAGGAAGGTAGGTCTTTTTTGCAGTTCCAGTTCAGGGCGGTTCTAAACAAGTCATTGGGTCAGTTGGGTTTTAATGCGAGGGAATTTGTGTCTCATTTTTTCTGCATAGGGGCGGCAACTGAGGCTTCGGTGAGGGGATTGTCTGATACGGTGGTTAAGGGCATTGGTAGCCTACGGTAGGTGAGGATGAGGAAGGTTCCGCCTGTATATCCGTCCTGAGTTGGGTGTTTAATGTGGTTGGTTACTTTTATTTTCTGTGTTTTAGGTATGGAGCGTTTGTGGCTAGTTGGCTACTCTTTTATTTATTGGGCTCGGAGAGCGGCTTCAGTGAAAGTGGATGGCTTGCAGTTGGGTTTTCCTAAATCCCATTGTGATGTTAAATGGTTCAGTGTTAGGGGGCTCTGTTGGGACAGGTTTTTGCCACTAGTGGTGGATTACTGCAGACGTTTTCAGCCTCCAACTGTGTTGTTGGTTCATGCAGGGGGCAATGATCTTGGTTTTCTGCTACAGATGGAGTTGGTGAGAAGCATGAAGAGGGATATTGGGAGGTTGGTGGATTTATATCCTATATTGAGGATTGTATAGTCCGACATCTTGCCCAGGAAGGTTTGGAGAGCGGCTTGGGATCCGGTGCAGTTAGACAAAGCAGGAGAAAGATTAACAAGCTTACGGGGTCTTTCTTTAACGGTTATTTATTTTAAATAAAGGGGTTTCGGCCAATTTGCACCAACGCTAAGTCTAGTGTTTTTATTTGGGGTTGTTGGGTTGTTTTGTAAATAAACATTAGTCATGTGTGTATGTGTAACGGCCGGAACTTGACGACATAGTAGGTCAAGTCTCTTCAAATTGCATTCTCTGTCTTAAGCGTGAAAGTTTAATTATGACTTTTGTGTTACTTTAATACACATCAAACATTTTAAAAATAGATTCAGTTCACGTGAAAGATGTCTTGCACAGAGCCAATGTCACATACACATTTAAAGTGTTGGAATTGGAACAAGTAAAGCAAAACAAAAGCTGAACATGGAGTCTGGTGAATGTGGGAGAATTTTTCTTATCATCAGAAGCCAAAGAGATAAAGGGTTTCCTGGCAAAAGGGCAAAACATGCTGTGATTCACATATTGTTTGTAACTCTCCTCCCTGTATGTCTGACCTAGGCAGTCAGCCCACAGCAATACGCTGCTGTCTGTTTCAGCAACAAAGAAAGGAAACACTGCTCATTTTAAATCATGAAAATCGATAAAAACAAGATGTCAGTTACAATACAAATACTGCAGTCGCTTGTCAAATCTATCCCCATGTTCTCTTACTAATAAACTTTGGGAATAATGTTTCATTTACAGATGTAAAGAAATGTTAAAAAATGTTACTGTGACATGGCAATTACAACACTGAACATGTACTATATTAATGGAGGACTTTAAACACATCAATTTTATATTACATTACTGAGAAAGCTGTAAAAGGTTTTGTTTGTTTTTTCCTGCATGAAATTAAAGGGACAGTAAACAACTTCTAAAGGCAAGAACAGTTTTGCAATTTATTTTTATAATGGGTGAGTTTGAATGTTTTGAATGTATTAAAAGGACAATAATCTCCAAATGTTTCTTTCATGGTGCAGATAGACCACACAATTTTAAACAACTTTCTAATTGACTTCTATTATCAATTTTTCTTTGTTCCCTTGGTATCTTTTGTTGAAAAGCAGGGATGTATGCTTAGGAGCCGGCTCGTTTCTGGAGCACTATACGGCAGCAGTTTTGCAAGAATGTTATCCATTTGCAAGAGCATTAAATGGCAGCACTATTTCCTGCCATGTAGTGTTCCAGACACCTAACGGGTAGATTACGAGTTTTTGTCGGTAAGGCTTGCGTTGCTAACGCACAGTTTTTTCTCACCGCTCACTTAAGACAACGCTGGTATTACAGTTTTTTTTTTAACCCAGCGTTAGCCACAAAAAAGTGAGCAGAGAGCAAAATTTAGCTCCACATCTCACCTCAATACCAGTGTTGCTTACGGTAGCGGTGAGCTGGTAAAACGTGCTCGTGCATGATTTCCCCATAGGAATCAATGGGACTGAGTCGGCTGCAAAAAAGCAGCGTTCAGCTTCTAACGCAGCCCCATTGATTCCTATGGGGAAAGAACATTTATGTCTACACCTAACACCCTAACATGAACCCAGAGTCTAAACACCCCTAATATTACACTTATTAACCCCTAATCTGCCATCCCTGACATCGCCGACACCTGCATAATATTATTAACCCCTAATCTGCCGCTCCAGACACCGCCGCCACCTACATTATCCCTATGAACCCCTAATCTGCCGCCCCCAACATCGCCGACACCTACTTTTTATTTATTAACACCCAATCTCCCGCCCCCAATGACGCCGCAACCTACCTACAATTATTAACCCCTAATCTGCCGCCCCCATTGTCGCCGCTACTATATTAAATTTATTAACACTCCCCTAACTTAAATATAATTTAAATAAAACAAAATAAAATTACTACAATTAAATAAATTAATCCTATTTAAAACTAAATACTTACCTGTAAAATAAACCCTAAGATAGCTACAATATAACTGATAGTTACATTTGTATCTATCTTATGGTTTATATTTATTTTACAGGCAACTTTGTATTTATTTTAACTAGCTACAATAGTTATTGAATAGTTATTAACTATTTAATAGCTACCTAGTTAAAATAAAAACAAATTTACCTGTAAAATAAATCCTAACCTAAGTTACAATTGCATCTAACACTACACTATCATTAAATAAATTACCTAAACTAACTACAATTAAATACAATTAAATAAACAAAAGTACAAAAAAACCCCACTAAATTACAGAAAATAAAAAATAATTACAAGAATTTTAAACTAATTACACCTAATCTAATCCCCCTAATAAAATAAAAAAGCCCCCCCAAAATAATAAAAAGCCCTACCCTATACTAAATTACAAATATCCCTTAAAAGGACTTTTTGCGGGACATTGCCCCAAAGTAATCAGCTCTTTTACCTGTAAAAATTTTTTTTATAATACCCCCCCAACATTAAAACCCACCACCCACACACCCAACCCTACTCTAAAACCCACCCAATCCCCCCTTAATAAAACCTAACACTAACCCCTTGAAGATCACCCTACCTTGAGCCATCTTCACCCAGCCAGGCACAAGTGGTCCTCCAGAGGGGCAGAAGTCTTCATCCAGGTGGCATCTTCTATCTTCATCCATCCGGAGCGGAGCGGGTCCATCTTGAAGCCAGCCGACGTGGAGCATCCTCTTCTTCCGACGACTCCCAACGAATGAAGGTTCCTTTAAATGATGTCATCCAAGATGGTGTCCCCTGAATTCCGATTGGCTTATAGGATTCTATCAGCCAATCGGAATTAAGGTAGGAAAAATCCTATTGGCTGATCCAATCAGCCAATAGGATTGAGCTTGCATTCTATTGGCTGATTGGAACAGCCAATAGAATGCGAGCTCAATCCTATTGGCTGATTTGATCAGCCAATAGGATTTTTAATACCTTAATTCCGTGTAACAGTTAACCAGAGCTCTGAGGTTGTGGTAATCATTCTAGCATAAATCAATATTGCGCTTACATGTTCATATTAACTTTTAACTTGTATGCAAGCAAAACTCTGACGTGTGCAAACAGCCACGATAAACCTGGTATCGCTCACACGAAACAGTGCGCCACTTGAAATATGGCCCAGAATCTGGACAACCAGGTGGATCAAGATGACTATCTTTCCCTTTATTAATGCAAAATGCCTAGGTATAACATGTAGTGCATTCGCACAATTTATAACATTTTATTCCATAGCATGAACGCTTAGATTAAATATATTGCTTTAAAAGCAAACTTTCCTTAAATTATTATTATTATTATTATCAGGTATTTATAAAGCGCCAGCAGATTACGCAGTGCTATACAAGAAATAATGGAGCATTACAGGGATGCATTACATACACAAACAAACAAGTACAATATTGGGGTACATTACAGTTGTAGGAGCAATATTTGAGTTATACAAAAGGAGAGGAATGCCCTGCCCTTGAGCACAATCAGTAGTAGTTCACATTAAATATATACAAAGTGGCCTACAGGTAGAGAGGCTCTCAAGCTTACAATCTAAAGGAGAAGGATTGGACACAAAAGGTGAGGGAGAAGTGAAGTATGTCTGATATAAGGCAGTGTAAACTGAGAGTGAGTGAAATTTGTGGTGAGTAAATGAGGGTTGGGAAAGTGTAACAGAATATGATAAAGTGTCAGTTCAGAGGCTGTGAGTGTGAAGTTGTGTCTCTATCCTAGATCATTAGTGACAGTTGCACCTAATTGCTGTTAGGTGTTTATATATTAAGGTAAAAACCAGGATGGGAGGTGGAGGGAGGCTTGGTGGGCTAGTGTGTGCACAGAGGGCGCCATGTACTAAGCTTCGAAGTGACCGTCCGTCTGTATTTCCGCGTCAAAATTCGCTCACGATCTGCTTCTCGTATGTATCAATCTGCGATCTGCTCGAAAAACCACTATTTTTCATCATCGATCGTAATTTTACTCAACTCATCGTTCCGAAGCCTTTTTCCACTTACTACATGTTCGATCGCACGTAAATTCGCTGTAATCGGAAATTATGAATGTTACAACTAATCCGCAAGCTCCAAATTTCACTGTAACTTCGCGTGATTTGCTTCGCGACCATTTAGGTAGCGAATACAATAGAAAACTATAGGGGGTATCAACCTGACGCCAGGTAGAAGTACTTCAGTGAAAGGACTAGACTACTATTGTAGCATTATTGGTTTTTGGATCAGTGAATGAAGATGGAGACAGTTTTACACATGTTTCTTTTCCGATTAATTCAATTACGAGGAAGAAGGGCTATACAGGCACCGGTTAACAACTTGCAGAGAAGGAGAGGTAGAAGAATTAGAGTCCCTAGAGTTTTCCTTCCACGTATGGGTTTGGAAAGCATTTCTGATCGAGAGATTATCCAGAGATTCTGTTTGGACAGAGAAGCTATTATGCAACTTTACAATGAAATAGCAGAATACCTTGAACCAATGACAGCGCGTTCACAAGCCATACCCGGACTATTAAAACTGTTGGCAGCCTTACACTTTTTTGCCACCGGTTCATTCCAAGCTGTGTCTAGCGTTATATAAATAGTTAATTTTCATTGAAATTATCGTCTTTATCATCTTTGAAATGTTAATCCTTTTTAATTTTTTTCATAGGGGACGCTGGTTATTTCAGTAGAGAATCGTCACGTGGGTAAAGAACTAAACCAATCAGGTCGCAGACTGCTTCTTAACTTTGCTCTTTCGCGCCGAACAAAGCTTCAAAGTTATCAATAATCCGATTGTCTTCGACACACAATAGACGCGAAATTTTACGGCTTGGTTTTTAGTACATTCATGTAACGAAGTGCCATCCGCATGGTGCGAATGCCGGCGGGTTATTTCGATACGGTCTGTGCGAAAAAATTGACGCCTTAGTACATGGCGCCCAGAGTCTGTAGGATTGTTGTTGCAGTGAGGTCTGTGTGAGAAAGAGAGTTGTAAATGAAAAACTATCTGTTAATAAAGGGTAGGTGTATGGGGGGAGAGGTGTAGCTGGGAGAGGGGAAATGTTAAAGCCCAATTCCAAATTAGCCCAACAGATATATAAATAAAAGGCACTCATTGTCTTGATTGGAGATAGATGAATTACCTTCAAATGTTTGTTTGCAGAAATGGATCTTTAAAATGTATGTGTGCAGAGAGTCTGTATGATTGTTGTTGCAGAGAGGTCTGTGTGAGAATCAGGGATTTTTCTACACAGATGTTCTGGTCAGTAGTGTAATTTTTTGCAAACTTTTCAAACAGTATCACGCCACCTTGCCACGCCTCGAGACGGTTCCTCTGAGCATGCAACGAAGATGTCATTGTCGCACGTCTCCTCCTTCCTGATGCCGGTCCTGGAGCTGTAGCGCAAATCCTGCGCCTATGTAAGTCTCTCATTTTCCTGTTATCCCTGCCCAAGTATAGGTGTTAATTAGCGTTCTCCTGGGTGTTATTATTACTGTCTGCTGGATTGATACACTGCTGCTGAACTCTGCTTGTCTGACCACTCTGCCTGTTTACCCCTAAACTGCTGGATTGATTTACTATTGCTGAACCCTGCCTGTCTGACTACTCTGCTTGTTTAACCCCTATTGCTCTGGATTGCCCCTCTGTTGTCAAACCCTGCTTGCCTGACCATCCAAGTGGTTTACCTCTGGACTGTTTTATCGTTGCCAAAACCTGCCTGCCTGACCATCCTAGTGGTTTACCTCTGAACTTCTTTACCATTGCCAAACCCTGCCTGCCTGACCTTTCTAGTGGTTTAACCCTGAACTGCCTTCCCTGCCTGTTGCTGCCGAAGTCTATCCTGCCTGTGGTGAGTGCCGCTTACCTCATCTTGCAAACTTTCTCTGCTCTGGGATATTCCCTATTATTCCGGCTCGACGTCAGGATAAGAAGACTACTGGCCGAGTTCGGTCTGATAGTGGAATATCCCACGAGCATTACAGACAGGTGTTTTATCAGAGGCCATGGGGCCTATTTATCAAATCGTCAACTGAAAATACGCTGGTATTCCGTGTCGCAATTGTTGTTAGATTGATCTGCCATAGTTATCAATGCGTCAAGCTCAGCAAAAGTTGAAATTTGTGACGTAAAATACGATCCCGCGATCTCAATCTGACACAGATCGATGTGAGTTGAAAAATATGGTATTCGAGCGGAATCGTGTTCCTTCGCCCTCCTAATCAATACTATTTGAAGCTCTCACAAAGTTATCAAAAATTCAAAAAAATACTATCTTTATTGAGTATAAAATTCAAGTTACATGATTCATTACATATCATATTGCAATGAACATTTTAACAAAGTACAGATTCTTTGATTTTAAGTGATGGGCAGTACAATAAAATAGGAAATTAAACTATAAGTGAAACAAAAACAATGTGGTAATATAAGTAGATCTCGTGTGTCTTTTTGTGTATATACAACCTTGCTACTCTGTCAGTTGAGCACCAGTCTTGTGGGTGTTAAGTTTTTATTACAAGTTTTTTGCTCCATTGTTTTTTATGTTGGAATATGTTATTTTAAGTTTGCTTTTTGTGCTCGTTCGGTTAGCAGGCAAGCGACAACTTTTTACTTTCAATATGAGTGCAACCCGACTCGCTAAAAAAACTTACTTCTAGCTCAGTTAAAAACACTCGATCGGGAATGTTAAAAAATGTTCCACTTGTAATCTGGCCCAAAATAATAAAAAAATGCCTGGGACATGCATTAAAGGGACAGCAAAGTCATAATTAGACATTCATGATTTAGACAGAGCATACCATTTCAAATAACTTTCCAATTAACTTCTATTATTTAATTTGCTTCCTTCTCTTGCTATCCTTTGTTGGAAGGTTTATCTAGGAAAGCTCGGGAGCAGCAAAGAACCTAGGATATACCGATTGCCATTGGCTCACCCATGTGTTCAGTTAGACACCAGTAGTGCATTGCTGCTCCTTCAGCAAATGATATGAAGAGAATTAAGAAAATTAGATAATAGAAGTAAACTGGAAAGTTGTTTAAAATTGTATGTTCTACCTAAATCATGAAAGAACAAAATTAGGTTCCATGTCCCTTTAAAAAATAAGTAACATGTAATATGAATAGACTTAAAGCAACAGTCTACTCCAGAATTTATATAGTTTAAAGAGATAGATAATCCCTTTATAATCCCTACGACACGATTCTATTAATATACTTTTAATCCTTTGATTATTTATATCTAAGCCTCTGCAGACTGCCTCCTTATTTCAGTTATTTTGATAGACCTGCATTTTAGATAAATCAGTGCTGACTCCTAGGTAACTCCACGGAGTGAGCACAATGTTTTCTATATGGCACACATGAACTAACTGTATAGTTGTGAAAAACTGTCAAAATGGGCTTAGAAATTAGAATATGAGTATTCCTAGGTTTAGCTTTCAACAAAGGGTCTAAGAGAATTAAGCAAATTATATAATAGAAGTAAATTGGAAAGTTGTTTAAAGGGGAATGAAACCCCAAATTTTTCTTTCAAGATCCAGATACAGCATATACTTTTTAACAACTTTTCAATTTACTTCTATTATCAATTTTGCTTTATTTTATTTTTTTGGTATCCTTTATTGAAGGAGCAGCAATACACTACTGGGAGCTAGCTAAACACATCTGAAAGCCATTGATAATAGGTTTATATTTGCAGCCACCAATCAGCAGCTAGCTCCCAGCTTCTGTACCTACCTTGGTATTCTGATCACCAAAATATATCAAGAGAATAAAGCAAATGAGATCATATAAGTAAATTGGAAAGTTGATTAAAATTCTATGCTCTATCTGAATTGTGTCCTTTTAAGCACAGCATGTGGAATTTAAAAAGCTCAAGTATCTCATTCATCTCTTGATATTTTAATCTAATGAGATCGTTTGGTTTTTCGTTTTCTGCTATTTCTCTTTAAATGTTTTCTTCTTTTCTAGTTTGTTCTGTAAAGTTTTTAGGATGATGTTGTGGCACCGAATCCACCAGCAAGATGTAAGTTTCCCATTGCAAAGAAAGGGCTGGCTATGGGTTTTCTAGAAGCATTGTAGGTGTTTTTCCCCTACACTTAAAGGGCCAGTAAACCTAGGAAATAATGTTATATATTTCTGGACATAGTGCAGAATTATAGAACATTAGCTTAGCTCCAGATTTTAAAAGTGAATAGTTAAAAAGATATCATGCAAAGAAAACAGAACGCCGCTCTTGGCTCTACTGAGTGGGTCTGTTTTCCTCTCCTAAACGCATCTGGGCACGCTGTCCAATCACAGTCGGCCCGATCGCGCTATTAAAATCAATGTAGCTCGCTCCCTCTACCAGACCAGAGCGGGAGCGAGCTACATTGATTTTAATAGCTGTGAATAGACAGCGTGCCCGTGATGCGCTTAGCAGAAGAAAACAGACCCGCTCAGTAGAGCCAGGAGCGGCGTTCTGTTTTCTTTGCGTGATATCTATTTAACTATTCACTTTAGAAATCTGGAGCTAAGCTAATGTTATATAATTCTGCACTATGTGCAGAATTATATAACATTATTTCCTAGGTTTACTGGCCCTTTAAAGGAACATTCCAGCCAAAATTGGAATCCGAATGGATACATTTCAGTTTTCTATAGAAGCATTTTTGTAATATATACTGTATTTATTAGCAAAAATGCTTCTAATAAAAGCTATAGCTGTTTCAAAAGTGTATTTAAAGGGACACTGAACCCAACATTTTTCTTTCTTGATTCAGATAGAGCATGAAATTTTAAGCAACTTTCTAATTTACTACTATTATTAAACTTTCTTTGTTCTCTTGCTATCTTTATTTGAAAAAGAAGTTATCTAAGGTTTTTTTTGGTTCAGACTCTGGACAGAACTTTTTTTATTGGTGGATGAATTTTTCCACCAATCAGCAACGACAACCCAGGTTGTTCACCAAAAATGGGCCAGCATCTAAACTTACATTCTTGCATTTCAAATAAAGATACCAAGAGAATAAAGTAAATTTGATAATAGGAGTAAATTAGAAAGTTGCTTAAAATGTCATGCTCTCTCTGAATCATGAAAGAAAAAAAATGGGTTCAGTGTCCCTTTAAGTATTAAACATGCACCAGCATTTTAAACACAGCACTTGCTCATAGAGCCTAAGGTGCTTTTACCATCTGGTATTGACTAAATTTGGCAATTGCTGACACGATACAAGCCCCACTGGCATTTTGAACAGCTGCAGGATTAAAAATACTAGTGCACTGAGAATATCTAGCTATGCTTCACATGCACGTGCAAAGAAAAATGTTAACACTGAAACAGTAATAACTTTTACTAGAATAATTTTTGCCAATACATGTATATTGTAAATATATTTCTATTCAAATATGTAATTTATCAATGCGCATTACGTTTTGACCAGAATGTCCCTTTAAAGGGAAATGAAACCCAAACGTTTTTTTCATGATTTATAGCATACAATTTTAAACACATTTTTAAATGTATTTCTATGATCAAATTTGCTTCATTATCTTGGTATCCTTTATTGAAAGAGCGGCAATGCGCTACTGAAAGCTAGCTAAACACATTGGGTGAGCCAATGACTAGAGGAATATAAACATGCTTCATCCAATAGCCTATAAATTTTCATTTTGGACAATTTTTTCATTCTGAATATTCATGCAAACTTGTTTCCCCGAATATTCTGTGGCTGAACTATTCGGTATTTGTTTAGTTTATAACTAAACAAATTCAGAGTTTTAGTTATATTAGTTTTAATTTAAATTAATGCAAATGTTTCAAAGCTACAGGTGAAAACGGTCGGAATTTGCGTGCCCCCCCACCAGTGCTCTATTAGGTAAGTATAAATCTGCATGTGATCACAAGTCTAGTAATAACAACAATAATGGCACATCAAATGTAACATCTGCTTCAAAAAATAAATCTGAAATTTCCATTTGAATATTAATAGGAATTTTATAAAATGTATCAACATTTATATTAAAAAAAAAATGTTTTAAAAACCACAAGGAAAAACAATATAATAAACACAAAAAAGTGTATAGTTAGACATCTGTAATATATTACAAACACAATTTTGCTGAAAATAACAGAACAATACCAAAAGTTTATTTATTCTAACTTTACAATATTCTTTTATTATATTTTTTTTACACAATAATGTCAATGGTATCTAATTATAATACAGTTTTATGTAACATCAAACAATTGACTATATCCTGACTCTTTCTGAGGAATACATAATAAGCTAATTTCAATAAGCCCTTTTTCTACTAATTGTGTTTTCCATTGTATACAATCATTGTTGCTATAGTAATTGAAGAATAATGAACATAATTGAAATTTGTATGCGTGTCACACTTGGATTTTCTTATTTCACTGATCTTTAACTCATTTTTGTAAAACTGCATGAAAAAAAAATGGAATTTAAAAATATCAAAATGAAAAAATCATGCAAGGTAAGTTGTGATTCAAATGGTGTTTAAACTTAAAGGTACAGTCAACTCAATTTTTTTATTGTTTAAAAAGAAAGATACTAATATTACCCATTCCCCAGTTTTGCACAGAAAACATGGTTATAGTAATATACTTTTTACTTCTGTGATTACCTTGTATCTGATCACATGACTTTTTATTCATTATCTATTGACTTGCATTTAAGCCAATTAGTGCTGTGCTGTTAGAACCAACAGGCGTGAGCACAATATTATCTATATGGCTCACACTCCCCTGTTGTGAAAAGCTAATAAAAAGCATATGATCATAGGACTTTTTATAGTGACTTAGAAACAGACAGAAATTTAGAGGTTTAAAGGTTATAAAGTATAATAAAATAACAGTGTTGGGTATGCAAATCTGGGGAATGGGTAGTAAAGGCATTATCTATCTTTTTAAACAAGAACAATTTTTGTGTTGACTGTCCCTTTAAAGAGACATTAAGCTCAAAATTGCACTCCCCTTAAACTCAAACTTTGCCATGAATTTTCATTATTTATTTTGCCCTGCTTTTCCTGTAATCCAACACTTTGTCGGGTAGCGCTCACATTAAAAGTTGAAAGTAAATAGTTTTCACTTGCACGCGAACCCAATGCACTATTATTAGCGTTCCACTGGGGCAGACTGAGTAGTCAGGCAATAAGACTTGGACCGAGGGCCCCTTACATGAGGGGTGCCCTGGTGTGATGTTTATGCTCTCAGTCACAGTTTGTTTAATGAGTTAGCACAGCAGTGACAGTTGAGCTACTCTAGTGGTTGTGACTGTGATGGCTGGGGTGGCAGCAGGCAGGCACATTTTAGAATGGGACATCTACGCTAGTGTTTGTGAGCTGTGGTGGTCAGCAGAAGAGCTACAGTGCTGACAGATGTGCTAGCAGTAACTAAGCAATTAAAGGGACACTGAACCCAAAAATTTTCATTCGTGATTCAGATAGAGCATGCAATTTTAAGCAACTTTCTAATTTACTCCTATTATCAAATTTTCTTCATTCTCTTGGTATCTTTATTTGAAATGCAAAAATGTAAGTTTAGATGCCGGCCCATTTTTGGTGAACAACCTGGGTTGTTCTTGCTGATTGGTGGATAAATTCATCCACCAATAAAAAAAATGCTGTCCACAGTTCTGAACCTAAAAAAAAGCTTTGATGCCTTCTTTTTCAAATAAAGATAGCTAGAGAATGAAGAAAAATTAGAGTAAATTAGAATGTTGCTTAAAATTGCATGCTCTATCTGATTCACGAAAGAAAAAAATTGGGTTCAGTGTCCCTTTAAGGGTAGACAGAGTGGATTCTCTGTCCCTGGAGTGGGGGCCTTGTGCCTGGCTAGGAAGTCTGTTGTTCTGAGGACGCTGTAGTGTGGGGTCTGGCCCTGGAGGGTGAGGGCCTGAGGCTGTGGGAGCCCTGGGAATAGTTTATCGCACGTGCAATATTGGAAGTTCAGCTTTTGGCACGAGAGCTGAAAAAATAAAGCCAACCAAAGTTAACCTTTTAACTGTTGATGGCGACACATCGTTGTCATCCGCTCAATGGGCCCCATTTATCAAGCTGCAAAAGCAGCTTCGATGCCCTGGCATTTTGAGCTCACCTGAAACAATAGTTAAGTAGCAGAAGTCATAAGACAGCTGCTACTTAACATTTACACCACCTAAAAGATGGCGGATTGAAATCATCCCAAACTGAACCAATCGGGATGATCGACAGCCTTTATCTTTGTAATAAAAGGAAAGCATGCATTGACAGAAAATAATTTGTTAATAAAAATTAAATAGAGCAATTTGAATGTGTGTGTTTATTTAAGGTTGCCTAAGAACCAGAATAATATTATCAACAGTTAAAGAAGAATGCCCTGAAAAAGAAGGATAGTCTGGAGCAAAAAGCTGCTAGTGGTTCACTAATTTGACTTAAAGTTCTCCTTGTGATAATTAGTAAGATCTGGCTTTAACGTTTTTGAAAGGAGCAGTTTATTCATAAAACGAGAGTTCTTAAATGTCCTGTGTTTGTAGTTGGTAAGCTTCTGCTGTTTCACTACATTCCTTATATACAGTATGCTTCCATTTGCCAAAGTCAAACCAGACACCACCTAAAATCAGCATAGAAATGCTAAGTCATGCTTCATTGTCAGCCTACTCAAACTGCCTTTGGACTCTGTTCCTAGACTCAAAATCCTGGATGCTGCAAGAAAAATGTTTTCATTTACAATGTGCAGCATAGGACCTTAATGAGCAAGTGAGTCAGATGTTTTATGAGTTAAAGGGATACTAAATCCAAATTTTTTCTTTCATGATTTAGATAGAGAATGCAATTTTAAGCAACTTTCTAATTTACTCATAGGGGCCGATTTATCAATGCTTCAACTTATAATACACTGGAATTCCGTGTCAAATTAGACGCAAAGTTGATCCACCGTCAAATGTTGAAATGTGTGACGTCCTGCAATATCAATCCAACGCAGATCGATGCTTGTGTTATTCGAGCAGAATACTGATCATCTGCCGTCACATTCGACTCTATGTGACCCTCTTGCCAATGTATCAAACATTCAACAGGTATGCCCGCGTCTATTCCGACGCAGAGTACCTATCATTCAAAACGCCACCCTTGAGGCCACGAATGCCATAGAAATCAATGGGAGTCTGAAAACACAGAAAGGTTATGTTCGATGCTTAAAGACAATGAAGCATATTAGATAAGAAAAGTAAATTAGAAACTTTATTAAAATTGTATATTCTTTCTAAATCATAAGACAAAATATGGGTTTCATGTCCTTTTTTAGTTGATTTTATTTAGCCCTTATTACTAAATAAAATCAAGAAGGGAGATGTTACCCTACTTATGGATTATGTTACATCTTTGTCTTTCATTACAAAGCAAGGGGACAATATTATTGCTTCAAATTTGGTGCATTAGTAGATAGACAGATAAAAATGAAATAAATACATTACATAATATAGCTAACTTCCTTTTTTAGATAAATCTATTTGTACACATGTAATACAAGTCCCACTCTCTACTTCGCACCAAATTTGAAGCAACACGTTTCGCACCAAATTTGATGCAACACTCAAACTCCTAAACAACCCACAAACTAGTAAAGTTTTCCACAACTTCTTATTGGTAAATGCATAATCATGTGATTAATGAAATGAGCCAATCTGATTTAAATATACATTTTATACTATCACTAACTAATCAAATTGCTCTATACTTGAGTCATTGATCACTCATCAGAACTTGTAAGTGCCATTTGTTACATTGTGTATTATACTTTGAAAGTATGTATATGTGAAATTAGCATTAAAGATAAACATTGATGATGACATTAGGCCACACAGTGTAATATTTTTGACAATTATTTTAATAATCGAATGATGTTTGATTCAAAATAATCTTAAGCAGATAGCTCAAAGAGATAGTCTACCTAACATTAAACTGTCATGAATCAGATACAGCAGAAATTAAAATCACCTCTTTAATGTAATACTATTTTCAGTGTTTTTCTTCCTTCTCTTGAATTTAATTTTCATTAAGAAATGCCATTTTATATGCCAGCCCATTTTTAACACCTGTGTAGGCGTGGTGTTTAAAACTAGACTGCAATCAGGAAGGGTTACACAGGTGCAAAGAGAAAACTGGCCCAGCTCTTAAAATATCTTTTGATGGCAAAAAAATACATATGATACCCTGATTACATGTTACATTCACAATTATTCTTGCTCAGAATAATTATATAGTATGTGCAAAGATATATGTACAAATTATAGCATTAATAATAATTTAAAAAAAGAAAAATACATGAGATAGGCATATCATGGTTTATAGAAATACAAATACACATTCATTTATGTGAAAATATCATATATCAGATTTTTTGTATAACTTTCTATGAGATGTTATTGTTTGTTCAGGTATAAATTTAGCCATTTCTTGGACATTAACAGATGAAAAATAAAAGATTAGCTTTAAAGAAATGTGCTTGTTCATGGACAGTTATGAAATGGTATAAATAAAGTTAGAAAAAACAGAATATCCGCAACATTGATGACTCTTATTTATCAACAGTCCGATGCTCATCTTGTCGTACTTAAGGCACGTGTTTTTTACAGACTTTTTAATAAATAAGGCTGTCATATGTACATTTGTGTCAGAGATGTCTGGCGAGCATATTGACTCCAGCGAATGTCCCGACATTGACGCTTTGATAAATTGGCCCCCTAAAATCAAATTTTCTTCGTTCCCTTGCTATCTTTATTTAAAAAGCAGGAATGTAAAGCTTAGGAGTCGGACCATTTATGGTTCAGAACCTGGGTTATGCTTGCTTATTGGTGGCTAAATGTATCAACCAATAAGCAAGCGCTATCCAGGGTGCTGAACCTAAAATGGGCTAGCTACTAAGCTTTACATTCCTGCTTTTTTTTAAATAAAAATAAAAAAAGAATGAAGAAAACTTAATAATAGGAGTAAATTAGAAAGTTGCTTAAAATTGCATGCTCTATCTGAATCATGAAAGAAAAAATGTGGTTTTAGTATCCCTTTAACATTAAAGGAGGAAACAGGGCATGCTACAAGGAGGGGATGCTCCACAGTTTTAGGCATATCTTATTTTGGAAGACAAAATCTGCAGCAGCTGAAATATCACTTCTATTATAAAATGTGCATTTGTTCTCTTGGTATCCTTTGTTGAATAACATATCTACATATTCTCAGCTGCAGTAATGCACTATTGTAGCTAACTGTTGATTGGTGGCTATACACATATCCTTTTTGTCATTGGCTCACCAGATGTGCTCATCTAAATTTACACTATTTAGGTGGGAAATGCTTTCACTGTTCAATAGCTGACAATCTACCATATGGTCATGAGATCTATAAAAATCACTCAACTAAAAACATACAAAAATATTTTTCAGATGTTCTTACATTGATATTTACACCACAGTTCTAAGTGATAAAGAGAAAACAAAAAAACTGCTAAAAACACGTGCATAGTACAAATAAAATCTGTGATTGAGAAGTAAATTTATTGAATTGAACTGTGATTATCATTTTATGAACAGCACCTAGATATGTTTAGGTTTTTACCAACTTGTTAAAGTATTCCATATCTCCATAACTTTACAGGACAAGAAACTATCCCACAACTTATAAGAGTTTTGGGGGCATATTTATCAAGCTCTGTATGGAACTTGAGGCCTCTTGTTTCCGAACAGAAGCTATGAAGCAGTGGTCTAAAGACTGCTGCTCCATAACCTGTCCGCCTGCTCTGAGGCAGCGGACAGAAATCAACCCGCTCAAATACGATCGGGTTGATTGACACCCTCTGCTAGCGGCCAGCAGGGGGCAGCGTTGCACCAGCAGTTCACAAGAACTGCTGGTGCAATGATAAATGCCGACAGCGTATGCTATCAGCATTTATCGATGTGCAGCGGACATGATCCGCTATATCGGTTCATGTCTGCTCACACTATAGTAAATAGGCCCCTTGTTCTTGATCAACTCATTAAGACTGTGTTTTGTGCACAGGCTTTGTGTTTGTGTTTTTGCTTTGTGATATGTAGCCAGAATTATTTTGTTTCCACTTGTATGCCCTTAAAAGGTTTTGGGTCAGATTACAAGTGGTGCAGTATTTGACTGATTTTGCTAACTCTGCTAGAAGTAAGCTTTTTGCATGCTCTGAGGAAGCCCCATCTACCAATAGATATTGGGGGTGAAACGCGCGTAGGCATTGGTTGCTATTGCCACGTGACCTAGCTCAACACATGGGATTATGCTGTTTTGAACTGTTGTTCTGGATCCAAGTTGCTTGGAACTCTTTCTTGGCTTGGTAAGGCCGACACGAGAAGACAGATACGTTTGAATACAGTGCTTACACTGCATACTATTCCACTATTCAAATTGATTGGCTTTACAAGTTTTTCCTACAAATGCCGCTTTGTGGAAGGTTGATTCACTATGACAACCTGTTTATGTAGAGACTGCCATTTATAGCATCCCATTGATATTGAATGCTTTTGTCTTTGCCGTTACCTTGCAGTACTGTAACTGTCTATGTTCTGTATCTAACCATGCATGATATTTTCCTCTTGCCAGTCATTGCACAAGTTTCAACTTTGAAGCTACTTCACTCCACTTAGATCCTTAATAAGAACCTGCCCAGGCTATTCCTCCTTGTACATTTTAAGGGAGTTTTGTGAGCAGCTGGGGGGTAGTGGTAGCGCTGTAACATATAAAGTTGAGCTAATTTGATCCCCTTATGTGTTTGGGCTGCTGCTAGTCACATGACTTAGCTATTCGGTTTTTAGACACTGTATTTACACTGTACATATTGATGCATTATTCCATGTAAGTATGTGTATCTTATTCTTGACTTTCTTACATATCTCTGGAAACGAGATACCCGCATATTCATAAAAGAGTGCTTCATTCCTTCTCTTTTTTAAGGCACATGTATGATGATGTTTCTTTTTCTCTTATAACAGTCTTTAGATTATATATATATATATATATATATATATATATATATATAGGATACACAAGGAAAAACATGGACCCAGGAACTTGATGCCAAGTGACTTTATTGGATACACAAGGTGAGTAGCACTAACACAGGTGTGCAAGGGGTGCTAGAGCTGACGCGTTTCACGTATCTTATTCTTGATTTTCTTACATATCTCTGGAAACGAGATACCCGCATATTCATAAAAGAGTGCTTCATTCCTTCTCTTTTTTAAGGCACATGTATGATGATGTTCCTTTTTCTCTTATAACAGTCTTTAGATTATATATATATATGAAAAAATTAAATATAGGTATAGCTATATGCAGATATATGTATAGGAATATCTATTTATTAATACATAGAACATATTCTGCTATGTGCAGAACAGTGGCATGGAAATATTCACAGTAAATGCACAGTATAGTACTTTATGAAATTTGAATGTTGAATAAATATGATTTTTCACGTTTGTTCCTGAGTTTTCATGTTTTTATCATGTTGACTGCAAATGGCTCCAATGCACATACTTATGTGTTTATATGTGTATATACTGTATGTCTGTAAATATATATATACACATATAAATACATAAATACATATTATGTACACAAATTTATATATATATATATATATATATATATATATATATATATATATATATATATATACTATATACATATACATATTTAGACATGTGTATGTATATATCACTATCACTATGTTAAAGCCCTTTGCCTGCCTTGGCCAGAGACCAAATATCTCTAAACCCTTACAACTTTTTTGTGCAATTTTTATTTAAATAATTTTATTAGTTTTACAAAACAGTTAAGCAAAGTTCTGAGGACGCTCTATCCCGACGTGCATTAAGTTCAATTGCACTCAAGCGATCGTGTTTATTTTCAACTTGTGATATAAGCGCTACATCTGACACATACAAACATCCGTGATAACCCCGATATCATTAGTACGTAACGATTAGTGCTCCGCATGTAATCTGGCCCTTTATTGGGTGAGGTTTAAATAAACAGCATTCACCCCCTCCATTTTTATTAAAAGTTTTCTAATTTAACTTGGAGAGACAATCAAAGGTATGGGTGACAGTATACAATTATTTTAAATGCATTATACAAATAAATATATCGAAATAGAATGCACTGTAGATGAGCTTAGGCCAAAATATACTTCTAAAAATCCTCTGTATCATATAAGCTAAAGGTTAGTGTGCAGGTTACTGTTTTTTTTTATTTATACAATAATGTCTGAATTTTGTCTTTGCCCCAGCCCATTACATTTGTGTACAAGTTTTATGTTTCTTTTTTTGCTTTGGAATATGTAGCCAGATTTATTTAGCAGCCGTTAACTTCTATGTCCATAAAAGGGTTAATTGTATAAGGTTTAAAGGGACATGAAACCCACATTTTTTCTTTCATGATTCAGATAGAGAATACAATTTGAAACAACTTTCTAATTTACTTCTATTATCTAATTTGTTTAATTTTCTTGGTATCATTTGTTGAAGGTGCAGCAATGCACTAATGGTTTCTAACTGAACACATGGGTGAGCCAATCACAATCTAAATATATATTCAACCACCAATCAACAGCTAAAACTTAGGTTCCCTGCTACTCCTGAGCTTGCCAAGATAAACCTTTCAGCAAAGGATAACAAGAGAAGAAAGCAAATTAAATAATAGATGTAAATTATAAAGTTGTTTAAAATTGAGTTTCATGTAACTTTAAATGAGCCACATACCTTGGAAACTTTCCAACAATATCTCAATTAAACAATAATTCAAAAAAATATTTATAATCACCTGCAAAATTGAAAATTATGAATATGAACAGAGCATGTCAGAAGTTGACACTTCTATGATAGGAAAGTAATATGTATTTTTTTTTTTATAATTCTGCATGTATATAATATATAGGAGCATATGTATCAATATGCGAGCGGACATTATACAAATTAGCGTATCATGTCCACTGCACATCGCTACACATCGATAAATGCCGACAGCATACACTGTCGGCATTTATCATTGCACCAGCAGTTCCCGCTGCAGATTCGCGGCCGTAGCAGGGGGTGTCAATCAACCCGATCGAATTTGATCGGGTTGATTTCTGACTGCTGTCTCAGAGCAGGCCGACAAGTTATGGAGCAGCGTTCTTTAGACCGCTGCTTCATAACTTCTGTTTCCGGCGAGCCTTCAAGGGGCCTTCAGGGGCCTCGAGCTCCATACGGAGATTGATAAATATGCCCCGTAATATGCACCTTGTTTAAAGACACATACCTCAAAGTTTTTGACTCAAATACCAGTGCGCTTTTACTTTACATAGTAATAGAAACTTATTCTAAAATCCAAACGTTTGCACTAATATTTTTTTAAAATAAAATTATAAAATAATTACTATTTTCCCTGCCTGTAAGTCACAAAAGTATAACAAAATGACCAAAAACGACCTTTAGTTACATGTATAAGCTGTATTATGATATTTTAATATTGCTTAAATGACATAAAATATTGTTGTTTACACTTGTTTCCATCCCCTCTCCAAACTGTCCTATTTTAAAGATGCAAATATTTGAAAATCAAAACTATTCCGCAATTCAAACTTTTCTGGTCCCAAGCAGTTTGGACACAGGGTTTTCTACCTGTAATAGTATATCAGGAGCTGACCATGGTCCTGAAGATTGGCTTATCATTTAAACCTGTGATTTGTTAACTGGGGATCAAATTTTACAATATTTGATAATGTGTGTGAGTGTTTTAAGTGTGTTTTGAGTGAGTGAGTGAGCGAGTGAGCGTGTGTACTGTGAGTGAGTTTGTTGTAAGTGTGTTATGAGTGAGTGTGTCTGTTGTGAGTGTGTGTGTATAAGTAAGCATGTGTATGTATGAGTGTGTGTATTGAGTGTGCATGTTGTGTATGAGCGAGTAACTTTATCTGCATTTCGCTTAATCCGAGGTAGGCATATAGCTAATTTTGCACCTCTTCAAATGTGTGTGTGTTATCATCGCCTCATGCGGGGGAGAAGCCTACATGGAAGGTTTATGGAGTTAGACAATGAGGCTGAATTATGAAAGGTCTTCCGGACCTGATCTGACAGTGCGGATCAGGTCCGCAAGACCTCGCTGAATTTGGAGAGCAATACGCCCTCCGTATTCATCATTGCACCAGCAGCTCACAAGAGCTGCTGGTGCAACGCCGCTCCCTGCTGACTCGTGGCCAATCGGCCGCCAGCAGGGAGGAGTCAATCAACCAGATCGTATTTGATTGGGTTGAATTGCTGTGATGTCTGTTTGCCTGCTCAAAGCAGGCGAACAGGATTATGGAGCAGCGGTCTTTAGACCGCTGCTTCATAGCTGCTGTTTCTGGCGAGTCTGAAGACTCGCCAGAAACACGGCCCTTAAAGCTCCATATAGAGCTTGATAAATGGGCCTCAATGAGTCTAACCGTTAGTTAGACTTGTTTAACTTATTTTAGATAATAATCCCCTCACATGTTTGGTATATTGATGTATACTAAAATAAAAATTGTATACATGTCTGACAAGTGGTCTGTTTTGGACTGTCTTATAATGGGTGGATTGCAAAAAATAAAAACGTTCATAAGCAAAAAGGGTCCTTGGTGAAAAAAGTTTAAGAAGCTCTGGTTTACACTAATTTAATATTTGAATAATAGAAACATCCAGGGGACTGTTGATCCCATCTAAATCTCTGATTTCTACCACCTTTTCTTTAAGGTATTTCCATAAGTACACATCCTTTTGCATTTTACACACATCTAAATACCCCTTTTAAGTTTAATGACAATTAGATTAGATACAATTAAAAAAACATCCTTTCCATCTGGCAATGGCAATACCCAGCTATCTGATGGAGCACATCAACATTGCACTTTCCTATTCTGATGTCGGACACCCCCCTGGTCTCATGCTGCCAGTCGATTAACACAACAGCTTTACAATACCTTTTACTACTATCATTTGGCATTGAATCTTTTCTCTTTTTCCAAATATGCAAACCGACATTTAGCTCTGTACCCAAGATCTGTTGCTTTTAATTAAGTTTTGCACAGGGCAATAGTTTATGGGCCATAAAATAATCAACCTCATCTGATTCTCTCCCGTAAAAATCCAGAGCAAATTAATTTTAGATAACAGAAAACAGATTTCTTCTTCTGTTTCTTTATTTATTTTTTTATTTTCATGAGCAGTTGTTAAAAATATTAATTTCAGTGAAGCCTGCAGAAGGAGAGAAAAAAAAGTCTGCTAGTTCATCGCATTGCCTTGTCTTTTTTATTGCTGAAAAATGAAGCTGAACTGAATAAAATTATTAGAAGTTACCATTCAGCTGTAGAACAGATAAGAATACTGAGAATTTTGAATGCATTTTTTATTTAGAAGTGAAATGAAAAGGGCATTTTATAGAAATGTAAAGAGTCAGAAAAAGGCCATAAACTAAAAGACTGATCAAATGTTATCATTTTTACAGAGCATAATTAAGAAATCAGGCTAAATTTAAAGGGATAGGCTATTGCCTGAGAACCAACTAATATTATGACTAGATACACTAGCCTAAGGGCCAGATTACAAGTAAAGTGCTAAATATTGCTTGCACGCAAGCGATATTAGGGCTCCATTGAGTAATACCAGCGGTATCCCGGTGGCCCAATCTGGCCCTGCACCTCACTCCCACAAACTTTTCCCCAAAAAAACTCAAACCTCAGATGAGACTTTAGAACTTCAGCAACCTTTTCATCGCCTTAAAGGGACAGTATACACTCATTTTCATATAACTGCATGTAATAGACACTACTATAAAGAAAAAGATGCACAGATATTGATATAAAAATCCAGTATAAAACTGTTTAAAAACTTACTTAGAAGCTCTCAGTTTAGCTCTGTTGAAAGGTAGTTGGAAAGCCCACTGCAAGTGGGAAATAAGACACTCCCCCCTCCCCCTTCTTTTGCATATGAAAAGACCCTTTACACAAACAGGAGCAAGCTGGAGAAGGTAGTTGACGGTATTCACATAAAACTTTGGGGCTTAGTTAAAAGTCTGAAAATCAGAGCAATGTTATTTAAAAATAAGCAAAACTATACATTTTTTTTTTAAAAAAAATACCTTTATGGGCTATATAAATAGATAATCTACAAAACATTTATGCAAAGAAAAAATGAGTGTATAATGTCCCTTTAACTTCATAATCGCTTGTCAACATGACTGCTGTTTTCTATTTTAGTTTAAACTGCTTTTATTATGCTGTCTCTCAAGCATCAAATGATGGGCCTATGCAGAGAGAATTATGAAGCGAATAAAACTGGACATGGATGACACAATGCTGATAGCCGGGCAGTAATGACAAATGCACAAATTATTTGTCCCCCGTTAAGCATTTTTGCAATATACTTCCTTGAAAGGCTACATAAGCCTAATCATGCAACATATCTGTCCCTAATTGACTTTAGCAGAGATGATCAGGTAAGAAAATCCCAGATAACGTTGATTGTGCTAATATAATGACAGTGTCCATAATGTTCAAATTGGGCACAGCACTGCATGAACCATTCTTAGAAAATTCCTTTTTATAGAACCATGCACTTAGAAGGGGTTACTGCTTACCCCTATGTAATGCAATATCCAGAAGAAATTCCATAGCACCACAGAATATCTCAATAGATTATTCTTTTATTTCACAATACATCATGCAACATTTTGGCCCCAGTGGCCTTAATCATGGCATGATTAAGGCCATTTTATTGCCAAAACATTGCATGATGTATTGTGAATTTCGTGAAATAAAAGAATAATCTATTGAGACATTCTGTAATGACAGTGGCAACCCTTATCTACTCCAGTAGCAAGTCCTGGTTGGCTCCTCCATGTAACTCAAGTGATGGGTGGAGTTTGGTGATTAAAAAATGATTGCAGCAAACAAGATTTTCATTAATGTATTCACAAACTCATGTTAAGTTATTGCAACACTGAAAATTAATATTGTAATACAAATATATTTACTCTCCCTTTAACTGCATTCAAATTACATTCAGCAGTTTCTAACTATTCATTTTGAGCTTTAAAACCTAAAACCAAAGATGTATTTAAGTTCTAATTAATGTGGTATTTTAGTTATAGAAGTTTAAAGAAAAATGAAAACATGTCTTGCTCAGTTTCCACCATTTTGACTCATGTTAGAACAAACCCCATTTAGAGAACTTGTTCAGCTTTTTTACCTTAGCATTTGAGAAATAAACTGCAATTAAAAGGGCCTTACAGTAGTTTTTAGTATTAAATTCTTAAAAAATAAAAAGTTAAAATGATCTTTTTTGATTGGTGCATGGGAGTGGCAAAGGCTCTGTATTGGGTGTCTCTTAGGTGTAAGAGTGGTATGGAGTACTGAACATGTCTAACAATGATTTACTTAGCTCCACCTATTCTGCCATAATTAGATACAGTGCCCTCCACTAATATTGGACCCTCGTTAAATATGAGCAAAGAAGGCTGTGAAAAAATTGTCTTTATTGTTTAAACTTTTGGTCTTTTATTGTAAAAATACACAAAAATATTCTGCTCTTATTATTGGCGCCCCTATTAATTCACATGAGAAAAATATATTTGAAGTATATTCCCATTGATATTTAAATTTTTTAGTACACCTGGGTGACTAGGAACAGGAAATTGTTCAACCATTACTTCCTGTTTCACAGGGGTATAAATATGAGGTAACACAGGCCAAATTCATTTATCACAATGGGTAAGGCTAAGGAATATAGCTGTGATGTGCTGCAAAAGGTTGTTGAGCTTCACAAAATGGGAAGTGGCTATAAGAATTAAGCAAAAGCAGTCAATTGAAAATGTCATTAATCAAGCTGGAAAAGGACACGTCTATATTGTCTCAACACACTGGGAAGAGGATCGTTGGAGTGGCCAAAATATCTACAAGGAGCAAAGCTGGAGAATAGCATAAGTTAAGTAGTGTCTTGGGGTCAAAAAATCTAAAAAAAACTACAATCTGACGTCACCTATATCACCACAAGTTGTTTTGTAAGTGTTTCAAGAAAAAAAAACTCTGCTCATGCAACATTTTGGCCCCAGTGGCCTTAATCATGGCATGATTAAGGCCATTTTATTGCCAAAACATTGCATGATGTATTGTGAATTTCGTGAAATAAAAGAATAATCTATTGAGACATTCTGTAATGACAGTGGCAACCCTTATCTACTCCAGTAGCAAGTCCTGGTTGGCTCCTCCATGTAACTCAAGTGATGGGTGGAGTTTGGTGATTAAAAAATGATTGCAGCAAACAAGATTTTCATTAATGTATTCACAAACTCATGTTAAGTTATTGCAACACTGAAAATTAATATTGTAATACAAATATATTTACTCTCCCTTTAACTGCATTCAAATTACATTCAGCAGTTTCTAACTATTCATTTTGAGCTTTAAAACCTAAAACCAAAGATGTATTTAAGTTCTAATTAATGTGGTATTTTAGTTATAGAAGTTTAAAGAAAAATGAAAACATGTCTTGCTCAGTTTCCACCATTTTGACTCATGTTAGAACAAACCCCATTTAGAGAACTTGTTCAGCTTTTTTACCTTAGCATTTGAGAAATAAACTGCAATTAAAAGGGCCTTACAGTAGTTTTTAGTATTAAATTCTTAAAAAATAAAAAGTTAAAATGATCTTTTTTGATTGGTGCATGGGAGTGGCAAAGGCTCTGTATTGGGTGTCTCTTAGGTGTAAGAGTGGTATGGAGTACTGAACATGTCTAACAATGATTTACTTAGCTCCACCTATTCTGCCATAATTAGATACAGTGCCCTCCACTAATATTGGACCCTCGTTAAATATGAGCAAAGAAGGCTGTGAAAAAATTGTCTTTATTGTTTAAACTTTTGGTCTTTTATTGTAAAAATACACAAAAATATTCTGCTCTTATTATTGGCGCCCCTATTAATTCACATGAGAAAAATATATTTGAAGTATATTCCCATTGATATTTAAATTTTTTAGTACACCTGGGTGACTAGGAACAGGAAATTGTACAACCATTACTTCCTGTTTCACAGGGGTATAAATATGAGGTAACACAGGCCAAATTCATTTATCACAATGGGTAAGGCTAAGGAATATAGCTGTGATGTGCTGCAAAAGGTTGTTGAGCTTCACAAAATGGGAAGTGGCTATAAGAATTAAGCAAAAGCAGTCAATTGAAAATGTCATTAATCAAGCTGGAAAAGGACACGTCTATATTGTCTCAACACACTGGGAAGAGGATCGTTGGAGTGGCCAAAATATCTACAAGGAGCAAAGCTGGAGAATAGCATAAGTTAAGTAGTGTCTTGGGGTCAAAAAATCTAAAAAAAACTACAATCTGACATCACCTATATCACCACAAGTTGTTTTGTAAGTGTTTCAAGAAAAAAAAACTCTGCTCTCATCTAAAAAGAAAATCAAGAATCTTCAGTTTTCCAGACACTATTGGAATTTCAAATTGGATCGAGTTCTATGGTCAGATGAAACCAAAATAGAGTTTTTTGGCAATAAACACCAGAGGTGGGTTTGGCCAACACAGAGGTAGCCAAATGAAAAATAACCACATGCTCACAGTTAAATGGACACTAAACCCCAAATTTTTATTTCATGATTCAGATAGAGAATACAAATTTAAACAACATTCCAATTTGGTTCTATTATTTATTTTGCTTAATTTTTTAGATATCCTTTGTTGAAGAAATAGCAATACACATGGGTGAGCCAATCACACAAGGCTTCTATGTGCAGCAACCAATCAGCAGCTACTGAGCCTATCTAGATATGCTTTTCAGCAAAGATTATCAAGCGAATAAAACAAATTAGATAATAGAAGCAAATTAGAAAGTTGTTTACAAACGCATGCTCTTTCTAAATCATGAAAGAAAAAAAATGTGGGTTTCATGTCCCTTTAAATATGGTGGTGGCTTTAAGTTTTGGGGCTGTTTTTTCTGCTAGAGGACCTGGACATTTTGTTATGATACACAGCATCATGGACTCAAATATCAACAGATGTTAAATGAAAACCTGACTGCCTCTGCATGAAAGCTTAAAATAGGCTGTGATTGGATCTTCCAGCAGGACAATGATCCAAAACATACATCAAAATCAACACAAAAAGGGTTTACTGACCACAAAATCAAGGTCCCGCCATGGCCATCCCAGTTTCCTGACTTGAACCCCATAGAAAACCTGTGGGGTGAACTGAAGAGGAGAGTCCACCAGTGTCGACCTCGAAAATTTGAAGGATCTTGAGAAATTCTGAATGGAGGAATGGTCTCAGATCCCTTGCCATGTATACTCCAACCTCATTATAGGAGAAGACTCAGAGCTGTTATCTTGCCAAAGGGAGGTAGCACAAAGTATTGACTAAAAGGGTCACAATAATTGTGTCATACATATATTTAACAAATTTGGTTTTTTTTTTGGAAAAGGGGGGTAAACTTGTGTCAAACAATTGTTTGATATCCATGAGAGCAGAGTATTTTTGTGTATTTTTTTAACAATAGATAAAAAGTAGACATGTGCATGGCGAAAAAGTTCGGTTCGGATCGATTCGGAATTTTTCGAAGTTCGGTTCGGATCGATTCAAATTCGGAAAATTTTGAATCGATTTGTTTCGGATTCATTCGGATTCAAAGAAATTCGATTCGGTTCGATTTGGTTCGATTCGGTTCGTAAATTCGGCAATTCGGTAAGTGTTAGGTGTGATTAGACTAGTATTATACTGTATATTAGGTGTTAACCTAACATACTGTATAATACTAGTGTAATCCAATGGCCATCCGAATTTACGAATCGATTCGAATCGATTGGGTTCGATTCGGAAAATTCCGGAATATTTGAATTCGGAAATTCGGTTCGATCCGAATCGCTGAATTTGCCGAATTTGCCGAATTTCCGAATCGAACCGAACCGAATCACACATGTCTAATAAAAAGGTTAAACAATAAAGACAATTTTTCACAGCCTTCTTTACTAATATATTTACCAAGGGTGCCAACATTAGTGGAGGGCACTGTATGCTACTTTATTATTCTACTGTTTTAATGTAAAGTGCAAGAGTCAGATGCCACAACATGTGAACAAACATATGTCACCAAATATTAATGAAAATGAATGTGAAAGAAAATCCATTCACCCACTTAAGGGTGGCAGAAAAACAGCTGGACAGCAGCTTAAATAAAGAAGTATTAGCTAGTGCTATTGCTGCAAGCCATCAGCAGCGCATTGTTAAACTATTTCTCCCCTATCCTCTGTATTCTCTCTTTTCTCTTTTACAATTATTATCTTATTATTTTTCTTCCCACTCTCTCTCCTATGTCTTAAAAAAACAACAACAATTTTTTGCCCTGTCTGTGAGTCACAATCTTCTCTGCCCATGTCTTTGGTTTGTTTTTTGTGTTCTAAAATGCAAATAACAGTTTATATTTATTTAAAACAACAAATATTACCTTTCTGATCACAGTACTGCACTATTTTTCTGATGGTACTATGAATACAAAAGTATTACTAATGCCATAAAACTACTTTTTAGTTTCATGTATAAGCTGTATAATGACATGTAAATATTATGTAAATGACATAAGATATTTTTGTTTACACTTAGTTCCATCCAATCTCCAGACTGTCCCATTTTACAAATGCAAATTATTAAAACTCCAAACTATTCTAAAATCCAAACCTTTTTTTGGTCCCAAGCAGTTTGGATAAAGGGTTTTATAATTGTACTGGTGAAAAAAATAGCAAAAATGTATTCATTTTAGTATTTGTCAAAAAAAGGAACATGTTGGATTTTTACAAAGCAGAATAGATAGACTATAAGGACAATTACAAAAGGCGACAGGAGGGAAAAATAAGGACATTTGGCAAATATGGTTTCATGTAGACAATCCAGGATGGTTTAGTGGGGCTGGACAAGGATAGGAAGGCTGGAGTTATGGTTAGGAATAGATGTGGTGACAATTATGGGTTCTTATGAAGTTGGATTTAATTGGTATCTATTGTAAAAAAAAAAAAAAAAAAAAACAAGACTGCAACCTGACACTCTTATTTAGTGAATTACAATTAGTGTGATGTTACTAAATAATAGGGATTTGATTGTTATCCTGTCATAAAAAAAATGGCTGTCTTTCACCTAGATTACAAGTTTTGCATTATACAGGGTGCAAAATGAACGCAACAAAAGTTGCGTTATTTCACCATCCATAGCTCTGCTGTTCAAATCAGCCAATAGGATGAGAGCTACTGAAATCCTATTGGCTGTTCAAATCAGCCAATAGGATGAGAGCTGCTGAAATTCTATTGGCTGATTTGATAGAATTTCAGTAGTTCTCATCCTATTGGCTGATTTGAACAGCCAATAGGATTTTAGTAGCTCTCATCCTATTTGCTGATTTGAATTTAAAAAATCAAATCAGCCAATAGGAATGCAAGGGATGCCATTTTGAAAAGGCTCCCTTCGCATTGAAGATTCAGTAAACGGCGGCGTCCATATGAAGAGGATGCTCCGGGCCTGATGTCTTCAGGATGAATCCGCTCCACGCCACCGGGATGAAGATAGAATATGCAGCCTGGATGAAGATAGAAGACGCCTGGATGTCCGGACTTCAGAAACTGTAAGTGGATCGTCGGGGGTTAGTGTTAGGTTTTTTATAAACTTTTTTGGGGTGTTTTTTTTTAGATTAGGGTTTGGGTGTTCTTAAAAGAGCCAAATGCCCTTTTCAAGGCAAGAAAAAGAGCGGAATGCCCTTTTAAGGGCAATGCCCATAAAAATGCCCTATTCAGGACAATGGGTAACTTAGGTTTTTGTTAGAGTTAGATTTTTAATTTTGGGGGGTTGGTTGGTGGTGGGTTTTTCTGTTGGGGGGTCTTTGTATTTTTTTTAAAGAGCTGATTTATTTAGGGTAAAAGGCCCTTTTAAGTCTACTGTATTGTAGGCTATGTTTTTTGGGGGTGCTTTTTTATTTTTATAGGGCTATTAGATTAGGTATAATTGTTTTTTTGGGGATAATTTTGTTTATTATTTTTCGTACTGTAATTTAGTATTTTTGTAATTGTAGATTTAATTTTTTTTAGTAGTGTTAGGTTTTTTTAATGTGTAATTTAATTTATTTAATTGATAGTTATTTTAATTTTAGTATACTAGTAATTTAGTTTAATTTATAGTTTAAACTTCATTTTTGTTTAATTTCCCAGGTTTTTATTTATTTTAAGATAGGGATCTTGTAATTTTAATTTAAAGTTAGGGGTTGTTAGGTTTAGGGGTTAATAATTGAATTTAGTTTTTGTGATGTGGGGGCTGTCAGTTTAGGGGTTAATATGTTTATTTAGGGGCAGTGAGGTGGGAGGCCAGAGGTTTAGGGGTTAATAACTTTATTTAATGGCGGCGATGTTGGGGAGCTGCGGAATAGGGGTTAATATCTTTATTATAGTGTAGGCGATGTTGGGGTGCGGGAGAATAGGGGTTAATAACATTATTATAGTGGTGACAATGCCGGGGAGCTGCGGAATAGGGGTTAATAAATTGTATTAGTGTCGGCGATGTTGGGAGTGGCAGATTAGGGGTTAATAACTTTAATATAGCGTTTGCAATGCGGGAGGGCCTCGGTTTAGGGGTTAATAGGTAGTTAATGGGTGTTAGTGTACTTTGTAACAGTTTAGTTATGAATTTTGTGTAACAGTTTTGTGGCGCAAAACTCATAACTACTGGTATCAGATGGATCGTGTCGGTATAGGCTGTACCGCAAGCTTTTTAGCCTCACCGCAAAACTTGTAATGACAGCGCTATGGAAATCTCACGCAAAAACATCATTATTTTGAGTGCGGGACTGACGTTGCATTACAGGCTAAAATGCTTGCGGTATAGCTATACCGACAAGACTGGTAATGGCTGTGTTACTGTTTTAACGCTGAAATGCGTTAAAACACGAACGCAAAACTTGTAATCTAGGTGTTTGTTTCCTATGCTTTCTTCGTTACTTAGACAGGATTAAGAGTTAGTTAGTGGATAAACTATTCTTATTATATTAAAGGGACACTGAACCCAAATTTTTTCTTTCGTGATTCAGACAGAGCATGCAAATTTAGGCAATTTTCTAATTTACTCCTATTATCAATTTTTCTTCGTTCTCTTGCTTTCTTTATTTGAAAAATAAGGCATCTAAGCTATTTTTTTGGTTCAGGACCATGGAAAGCACTTGTTTATTGGTGGGTGAATTTATCCACCGATCAGCAAGAACAACACAGTGTGTTCACCAAAAATGGGCCGGCATCTAAACTTACATTCTTGCATTTAAAATAAAGATACCAAGAGAATGAAGAAAATTTGATAATAGGAGTAAATTAGAAAGTTGCTTAAAGTTGCATGCTCTATCTGAATCACAAAAGAAAAAATTTGGGTTCAGTGTCCCTTTAAGCTATTCAGATAAGGTTAAAACAGAAGCTG
This sequence comes from Bombina bombina, assembly GCF_027579735.1. Classification (NCBI taxonomy): domain Eukaryota; kingdom Metazoa; phylum Chordata; class Amphibia; order Anura; family Bombinatoridae; genus Bombina; species Bombina bombina. Next base: position 823,786,482 of record NC_069504.1, read on the forward strand.
CTTTGGAGTGTTTATGGTGCTAATGTGAGCCTGCTTCCCAAAAGTTAAAGGGACATGAAATCCAAAATATTTTCTTTCATGATTCATATTGACCATACATTTTTAAACAACTTTCTAATTTACTTCTATTATGATTTTTGCTTCATTCTTTTGATCTCCTTTGTTGAAGAAGGAATAATGTACTTCTGCTAGCTGAACACCTTGGTAAGCAAGAGGTATATATGTGCAGCCACCAATCAGCAGCTAGATCCCAGCTCCTGAGCCTACCTAGGATTGCTTTTCACCAAATGATACCAAGTCTGAGATTTAGTAAGGCCCGGACGGACAAGGTTCGCTCCATTTAACATGTGCGTCCGGGATCGGTGGCAGCAATATGCTGCCCACATTTAAAATTGCACACTACGCGAAGTGTGCAATGCCGCCCACTGCTCGTGTGCAGTCAATCATGAGCAAGCAGGGGCTGTCAATAACCCCCATTGGACTTGTCATAGGTGATTGCAAACCGCCAACTCATAAGTGGAGCATAGTTTAAGAAGCAGTGGTCTGATGACCACTACTTCTTAAGTATCAGCTGCAGGCTCAATTATGCGAGCCTGCAATTAAAATCTCTAAATCTGCATCATGCAGCATCATAAATCTTTGCCCAAGAGAACTAAGCAAATTAGATAATATAAGTAACTTGGAAACTTGTTTAAAATTGTATGCTCTATTTGAATCATGAAGGAAAAATGTTGGATTTCGTGTCACTTTAAGAAGCATTCAACCGCAACTAATTAACCACCCGACCCCTTTTGAGATGGCAGAAGTAAAATACCCCAGACTTGTTCATTTGGAGTGATTGACAGACCCTGCACTGCACAAGGATTTCCTTGTGCAATGTTAAATGTAGGCAGCAGAAATACAGTTTCCAATGCTGGTTTTCCTCAACCCTATTTGAGAACCTTTTGCATCCTTGATTTAATAAATTGGAGCCATAGAGACATTCTCAGACTGCTTTTTAGTTGGATTCTGCATAAAAATTGATCGTTTTCAACTCTTTTTTGTTAATCATTTCAAGATTGTGCTTGAATGACCACCATTTACATGATTTTATGGTTAATATCTAATCCCTACAGAAATTCCACTGTCAAAAATGTTAGGTTTTCCAAGATATTATATATAAAAAAGTATTTATTTACATAAAGAGATATGGAAATCAAAAGTCAACTTTTATAATTCAATTCAATACAATTAATAAAAAATATATTGTATTTTTAATTTACATCTGAATCTTGGTCTCCTTGGTTGAAACTTGATCCTTTTTCATAAAGCCATATTTAAGTACTCTTAGGAGCGATCATGTGTCTTAAGCGCTATGTGGCAGAAGTTTGTAGCAATGCTATTTGTGTACCTTGTAGCAGGAGGTTACAACAGGCAAGGCGGAGTGACAGCATGAAACACCCACATCTCAGTTATTACTACTTACATACACTGCTGGGTTGTCTCCTATCCAAACATGAAAGTATTCTCAGTTTCTGCTTACAAGGATACTAAACCCTAATTTTTTCTTTCATGATTCAGATAGAGCATGCAATTTTCAACAACTTTCTAATTTATTCTTATTATCGATATTTCTTTATTCTTTTAGTATCTTTTTTTTTTTTAAAGGAAGGATGTAAGCTTAGGAGCCAGCCCATTTTTGGCTCAGCACCTGGGTAGTGTTTGCTGATTGGTGGCTAAATGTAACGAATAAACAAATAAAATTTGATAATAGGAGTAAATTAGAAAGTTGCTTAAATTTGCATGCTTTATCTGAATCATGAAAGAAAAAATGTTGAGTTTAGTATCCCTTTAAATAGTAATTTTTATTTAACAGTGTTTAGCTATACCACTGCCATAGTCTTTGCTTAAGATACCATAGAGTTTTTCGCAGAGTGGCTGAAGCTACTGCAACCTAAAGCTCCCTCTACAGGTTACTATTATAACAGTTCTAGACTCAGTACAGCCACATAGTGCACGCTCCTGATCTTATCTCAGTATTTTAACCATGAAAGTATAATATTGCCTTATACGTCCCTTTAAAGGGAGACTAGATATGTTGCTTCTAAAAGATAGTATTCAAATATGTGTACATTTTTTTTTCTTTTCTTGGTATTAGTTTTGCTAAAATATCAATTAATTGAAAGTGTCATTATAGGTTCAGCTTTTACTGAATAATTGTTTCATATGAAACAATGAACAAATTTAATTGCTGGGATGTGTTATGCATGATCAAAATATTTTCCTTTGCAAAGGCCTTTAATTAGTATTTTCCCATTACTCTTCCTAAATATTACAATATTATAGAACAATGCTTGTAGTGTGGTGTCATTTATAGGGACAAGCTTGCTGTCTTCAAAGTCATTGTAAATAAAACGTGCATTTTAATTGTTCATATTTCTGATAATGACAATACTAATTTTCTATATGTCCATTTATTTGTTTAGTTCATGAGAAATTTGCTTTAGGGCTTCAAAAATGTAGGTGGCAAGGTTAAGCAATGCATGTCATAGCCGCCTGTGAGTAATTACTGCAGTTAATTGTTCCCTTTGGGAAGTTGCTGGGAAGCAAGAACCACTGATGGATGCTAATAGATGGCTGCAAAATGCTGGAAAACTGAGCAATGCTAAATAAGAATTAATTTTGTTTGAATTTGTGATTTTATATGATTATCTAAAAAAATATGTGGTTTGAGTGTGTGAATGAATGTTTGTGTTAGAGATAGAATGTGTGTGTGTGAGGGAGTGTGTGTGCTTGATTGAAAGAGTGTGTGTATGTGAGTATGTGTGTGATAGAAAGAGAATACTGCTTGTGTGTGATATAGAGTATGCTTGTGAGTGAAAAACTCATCAATATTATATAAAAATAAATATTGTTTAAATATGTGATTCTATATAATTAAACATGTATGTGGTTTGTTGGTGTGTGAGAGAGTGTGTGTCAGTGTATATGCGTGTATGTATGATTGAAAGATAGTGTGTTTGTCACTGTGCATGTTGTTTCTGTGTGAGAGAGTTTGTATGTGTGTGATAGATAGTGTATGAATGTGTCTGTTGGGAAACTGCAAAATCATGAAAGAATGAATATTGTTTGAACATGTTAGTCTATAAATATATATATATATATATATATATATATATATATAATTATCTAAAAATGATGTGGTTTGTGTGTTTGTTTGTATGTGTGTGATAGAGAGTGTGTGTTTGGTGATAGTGTATGAATGTGTGTGTGTGATAGAGAGTGTTTGTATGTGTGTATGTGAGTGTGTATGTGTGTGATATAGAGAGAGTAAGTTTGTGTGATTAAGCGTTATAAATGTGTATGCAATACAGTGTGTGTGATAGAGAGAGTGTGTTTGGTAATAAATAGTGTATGAATGTGTGTGTGATATAGGACCGTAAGTTTGTGTGATTAAGAGTTAAAAATGTGTGTGCAATACAGTGCATGTGATAGAGTGTGTATGTGTGTTGTCTAGACTGTGGCATTATTTAGAAACTTTGCTGACCAAGCCTGCAATATGCACAATCAACCAAGGGTCAGTTGTTTTTTTTAAAGTGTGTTTATCCTGTGCAACAGCCCTGGCATTTTGCATTTTACCAATAATATTCATACCTATGGTATTTTATATAAAGACAGCTGGTGCAGTTGATACATGCCCACCGTGCACTCAGAGCGCTCTGTAATAGCGCACAAATAGTCACTCACTGTCACTCACCATAAAAGAACCAACCTCCACACACTTACTCTCAGGCTGCTCTGTCCGCATTCACTGGAGAAACGGATCGACCGGTCAGCGTGATGGCCATCTTTGTTTAGGGCAAAGTTATTATCTACTATGGTGAGTGAGGGCAGAGGTGTGCAGAAAAGGCATATGGAGCAGAGAGATAGGCACTCCTATATGGAACATGCATACTATGCCTAATGGTAAATCTGGCTCGGGGGGGTACTTTTGTTTTAGAAAAGGGTTTTTTTTCCAAGTAAAAGAGCTAAATATATTTAGGGCAATGCCTTACAAAAAAAAAGGTTATGGGAGATCAGGGGTTAAGTGTAGGTTGCACTGGGGGTGAGGGTGCGTAAAAAGGAAGCCTTTAATTTCTATACAATGTTTTAATAATATGCATTATCATGTATAATGCATATCATTTTACACATTGACAAAAAAAAAGGTTATGATTAGTGTTACAAAAATAACTTCCCTTCAGAAGCCAACCTCAGCTTCTCCTTCTAAACTGTGTATAGACGTGTGGTATGGAAGCGGTGGTGCTGGCAACTCCCAGGGTAAGAGGAATAGCTTCCCAAACGTTCACTTCGCTGTCTGGATTTAAATAAGAAAAGTCCACAAATAGTATAGAGCGCACTGGTGATGGTAGCTACTAAAAGGAATATACTCACAGACAAAGCTGTTAAACAAATCTTCTATTGAAATGCTAGTTGGTTCCCAATGAAGGAACACTGAACCCAATTTTTTTTCTTTCGTGATTCAGACAGAGCATGCAATTTTAAGCAACTTTCTAATTTACTCCTAATATCAATTTCTCTTCGTTTCTCTTGCTATCTTTATTCTAAAAATAAGGCATCTAAGCTTTTTTTGGTTCAGCACTTTGGACAGCCCTTTTTTTATTGGTGGGTGAATTTATCCAATAATCAGCAAGAACAACCCAGGTTGTTCACCAAAAATGGGCCGGCATCTAAACTTACATTCTTGCATTTCAAATAAAGATACAAAGAGAATGAAGAAAATGTGATAATAGGAGTAAATTAGAAAGTTGCTTTAAATGTTATGCTCTATCTGAATCACAAAAGAAAAAAATTGGGTTCAGTGTCCCTGTAAGGGTTAAGGTAACTATCCATCCATGTAAACCTCATGCTCACAGGTTTTTTCACTTAGTGAGTAATTGGTGGGAAGAATTTCACTATATAAATGAGAATGTATATAACAAAATATAGCTCTGTATTTTTTATGCTCTAGAAAAAGACAGTGTTACCTGTTGAAATTCTTTGAGCCTTTTTATGAAAATACTAGTCCTAAAGCCCATTTACACGGGCCATTTTTTGCAGTACAGCAGTCCCACCCCTTGCTCTCTCTCTCCCCCTCTCGTTTATGCTCTCTCCCTCCTCTCTTTTGCGCTCCCCCCTCTCTTTTGCTCTCTCTCTCCCCCCTCTCTTTGGCTCCCTCTCTCCCCCTCTCTTTTGCTTTCCCCCCCCTCTCTTTTGCTTTCTCTCCCCCTCTCTTTTGCACTCTCTCTCCCCCTCTCTTTTACGCTCTCTCTCCCCCTCTCTTTTGCGTTCTCTCACTCTTTTGCACTCTCTCTATCCCCCTCCTCTTTTGCGCTCTCTCTCTCCCCCTCTCTTTTGTGCTCTCTCTCTCCCCCTCTCTTTTGCGCTCTCTCTCTCCCCCTCTCTTTTGCGCTCTCTCTCTCCCCCTCTCTTTTGCTCTGTCTCTCTCTCCTTCTTTTGCTCTGCCTCTCTCCTCTTTTTTCTCTCTCTCCATCCCTCTTTTTTGCTATCTCTCCATCCCTCTCTTTTGCTCTCTCTCTCCCCCCTCTCTTTTGCTCTCTCTCTCCCCCTTTTTTATCTGTCTCTGTCCCCTCTCTTTTGCTCTCTCTCTCCATCCCTCTCTTTTGCTCTCTCCCCCTCTCTATTGATCTCTCTCCCCCTCTCTTTTTCTCTCTCTTCCCTCTATTTTGCTATTTCCCCTCTCTTTTTTGCTCTCTCCATCCCTCTCTTTTGCTCTCTCTCTTCCACTCTCTATTGCTCTCTCTCCCCCCTCTCTATTGCTCTCTCTCCCCACTCTCTTTTACTCTCTCTCCCCATCTCTCTCCCCTCTCTTCATTTGCTCTCTATCCCCCTCTCTATTGCTCTCTCTCCCCACTCTCTTTTGCTCTTTCTCCCCCATCTCTCTCCCCTTTCTTCTTTTGTTCTCTCTCCCCCCTCTCTTTTGCTCTCTCTCTTTAGCTCTCTCTTTTCCCCCCTCTTATTTTCTCTCTCCCCCTCTCTCTATTTTGCTCTTTCCCCTCTTTTTTGCTCTTTCCCCTCTATTTTGTTCTCTCTCCCCCTCTCTTTAGCTCTTTCCTCTCTCTTCTGCTCTTCCCCCTCTCTTTAGCTATTTCCTATCTCTTCTTGTCTCTCCCCCTCTCTTTCTATTTCTCTCCCCTCTCTCTTGCACCGACAGTGCCTGACCATGCCCCCGCCATGCCCGATAACGCACCCGACCATATTTATATTATAGCTATTTTAGGATTAATATTTATTTTACAGGTAACTTTGTATTTATTTTAACCAGGTACAATAGCTATTAAATAGTTAAGAACTATTTAATAGCTAAAATAGTTAAAATAATTACAAATTTACCTGTAAAATAAATCCTAACCTAAGTTACAATTAAACCTAACACTACACTATCAATAAATAAATTAAATACAATTCCTACAAATAACTACAATGAAATAAACTAACTAAAGTACAAAAAATAAAAAAGAACTAAGTTACAAAAAATAAAAAAATATTTACAAACATAAGAAAAATATTACAATTTTAAACTAATTACACCTACTCTAAGCCCCCTAATAAAATAACAAAGCCCCCCAAAATAAAAAAATGCCCTACCCTATTCTAAATTACTAAAGTTCAAAGCTCTTTTACCTTACCAGCCCTGAACAGGGCCCTTTGCGGGGCAAGCCCCAAGACGTTCAGCTCTTTTGCCTGTAAAAAAAAACATACAATACCCCCCCCAACATTACAACACACCACCCACATACCCTTTATCTAACCCAAACCCCCCTTAAATAAACCTAACACTAAGCCCCTGAAGATCTTCCTACCTTATCTTCACCATACCAGGTTCACCGATCGATCCAGAAGAGCTCCTCCGATGTCCTGATCCAAGCCCAAGCGGGGGGCTGAAGAGGTCCATGATCCGGCTGAAGTCATCATCAAAGCGGGAGCTGAAGAGGTCCATGATCCGGCTGAAGTCTTCATCCAAGCGGGAGCTGAAGAGGTCCATGATCCGGATGAAGTCTTCTATCAACGGCATCTTCAATCTTCTTTATTCGGGAGCCATCATCTTCCATCCGACGCGGAACATCCTCTTCTCCCGACGCCTACTAGCCGAATGACTATTCCTTTAAATGACGTCATCCAAGATGGCGTCCCTCGAATTCCGATTGGCTGATAGGATTCTATCAGCCAATCGGAGGAGCTCTTCTGGATCGATCGGTGAACCTGGTATGGTGAAGATAAGGTAGGAAGATCTTCAGGGGCTTAGTGTTAGGTTTATTTAATGGGGGTTTGGGTTAGATTAGGGGTATGTGGGTGGTGGGTTGTAATGTTGGGGGGGGTATTGTATGTTTTTTTTTACAGGCAAAAGAGCTGAACTTCTTGGGGCATGCCCCGCAAAGGGCCCTGTTCAGGGCTGGTAAAGTAAAAGAGCTTTGAACTTTAGTAATTTAGAATAGGGTAGGCCATTTTTTTATTTTGGGGGGCTTTGTTATTTTATTAGGGGGCTTAGAGTAGGTGTAATTAGTTTAAAATTGTTGTAATATTTTTCTTATGTTTGTAAATATTTTTTTATTTTTTGTAATTTAGTTCTTTTTTATTTTTTGTACTTTAGTTAGTTTATTTCATTGTAGTTATTTGTAGGAATTGTATTTCATTTATTAATTGATAGTGTAGATTTAGGTTTAATTGTAACTTAGGTTAGGATTTATTTTACAGGTAATTTTGTAATTATTTTAACTAGGTAGCTATTAAATAGTTCTTAACTATTTAATAGCTATTGTACCTGGTTAAAATAAATATAAAGTTACCTGTAAAATAAATATAAATCCTAAAATAGCTATAATATAATTATAATTTATATTGTAGCTATATTAGGATTTATTTTAAAGGTAAGTATTTAGCTTTAAATAGGAATAATTTATTTAATAAGAGTTAATTAATTTCGTTAGATTTAAATTATATTTAAGTTAGGGGGGTGTTAGTGTTAGGGTTAGACTTAGCTTTAGGGGTTAATGCATTTATTAGAATAGCGGTGAGCTCCAGTCGGCAGATTAGGGGTTAATGTTTGAAGTTAGGTGTCGGCGGAGAGAGTCGGCTATAAAAAAGCCTAACACCTGCGACGCGGAAACAAAAGCTCCGTAACGCAGCCCCATTGATGTCTATGGGGAAAGAAAAAGTTATGTTTAAACCTAACACCCTAACATAAAAAACACTTCTAAACACCCCTAATCTGCTGGCCCGAACATCGCCACCCCTAAATACACTTATTAACCCCTAATCTGCCGCCCTTAACATTGCCACCACCAACATTACAGTTATTAACACCTAATCTACTGGCCCAAACATCGCCGCCACCTACTTTCACTTATTAGCCCCTAATCTGCCGCCCCCAATGTGGACTCCACTATACTAAAGTTATTAACCCCTAAACCTCTGGCCTCCCACATCACTAACACTACATAAATATATTAACCCCTAAACCTAACCCTAATGTAACCCTAACCCTAAGCATAAGTATAACCCTAACGTAACCCTGAACCTAACCCTAACACCCCCTAACTTAAATATAATTTAAATAAATCTAAATAAAACTTACAATTATTACCTAAATAACCTATTTAAAACTAAATACAAATACCTGTAAAATAAAACCTAAGCTATCTACAAAATAACTAATAGTTACATTGTAGCTAGCTTAGGTTTTATTTTTATTTCACAGGTAAGTTTGTATTTATTTTAACTAGGTAGATTAGTTAGTAAATAGTTATTAACTATTAACTAACTACCTAGTTAAAATAAATACAAAGTTACCTGTAAAATAAAACCTAACCTGCCTTACACTAAAAGGTAACATTACAATAAAATAAAAAAATTAAATTAATCAAATACAATTATCTAAATTACAAAAAAATAAACACTAAAATACACAAAATAAAAAATGAACTTATCCAAAATAAAAACGAATTACTCCTAATCTAATAAAAAAATACCCCTAGCCTAAACTAAACTACCAATAGCCCTAAAAAGGGATTTTAGCGGGGCATTGCCCTAAAGAAATCAGCTCTTTTACTTGTAAAATAAACCTAAACAACTCCCCAACAGTAAAACCCACCACCCAACCAAACCCCCCCAAATAAAAACTCTAAATAAACCTAAACTAACCATTGCCCTGAAAAAGGCATTTGGATGGGCATTTGCCTAAAACCCTAATCTAAAATTAAAACCCACCCAATAAACCCTTAAAAAAACCCTAACACTAACCCCCAATGATCCACTTACAGTTTTTGAAGACCGGACATCCATCCTCATCCAGAGTTCTATCAGCCAATAGGAATTAAAGGGGAAAAATCCTATTGGCTGTTGCAATCAGCCAATAGGATTGAGCTTGCATTCTATTGGCTATTCCAATCAGCCAATAGAATGTGAGCTCAATCCTATTGGCTGATTGGATCAGCCAATAGGATGAAAGCACAATCCTATTGGCTGATTGCAACAGCCATTAGGATTTTTTCACCTTTAATTCCTATTGGCAGATAGAATTCTTTCAGCCAATTAGAATGTAAGGGACGCAATCTTGGATGACGTCACTTAAAGGGAAACTTCATTCTACAGCGACCATTGGGAGAAGATGATGTTCCGCACCAGATGTCTTGAAGATGGACGCGCTCCGCGCCGGATGGATGAAGATAGAAAATGCCGTCTGGATGAAGACTTCTGCCCACTTGGATGAAGACTTCTGCCGGCTTCAATGAGGACTTCTGCCTCCTGGATGAGAATGGATGTCCGGTCTTCGAAAACTGTAAGTGGATCGTCGGGGGTAAGTATTAGGTTTTTTCAAGGGTTTATTGGGTGGGTTTTATTTTTAGAATAGGGTTTTGGGCAATGTAAAAGAGCTAAATGCCCTTTTAAGGGCAATGCCTATCCAAATGCCCTTTTCAGGGCAATGGTTAGCTTAGGTTTATTTAGATAGGTTTTTATTTGGGGGGGGTTGGTTGTGTGGGTGGTTGTTGTTTTTACAGGTAAAAAAGCTGATTTCTTTGGGGCAATGCCCCGCAAAAGGCCCTTTTAAGGGCTATTGGCAGTTTAGTGTAGGTTAGGGTTTTTTTATATTGGGGGGCTTTTTATTTTTATAGGGCTATTAGATTAGGAGTAATTTGTTTTTATTTTGGATCATTTCATTTTTTATTTTGTGTAATTTAGTGTTTATTTTTTTTTGTAATTTAGATAATTGTTTTTGATTAATTTTTATTTTTTAGTTTATTGTAATGTTAGTTTTTAGTGTAAGGCAGGTTAGGTTTTATTTTACAGGTAACTTTGTATTTATTTTAACTAGGTAGTTAGTAAATAGTTAATAACTATTTACTAACTAGTCTACCTAGTTAAAATGAATACAAACTTACCTGTTAAATAAAAATAAAACCTAAGCTAGCTACAATGTAACTATTAATTATTTTGTAGCTAGCTTAGGATTTATTTCACAGGTAAGTGCGTATTTAGTTTTAAATAGGTTATTTAGGTAATAATTGTAAGTTTTATTTAGGTTTATTTTAATTATATTTAAGTTAGGAGATGTTAGGGTTAGGGTTATGTTGGAGTTAGGGTTAGACTGAGGCTTAGGGTTAGGGTTACATTAGGGTTAGGTTTAGGGGTTAATATATTTATTTAGTGATGCAGGAGGGCGGCGGTTTAGGGGTTAATAGGTTTATTATAGCAGCTATGTGGACGGACAGCAGATTAGGGGTTAAAAATATTTAAATAGGAGGGGCAGAGCCAACTGGCTGACAGCACAGTCGCACATTTCAGGAGCTCCGGTTATAACATCTGCAAATACCACTGTGAAAGACTGTTCCAGCTAAAATCTTTGGTCTTTCATCAAGACTGACTGGCACAAGTAACTTGCATAACCAATCCTTTTGAGAGCTTCACTAAACTGCCTGAGTTTCATGATTTTGGGGCATTTTTCACTACCAAGCGGCTCTGGGGTCGGCCATCTTGGGCCCATCACTTTAGTTTTACTCTCAAACCTGGCATCCTCCACTACCTCTAAATATGCAGACAGCGGAGCAAATTATGGAGGACATTTATACTTTCATTGACAGGTGTTGTGGTGTGTTTGAAAGCCTAACCATCCTGGCGCCCCAGCGGGTAGATGTACCGCTCGTGGGCCATGCCGATCACACACCCAATTGCATGTCCGCTATTGGAGGATACGGCGCTTGGGGGCCCCGGCGTCCCTCATCTTCTAGACACAAAAGTTTGGAAGTGGAGAGCAGATCCACAGCGGCTCACCTGATTTGGAGAGACTTTGATGACAAACCCAGAAAGATTAGACAACCAGCACCGTCAGAAAATATACCTCCAAATGGCGCGATCACGAATACAGCGCTTAGGCATACTGACTGGCACTCACAGGTGATTGCGGCACAAGCACATATAACTGGATGTAAGACCCTAGAGCCGTACAGCGCACACCCCGAAGTGATAAAGACAAATTTACATGCCTCAGCGATTAACTTGCTAGTTCCATTGCGGACCCATATCGCACTCTGCACAATTTTCTTCCTTCTGAGAGGCTGGGACCCCGGTGGCACTCCGGACTATCTCAAGACACGGCATGCTCCATGTGGCCCTAGAAAAGCTGCTGCGGCCCAGCTTCTGATCCCCAGAGGAATTGGATAGATGAACTGTTCTGCCAATTATTGAGCCCACCATGCTCTCTGTGGACATAGCAGCTTTGAGAACGGACAGACACAGAAATATGGGGTTCTTTAGTGCACCAGTTTAATTATGGAAATGAGTTTACTAGTTTGCATCCCAGCTCTTCTGGATTACCAACACGTTTAGAGATTCCTGGGCTTGCGGTACTATAGTTAAATATTCTTTAGACTACCATGTTGCAACTGTTTACTTTTCTGGGATTCCTCTCCTCAATTACAATGCCTGATATTGTTCTAAGTAACGATCACCTATTTGCACGAACTGAGGCTTGCATTGTTTATTATTTTTTAAATGTAGCTGTATCCCTTTCAGTATTTTCATAGTTTGTTCCTTTTGGCTACCTACTTCCTCTAATTGATGATTGTGGGAATAATAATATTGCTTGTGGGGACTTTGTGTTTTGAATGCTAAGCTTTCTACTTGTATTGTGCAGGCGTAGCCAGCGGCCGAGGCTGCGCCTTAATAATCAATATTTCTAATATTATAGGTGTCCCATTATATTTAACAGATTTGCTCCACTGATGTTTCCACAATGTTGACAGTTCTTTTATATAGAGCATATCATCTGCCCCCAAATCACTTCAAGTCATAAGGCCTCCTGCCATTTTATAAACAGCCTTTTGAATATAAGTGTGTTTTATGTTACAACTGTTCCAGCTCAACACATATAGCCCATCCTTCGCTACTACCTGCAGTTCTCCTCTTCAAGAAGGCGTTTATTGCCTAGACCAGTCGGACAATGTGGGTTGCATATATAGTATATTCTAAGACAAACTATAGTGCTCATTCTATATTGGCTAACTGACCCCAGCTGGCATACTTATTACAGTAAGAGGTTATAACCCTTTGGCTAACAGTTCTGGTTACTAGTGTCCTTGTGCGGGCGGGCCCTGCCTTATTACTCTTACCACCTACTCTTCTTATACACTGTATTATAGGTATTTATATTCTATAAATTTTGCCAGCTGGGTAAATATAAAATCTATGGATTTCCTAGCTTGAGTACCCCCTTACTTTAGAATGCCCTTAACAAGTTAATATCATACTATCTCATAATGACCACCTCCCCCCCCCCCCCCCCACCACCCTATAATATGCCTCCTAGTATAGGAGGACTCCCTAGACGGTTTATCTACTCCATACCGTAAACTTATACTATTTTCCTATTTGCAGCCTCTCATTTTACCGCAGAGATTACTTTCCCCCCCCCCAGTTAGAATAGTAAAAATGATTGGCCCTTTTTTTACATATGGAATCACAGATTAAAAATTAAAAGTTATGGGGGGCGGAGCCAACCACCATCTTGGCCGGTCGCATCTAGTTAGAGCTCTGAGTTTCAGTTAGCTAGAAAACGTAATTTTTTTAGCAAATTCCCTTAAAATCAAGCTACTTTCCCCAACTTGTGTTCCCATAACCACTGCTGGATCATAGAAACACCGTTTGAAGAACCTTACTTGTTGCCGGTGGGAGACACAGAGTTACCAGCCCCGCTTCTGCGGTCGGACGATTCACCTTACCCTTGGTCACTTATCCTAAACCCCGTGCCTGTATCTCCAACGGCACAACATCTAAAAACTCACTGGGTAGCACAACCGCGATTGCAGGGGCTTCAGGCCCAGCGGCACCGGAGGCTTGAAGGACCCTCCACATCTGACAAAGGAGGAGCTGTGTCGCAGTGAGACCCCCGCACCACTATATACCCCACGGCAGCTGATCCGGACTAGTGCGATAAATACGGGGAGCCTAATACCTGCTCCGGAGCCTGCTTTCCCTCACCATTTCAGGTAGCCGCCTGTGACACGGCACAACTACGGCTCCACATCCGAGCAGCTCCCACGTGGAATCCTGCTGAGCGTCTCCCCGTAAGTACTTGCAGCCTGGTCTGCAGGAGATAATATTGCCTATCCAAAATTAACTTTACCCACAAACACCCTAGCTTAGGGGTATTCTGAGACAGATTGGGGTTTACTTAACCGGCACCAACTCACTGGCCGGGTGCCAGCTAATAACGCTATTCTCTCCCCACATAGTGGCGCGAAAACGCCATCTTCAACTTCTTCCCAAATCAGCACAGCAACCTGTCAGCACGGCCTCCCTCAAAGCACTGCATAGTGTGCCTGCAGAAACCACAGCACAGGCACCATAAAGGGCTATACCTAAGTGGGGGCTATTACCTACTAAGACAGGCATAACTGTAATTAGCTTGCCTGTCGCCTACTCACTTGTTGCTTGCCACGTGGAACTTCTCTACACAGGGGCCTGTATACTTACTGTGCAGCAGTTATTCTCTGCTTCTTCATTATCAATACCTACCTTGAAGAAGACAGTGACTCTATTGGACAATAAGTTGTTTACCCCCAGCAATGTGTGGGCCCCTAGATCTGCACTGTAACTGCTCCCTCAAGCCCTAGGTGGAATCACTCTGCATACCCAATAAACATAACAAGTTTCTCTCACAAAGTAGGACTGTGCTGCACCATCCACAGCAGTTTAAAAGCTGCAATACATCTCGCCCTTGTGTCATAGTTGGAGTGCACTCTCCTGTCCCCTTTCCTGCTGCATTCTGTTGCAGTAGGTCATACCCCTCACCCCTTTTCCGGCCTGGCCCAGAGGTGGCAATTTCCCTAAGGAGAGTGCCCTAAATCTACCTCACACACAACCAGGCTATCCCACGCCAGTGACATTCTCATTTTCCCTTGAACTTACACTCGCTTAACATGGCATAAGCACTTCTAGGCCACTTAAGCCTGTCTACCACATAGTGACCTTTCCTTATCACTGAGTAGGTCCGCCTTACCATACCTGACCTCTAGCCTCTCAAAGACCCCTCCAGTTACGGATCCAGCCTATTTTCCTCCCAACATGTCACAATCAGCCAGGGGGAAAAAAAACAAACAACCTTTCTTACCCAAAAAAACTGTGATGGACCACTTTGGGCCACCGGGAGGGCTAGCACAGAGTGATATAGAACCACCAGACTCCCCTGGGTCTGACACCTCGGATCTCGCATTGGCGGCCTTTCAGAACATTCAACAAGCCTCATCCGAGGCTGTCACTCCCTCATTCATTATGGATTCCCTCAAATCCCTCCTGGACAAGCATCATGCTTCATTCACTACCCAATTGGCGGCCTCTACCGCTGAGCTTAAAAAAGAGATCTCTTCAACAAATGAAAGAATGGACACTTTGGAAAGAAAGCAGGAGGATGCCGCTGTGGAGCATTCTAACCTACAATCTTACACACAACGACTCGCAGACTACCTAGATGTTGTCGACGATAAGATAGCGGACCTGGAGGATAGATCTCGGAGGAACAACCTCAGGATCCGAGGTATCCCCGAGTCTGTCTCTGCTGGAGAACTGCAATCATATCTAAAGGAACTATTTCTTGCACTAGCGCCTCCCGCCACGGAGGCTGAGGCCCTGATGGACCGTGCACACCGTTCTCTTAAGCCCAAAGGTCTCTCAGATGACCTACCTAGAGACACAATAGTCCGGCTGCACTACTTCACTTATAAAGAGAGAATCCAAAGGGCTCACTTCCAGAAACCTTCCCTCCCAGATAAATTTAAAAAGCTACAAATTTTTCCAGACCTTTCTGCAAGGACATTACAAAATAGAAAAACCTTCACAGAAGTTACATCCATTTTAAGGAAAAATGAGGTCAGGTACAGGTGGGGCTACCCCATAAAGCTACTCATCTTCCGGAACAACCAGATGTTTACCATACAGACCCCTAGCAGAGGGTACGAACTACTCAAGCTGTGGAATCTATACCCTTCTCAAAAGGAAAAACCACAAACCAGCCAAACCCAACTGAGAGTCACAGCAGCAGAATGGGCGGGTCCCCCCGCCCCTGAGGATCAACGGAGCAAATCAGATGTCTCCAGTGCTGGAGACTGGACTACCCCTTCAACAAGAAGGTTTGGCCCTCAAAAACACCGTGAAGGTCAGGAGTGGCCGATCCTCACACAGAGACACAGATCTGGATCGCCAGCTCCTTAGGGAATGCGTCTCAGACCCTAAGCTGTAGTTTGTTCTTTCTGAACACTGGTTCTGTGAAGTTACTTTCTTTTTTTTCTCCTCTTTTAATATAAGTTGAATACAGGTGATCTTGCACTACTTGGACTCTTGCTTCTGGCTTGCAGATCTCGAGGAACTATGGACGATAAGTATTTTTTTTCTTTTATTATGTTCATCTGCAATATACAGTACCCATATCATTGTGACCATTGTTTGCATATCTGTACAGAGACCTTATTGTTTGTTAAATAGTCATCATTGCTATGTTTCTGAGATATTCAGGTTTCATCTCTACCACAATTTACAGTTAAGCACCCACAAACCTATTTCTCAACACTTACTGCCCCCACCCAGGATCACACTAATTTATAGGTATCATGTGCTCAGCGAGGGCCCGGCTGTAGCACACTCCCTGTACACATTAGCACCGAGGTTTAGGCAGACACATTAGAAAAATATCCCCTGCGCATACAACACCTGAATAACCCATATAGCACACCTGTTCACATAGAGTCCTGAACATTTAGTTGTCAACAGAACACTTCACCTCATTCATCAGAGCACTCTACCGTGGTTCTAAATTTCTGTTGCCCACTACAAACTCGCAGTAGCAAGACTGGTAGGCCACGCACCTGGAATTGAACATCAGCTGAGTCCACTGCCCACATCAGGACACCACAGTCTTGACTCCTTAATTTATCCTATGTGGTCTACACCAAGATGCATACCTGATTGAATGTTACAATACTGTAGTTACGAGTTGTTTGTTGTTCTGGTTGATGTTTTATGTATTGAATCACTGTTTACTTGTAAGCACATTGAAAGTTTTCTATTGTCACTGTCTCATTACTCTATTTGTCATACCACCTCTTCATTTGACAGGCTATAAGGCCGTTATTTTATTTTATCTTTCGCCTACTCATCACTCCCTAGCAAGCTACTGATAAACTCTAGAGCGGCAGTCACCCCCCGATTACGTGACCCGCTGTTAACAGTATTCCATTTAAAAGCTCTTAACAACCTCCCCCCCCCACAAATCCAAGCCCCCTTAATCCCCCCATTTAAATGTGCTTCCCCTATTAGGGAAGACGATTAACGCGGTTTCTCTTGACTATACCGCAATACCTATTCTCCAATTTACCTGTACAACCATAAATCTGACTGAATGCTACATCTTTTTGTACTCTTTTAGAAGTCTAGGAACAACCAACCTTCTTTGTCTTCTCGCTCTTGCACTTCTCTTTCATTCTCTCCCTTCTTAGTGCTACCTTTATTTCCCCCTGCTCTTCTTCTTTTACTTTTTTTTTTTTTTTTTTTTTTTTTTTTTTTCTCCCCTCTGATTTTCCGCTCCCCACCTCTCCTCAGCATCACCTTAACATGTCCCTTGTTTGTACCTCACTTAACACTAGAGGGCTAAATACCCCTAGCAAGAGAAGTAGATTAATTAGTTATTTAACTCGCACCAAAACTAAAATAGCCTTTCTCCAGGAGACCCATTGGGCAGATGGAACCCCTACACCCTTTAAATGTAAACAATATCCGGTAGTGGAGACAGCCTCATACCCGGGGAAATCGAGAGGTGTAGCTATTCTAATACATAAATCCGTTCTCTTCGAGAAAGTTGAATCCTTCAGAGACCCAAAGGGTAGATTCCTGATACTGACTTGCAGGTTAGACGACACTCCATACACTCTTGCCAATTACTATGGTCCAAACTCCGGTCAAATAAGGGCCTTTAGGAAGTTTTTAAGATTGCTGGCCTCTCATAAAACCCAAAATCTACTACTGGCAGGGGATTTAAATATGCTTCTAGATACAACACTAGATAGGCGCTCTCCTAAACTTAAACCCTGCGACAAACAAGCCATTAGGACAGCAAAACATTTCAATAACCTCTTGGCCCAAAATAATTTGTTCGACATCTGGCGCTCCCACCATCCTTCCTCAAGGGACTACTCCTATTACTCCAAAGTACACAATACCTACACCAGGATCGATTACTTTTTCTGTGAACCAAGACTTTTGGACTCGGTTCAATCGGTGCTTATGCCTGAGTGTACATGGTCTGACCACTCCTCAGTTCAGCTCATTTTAAATAACCCAAATAATACTCCCTTTAGATCTTCCTGGACGCTTCCGGAACACCTCCTTTCTAGTCCAGACCAGGTTGCATTGATCCAGAAAGAGATTTCTGAGTTTCTAAACATAAACGATAATGGTGCAGTTAACGACTTCTGTTTGTGGAGCACCCTCAAGGCCTTTCTTAGAGGAGTATTCATTAAACTGAATTCGGAGTATAAGAAACGACTGGGTAGCTCGCTCGCCCAACTCCAGGTCTCTCTGAGGTACCTAAACACCTTACATGTAGCATCATTGGACCCGCAAATTCTCACCCAAATTGAAACCACTAAGACAAAAATCGCAGCCCTAGAATTAAAAAGGCAACAGTCTCAGGTTCAGAAATTCAAGCAAACATTTTATGCCAAGGGAAACAAAGCAGATAGGCTACTGGCCAATAAACTCAAACAAAAGACGGCAGAAGCCCGCATCCCTTATATCAAAACACCTCAGGGAAATGTCCGGCTTCCGGCAGACATAGGGAAAGCTTTTGCCTCTTATTACTCTTCATTATATAACCTGGCGAGTTCCCCCACCCAATGTGTCCCGACTACACAGTCTATTCAGGACTTTCTAGACACCATATCTTTGCCGACCTTGACGGCAGATCAGAGAGATCTGCTTGATGCTCCATTTAGCATTAAAGAAGTCTTGCATGCCATTAAAACTCTAAAATCTCACAAAGCTCCGGGTCCTGACGGTTTTGGAGTTCTGTTCTATAAAATATTTAGACTTCAGCTATCGCCACTTCTTAATAGAGTCTGCTCCTTGGCCAGACATTCCGGCTCCCTACCATCTGAGCTTTTAGAGGCGACCATAGTGACCATCCCGAAACCGGGTAAAGCCCCTAACGTATGCGAACACTTCCGCCCCATTTCGCTGATCAATGTTGACGTGAAGCTCATGGCGAAACTTCTGTCCTTTAGATTAAATAAAGTTCTCTCGTCATTGCTGGACGGCGACCAAGTAGGCTTCACCCCAGGCCGGGAAGGGCCAGATAATACCCGCCGGATCCTCAATATATACTTCGAAGCCAAGCAGCGTAATCTCTCCTGTACGACCTTAGCCTTAGATGCCGAAAAGGCTTTTGATAGGGTTAACTGGACATACCTATTTGAGGTCCTTAATAAGTTTGGCTTCCCTCAGGGATTTAGCTCTTGTGTTAGAGCTCTTTACTCGGCCCCATCGGCCTCGGTTAGAGGTCTGGGATTCCGTTCCCCGACCTTTCCGATCACCAATGGGACGCGCCAAGGCTGTCCCCTCTCCCCACTGCTCTTCGCCCTAGTTATAGAACCGCTGGCTGAGGCGATCAGAAGTAGTCCTGACGTCCGGGGAGTAGAACTAGAGGGCACCTTGCAAAAAACCGCCTTATTCGCGGATGACCTAACCATATTCCTAAGCGATCCTCTCCACTCCCTCCCCGCCCTTTTTAAGTTGCTGGATAAGTTTGGACAGATTAGTTACTACAAGCTCAACTTCAACAAGACGGAGGCATATTCCATTAACGTGTCAAGCGCTGATCTTACAAAACTTCAGCAACGGTATCCATTCAATTGGTCCCAGCAGAGGATCAAACATCTCGGAGTTTACCTCTCTTGGAACATCCCCACCATAATAGAGTCTAATTTTTATCCTCTCCTCCAGCAGTTTCAATCCTGCACTGATAGGTGGAGTGTTCCGTGTATTTCCTGGTTGGGACGTATTGCTGCATTCAAGATGCTCCTGCTTCCCAAGCTCACATACCTGTTCCGGTCACTCCCTATCCCTGTTCCTAAATTTTTGATTGGCAAATTTCAGCAAATTTGCAATAAGTATATATGGATAAATAAGCGCCCTAGGGTTGCTACTAGAATACTCCAGCAACCACTCTTGTGTGGGGGCGCGGGCGCCCCTAACATATCATATTACCATGAAGCTTCAAGGCTCTCTCAAGTCCTAGCATGGAAGATCACTGACGGCAAAAACAAATGGCAAATGCTAGAGCAAGCAATGCTCCCTAGTCCTCTTACCCTAAATGACCTGATTTGGTTGCCCAAGCATGTCAGGTCGCGTTACAAAATCCAGAACACAATAATCTCTCATGCCCTCCGTTTATGGGATAGATTACGCTCACTCCCTCAGATAGCCCCACATCCTTCTCCCGTTCACTCTTTAGCGGGCCTGCTAGCGGCCCTCAGAGACTCCCACCCCCATCTGTGGCAGGAGCACGGAATCCACTGTATGGCAGACCTGTTTCCCAACGGCCAATTTATCACGACCACACAATTTACCAATAACTATAACCCGCCCCAACTTCTCCTATTTGAGTTCTGGAGGCTTAGAAGTCTATTAAAGTCCTGGGGATTTCTAAACCAAACTCCCAGAGCACCCACTATGTGGGAAAAAAGATGGAGTAGCAACGTGAGGATACCTAGGTCGCTATCAATCTCCTACAAAGACTTGATGAATTCCCCCCTTTTCTACAGGTCAGCTTACACATTGGCCTGGGAAAAGGCCTTTCATTTTCGAACGGAACAAGACGAATGGGTCCAAGCGGTGGCCCTAACCAAACAGGCACTTCACTGCGTAACTCTACTAGAGTTATATCTTAAAATCTGTACACAGTGGCATCTCACCCCACTGAGATTATACAAAATTTCTCAGACCAACTCTCCATTGTGCTGGAGGCAGTGTGGGATGGTGGGTTCGCCGGCCCATATTTGGTGGGAATGTCCGCAATTGGCCTCCTTTTGGCAAGTTGTCTCACACAAATGTAGAAACCTAATTCCCTGCTTACACAACTCCCCGCAAACAGCCCTATTGCACTTAAACTTAGACACAGCCTCACTTCCAAAGGCCTTACTCTCAATCTATATACTTATCTCAGCCAAGCTAGCTATAGCAAGACTTTGGAGACAGCAAACACCACCTACATGGGGAGAAGTAGTCAAAACCATGTCCTATTTGGAAATAATGGAGAGTCCGATCTTTACCCAACGCAACAAAGTCCTTTTACATTCGGAAATCTGGGATATATGGAAGCACTTATACTGACCCTGTTCCAGGGCAGTCACAGGGAGCAGTTGCTGTAGGCCCCATGCTCCAACTAATTCCTCTCCCTCCCCTCCTCCCCTGCCCACCCATATCCCCACCACCCTTTTCGCCCCCCCTTTTTTTTTTTTTTTTTTTTTTTTTTTTCTCTTCCTTTTCTAGCTACTCTGTGGTTGGTCTTTCTGGATGCATTTAACTATAAAGGTATATTTTCCAAATGCTTTTGGCTCAGTGGGTCTATAGGTGACTAACTGGCCATCCAATGTGAGTATTGTTCAAATAAGGTAAAGAAATAAAAGTATAGATTACTTAGTTTTATGACGAACATTAATATTCGCATTATTCTCAACAATTCAGACTATTCATATGACCATTCTCATATAAAAAATGAGGTTTTTCAATGAGGGTCCATGAGCGGCCCGCTCCAATTTATGTCCACCTACTCTATGTTCTATATATGTCTACTGTTTATTATGAGAAAGTAATTGTCATTTAATCATTTGGTTTACCTGTCTGTCATATGTTTGCAGCTTACTATGTAATACTCTAATGTTTTTCTTTTTATTGTATATTGGCAATTACCAAATGTTTGTTTTGGCAAAAAAAAAAAACCTCAATAAAAGAAAAAAAAACACTAAAAATTAAAAGTTACAAAAGAGGTTTTTCAGTTGGGGTCCATAAGTGCCCCCCCCAATTCATGACCACCTACATTACACTTGGTTGTGGTGACTTTCTGCGGCCCGAAAGTAGTCGCTTATATCTCATAGTAGGTGTACAGCTACCATGGCATCCACTGCATATCAAGGGAAAGTAGTCTGTCATTTCATTATTTTCTTTACTTATTTGACATATGTTAGCAGTCTACTATGTATAATCTTTGTTTTTTTATGCTGTGTACTGACTATTTCTAATTGTTTGCTTTGATTATAAAACCTCAATAAAAATATTTAAAAAAAAAAAAACCAGCACATTCAGTTTTACCCAGCAATGCAATTAGTGTAAGAATTTTATGATAGGTGCTCAGTAAAAGCTTATGGCCTGCTGCCTCGAGTTTTGGGTAAATATCAATAAATTGGGATTTTAATATGAAAAAAAATTAAAAAATTTAAATAGTGTTTGTGATGCGGAAGGGCGGTGGTTTAGGGGTTAAAGGGACACTAAACCCAAAAAATTATTTCATGATTTAGATAGAGAATACAATTTTAAACAACATTCCAATTTACTTCTATTATCTAATTTTTTTTCATTCTTTAGATATCCTTTGCTGAAGAAATAGCAATGCACATTGGTGAGCCAATCCCATGAGGCCTCTATGTACAGCCACCAATCAGCAGCAACAAAGCCTATATAGATAGGCTTTTCCGCAAATAATATCAAGAGAATGAAACAAATTAGATAATAGAAGTAAATTAGAAAATTGCTTAAAATTGAATGTTTTTTCTAAATAATGAAAGATAAAAAATTGGGTTCAATGTCCCTTTAATAGGTTTGTTATAGTGGCGGCGATGTCGGGGAGCGGCAGAATAGGAGTTAATACATTTTATTAGTGGCGGCAATGTCCGGAGCGGCAGATTAGGGGTTAATTCATTTATTATAGTGTTTGCGATGCGGGATGGCCTTGGTTTAGGGGTTAATAGGTAGTTTATGGGCGTTAGTGTACTTTTTAACACTTTAGTTATGAGTTTTATGCTACAGATTTGTAACGTAAAACTCATAACTACTCATAACACTATGGAAGTCCCATTGAAAAAGGACTTTTTGAAAAGTGCGGTACTGACGTTGTGTGACGGCCAAAAAGGTGTGCGGTACACTTTTTTTATGACAAGAGTTGTAATAGCGGCGTTAGTGAAAAAGTAGCATTATGAAACATAATGATGCTTTTTCACTCATAACGCCAAATTCGTAATGTAGATGATAGTTAACATTAGCGTATTAATACATTATTTATGAATTAAAGTATTTTATTATTTCAATTATTTTAAATATTTGTCAGCCATACAAAGGTTACACACATACGCAAGCAATGTTAAATGAAAAATATTCCTGGAATCAGATATATGTACATAAAACAATGTCTCAATAGATAAATAATTAGTGACTAATCATTTGCTGAATTTCCAAAAAAAACAAACCCCAAATATTTAAATTTTAACATCACAGAACATTAATTTTCTTTGCCAACTTAGAAACTGCATGCAATTATCAGACTCCAGCTAATGGCTTCAGAAATCAAATCTCAAGAAACAAAATCCATAAAACGACATCAGCTGGTATATAAATGTGGCAATCATTAACTACAGACTGCTTGGCTTTAAGAAAAGTCCTAATTTGTCCATGAGCCGATTCAGCGTATGACACCTGGTGAGAAAGACAAGGATTTAAAAAAAGATATGAAATAATTGTGTGTCTTCAAATCCACAGTAATTGGGTGGTTAAATGTAATGTGCTGGAATCTTAAATACAGTAAAAGGAGAGATGAATCAATATATATGAATATATATATATATATATATATATATATATATATATTTATATTCATACACACACATATGTATATATTTATGTGTGTGTGTATACAATATATATATATATATATATATAGATCTATTGTGCACTAACTCAACTGGAGTTCAAAAATTGCACATTTCAATGTTCTTCTTCACATACAGAACAATTTACTTATTATTGTATATATATATATATATATATATATATATATATATATATATATATATATATATATATCTGTATATACCTATACCTGTATATCTATTCCTATAGATATGTATTTTATGAAATATACATAAAAATATATATATTTAAAATAAAAGTAAATTATTTTCTATGTAAAGAACATAGGATTGTAAAATACGCGTTTTACACCTTGGACTTTATAATTTAGATTTAACGGGGTTGGGCTAGTGCACATGCAAAATTAGTTGTAATGCTCGTGGGATATTTCAGTATCAGTCCAAACTTGGCCAGTAGTCTTCTTATTCCGGCATCAAGTGAAAGGAAAGTGAGTTCAAGAAATGAAGTAAGCAGCACTCACGGTAGACAGGGTAGTCCTTCACGGCAATAAGGGTAAGGCAGAGAATGGTCAGAGACAAGTAAAGTCCGGCAACAGAAAGGCAATCCAGGAGTTCAGCAGTTCAGGGGTAAACCAGTAGAATGATCAGTAAGAGGCAGAGGTCTGCAGCAATAAGGCAATCAGCAGTTCAAAAGTTCAAGGGTAAACCAGTAAAATGGTCAGGAACAGGCAGAGGTCAGCAACAATAAGACAACCAGCAGATCAGGGGTTAAGCAATAGAGTAGTCTTGAAACAGGCTGAGTTCAGTAATGATAATGCAAACAGAAGTAGTGATATCGCGAACCTAAAATTTTGCCGGAGGGGGATCCATGGCAAAACTCCCATGGAAAATTACATAGTTGATGCAGAGTCTGTTTTTAATCCATAAAGGGCATAAATCACCTAAAATTCCTAAATTGTTTGGAATAACCTGCTTTAAAACATCAGGTATGATGTTGTATCGTTCATGTAGTGTAAGGGTTACGCCCGCTTCACAGTGACAGACCAAACTCCCCGTTTAACGCACTGCAAACAACCGCAAACAGTCCATTTTCACAACCGCAAACTCCCCATTTGCACAAGGTTGGATACCAAGCTTGCCATGTCCCGTTCTTTGTCCTCACTGATGTCACTGCGCGTGTAATCAATTCCTGGGGTAACAGAAAATGCTCCACCCACAAGATGCTCCTTTTATATTACTGCACTGAGGATGCTGCCTGTATCTGTGTGCCCTGCTCCCTGGCCGGAGAGCACAGGGGACACCAGGTCGAGCTGCTGAATGAGGCTTCTGAGAAGAAGAAAAAGAAACTGAGAAATGTTCTGCAGAAACTGACCACAAAGAGAGAGGAGACTGAGAAAAGAGTCCAGAGTCTGCAGAAACACAGGAGAGGGGTGCAAAAGAAAGCAGCTGATGTAACAGAGAGACTCACTGCCCTGATTAGGGACATCAAGAAACAGCTGGAAGACCTAGAGAAGCGAGTCCTGAGTGAGATCACCCGGCAGCAGGAGCAGGTTTTACTCACAATCTCTGATCTGATCCAGCAGCTGGGAAAAAGAGAACGACGAGCTAACCAGGAAGATTTGTCACATTGAGGAGCTGTGCAACATGACTGACCCATTAACTGTCCTACAAGAACAGGAATCACACAGAGATGAGATGCTTGGTCGGTCCTCCTACTTCCAAGTTCCAATTTGGGGCACTGCGCGTGCAATCTAATGTGCCACCAGATAGGAGTGGTGTGTTAACTAGTACTATTCTTATCAGTTTAATCCCTGTTACGTGTCCTATCAGGGGACGTGTATATGGCATCGATTTTAGGAACCCGGAGATGATTTTAGGAACCGGGAGATGGAAAAAGATGCTTGGTCGGTCCAGCCACAAGATAGATTGATAGATACATAAATTAGATAGATAGATCAATAGATTCAATAGATACATTTGATGATAGATACGATAGATAGATAGATTTGATAGATAAATACATAGATTTGATAGATAGATAGATAATTTTCCAGACAGAGAATTACAAGACGGGCGGTCTGGGACCCATGGTAAGGTTCCCAGAGGCAGTTGCGGCGCCCAAGGCTCTGATTAGAACAGAGCACTCTGTGTATCTGTCCTTGGCCGAAATTTGAACATTCTTTAGCTTTCTGTCTGTCGGCCAAATGTCCATCTGCCAAATGTCCGTCTGCCAAATGTCCGTCTGCCAAATGTCCGTCTGCCAAATATCCTTCTGCATTTTGTCAGAGCACCGCGTGCAATCTACTGTGCCACCAGATAGGAGTGGTGTGTTAACTAGTACTATTCTTATCAGTTTAATCCCTGTTACATCCCCTATCAGGGGACGTGTATATGGCATGGATTTTAGGAACCGGGAGATGGAAAAAAGATGCTTGGACACTCAGTACAGGTCGTTCTGCTTCAGCCTTTTTATACGAGGGTCCCCGACCCTCAACAGGCACGACAGCATGAAAGACCCCATATGCCATTACTTCCTTTTGCATAATCGAGTACAGGTATAGCATCGATTTTAGGAACCTGGAGATAATTTTAGGAACAGGGAAATGGAAAAAGATGCTTGGACACCCAATACAGGTCGTTCTCCTTCAGCCTTTTTATATGAGGGTCCCACCCTCAACAGGCACGATAGTATGAAAGACCCCATATGCCATTACTTCCTTTTGCACAATTGAGTACAGGTATGGCATCAATTTTAGGAACCCGGAGATAATTTTTAGGAACCGGGAGATGGAAAAAGATGCTTGGACACCCAGTACAGGTCGTTTTCCTTCAGCCTTTTTATACGAGTGTCCCCGACCCTCAACAGGCACGATAGTATGAAAGACCCCATATGCCATTACTTCCTTTTGCACAATCGAGTACAGGTATGGCATCATTTTTAGGAACCCGGAGATAATTTTTGGGAACCAGGAGATGGAAAAAGATGCTTGGACACCCAGTACAGGTCGTTCTCCTTCAGCCTTTTTATACGAGGGTCCCCGACCCTCAACAGGCACGACAGCATGAAAGACCCAATATACCATGACTTCCTTTTGCACAATCGAGTACAGGTATGGCATCGTTTTTAGGAACCTGGAGATAATTTTTAGGAACCGGGAGATGGAAAAAGATGCTTGGACACCCAGTACAGGTCGTTCTCCTTCAGCCTTTTTATACGCGGGTCCCCGACCCTCAACAGGCACGACAGCATGAAAGACCCCATATGCCATGACTTCCTTTTGCACAATCGAGTACAGGTATGGCATTGTTTTTAGGAACCCGGAGATAATTTTTAGGAACCAGGAGATGGAAAAAGATGCTTGGACACCCAGTACAGGTCGTTCTCCTTCAGCCTTTTTATACGAGGGTCCCCGACCCTCAACAGGCACGACAGCATGAAAGACTCCATATGCCATTACTTCCTTTTGCACAATCGAGTACAGGTATGGCATCGATTTTAGGAACCCGGAGATAATTTTTAGGAACCGGGAGATGGAAAAAGATGCTTGGTCGATCCGGCCACGAGATAGATAGATACATAGATTATATAGATAGATCAATAGATGCAATAGATACATTTGATGATAGATACAATAGATAGATAGATAGATTTGATAGATAAATAGATAGATTTGATAGATAGATAGATAATTTCCCAGACAGAGAATTACAAGACGTGCGGTCTGTGACCCATGGTAAGGTTCCCAGAGGCAGTTGCAGAGCCCGAGGCTCTGATTAGAACAGAGCACTCTGGAACGTATCTGCCCTCGGCCGAAATCGGAACATTCTTTAGCTTTCTGTCTGTCGGCCAAATGTCCGTCTGCCAAATGTCCATCTGCCAAATGTCCTTCTGCATTTTGTCAGAGCACCGCATGCAATCTACTGTGCCAACAGATATGAGTGGTCTGTCAAGTAGTACTATTGTTATCAGTTTAATACCTGTTACGTCCCCTATCAGGGTAGGTGTATATGGCATGGATTTTAGGAACCGGGAGATGGAAAAAGATGCTTGGTCGGTCCGGCCATGAGATAGATAGATTTGATAGATAGATAGATACATAGATTAGAAAGATAGATCAATAGATGCAATAGATAAATTTGATAGATACGATAGATAGATAGATTTGATAGATAAATAGATAGATTTGATAGATAGATAATTTTCCTGACAGAGAATTTTACAAGACGTGCGGTCTGAGACCCATGGTAAGGTTACATCCTTTTGCACAATCGAGTACTGGTTGGGGATTGCCTTTTGTGCAAAGAAATTTTGGCCGTGTACCTTCCACTGCGGTGTCCCCTATCAGGGGATGTGTATATGGCATGGATTTTAGGAACTGGGAAATGGAAAAAGATGCTTGGTTGGTCCTCCTACTTCAAATTTGGGGCACTGTGCGTGCAATCTACTGTGCCACCAGATATGAGTGGTGTGTTAAGTAGTACTATTCTTAGCAGTTTAATCCCTGTTATGTGCCTTTTTTTTTGGTTTGGGTTTTGAAGCCACAGTGCAGCACCAAAGGCCAGAAAAATTAGGCATGTACACATGCCTGAAAAATTAGATATTGTTGCAGCCGCTGCTGTAGCAGCGGCCAGAAAAATTGATGTTTGTTTGACAGTTAGAAAGTGCCCTAAAACATTGCGGCTTGAACCCTAGTTGTTGGCGGATAAGTCACGCAAGTCATCCGGCATTCAAAGATAAAATACAGCAGCGTGTGGACCATTTTTAGCCCAAGGCAGCTCATCTCATCAGGCCTTTTTTACTCGAATGTATCGCCCACTGTCAGTCCCTTCGGGATCCATCCCTCATTCATTTTAATAAAGGTGAGATAATCAAGACTTTTTTGACCTAGGCGACTTCTCTTCTCAGTGACAATACCTCCTGCTGCACTGAAGGTCCTTTCTGACAGGACACTTGAAGCAGGGCAGGCCAGAAGTTCGATTGCAAATTGGGATAGCTCAGGCCACAGGTCAAGCCTGCACACCCAGTAGTCAAGGGGTTCATTGCTCCTCAGAGTGTCGAGATCTGAAGTTAATGCGAGGTAGTCTGCTACATGTCGGTTGAGTCGTTCTCTGAGGCTGGATCCCGAAGGGCTGTGGCGATGCATAGGAGTTAAAAAGGTCCGCATGTCCTCCATCAACAACACGTCTGGAAAGCATCCTGTCCTTGCCGGCATGGTTGTGGGAGGAGTATTACTTTCATCTCTTCCCCGTTAGATTCCCATTGTGCTGTGACATCACCTTTATACGCTGTGTAGAGCATACTTTTTAATTTATTTTTGAATTGCTCCATCCTTTCCGACTTGCGGGAATTCGGTAACATTTCAGTCACTTTATGCTTATACCGGGGGTCTAGTAGCGTGGACACCCAGTACAGTTCGTTCTCCTTCAGCATTTTTATACGAGTGTCCCTCAACAGGCAAGACAGCATGAAAGACCCCATTTGCTCAAGGTTGGATGCCGAGCTACTCATGTCCCGTTCCTTGTCCTCACTGATCTCACTGAAGGTATCTTCTTCCCCTCAGCCACGTACAACACCACGGGTACCAGATAGGTGACAACAACGAGCACCCTGGGATGCCTGTTGTGCTTGGTCTTCCTCCTCCTCCTCAAAGCCACAATCCTCCTCTGACTCCTCTTCCTCACAATCCTCTTCCTGCGTTGCTGATAAGGCTGTTTCTGGTGGTGATGGAGACCACAACTCTTCCTCTTCCTCTTCATGCTCATCTACGGCCTGATCCAGCACTCTTCGCAGGGCACGCTCCAGGAAGAAAACAAATGGTATGATGTCGCTGATGGTGCCTTCGGTGCGACTGACTAGGTTTGTCACCTCCTCAAAAGGACGCATGAGCCTACCGGCATTGCGCATCAGCGTCCAGTAACGTGGCAAAAAAATTCCCAGCTCTCCAGAGGCTGTCCTAGCACCCCGGTCATACAAATACTCGTTAACAGCTTTTTCTTGTTGGAGTAGGCGGTCGAACATTATGAGTGTTGAATTCCAACGTGTCGGGCTGTCGCAAATCAAGCGCCTCGCTGGCAGGTTGTTTCGCCGCTGGATATCTGACAAGTGTGCCATGGCCGTGTAGGAACGCCTGAAATGGCCACACACCTTCCTGTCCTGCTTCATGACGTCCTGTAAGCCTGGGTACTTATGCACAAAGCGTTGTACAATCAGATTACACACATGTGCCATGCACGGCACATGTGTCAACTTGCCCAATTTCAATGCCGCCACCAAATTACTTCCATTGTCAAAAACCACTTTGTCGATCTCCAGTTGGTGCGGAGTCAGCCACTGATCCACCTGTGCGTTCAGGGTGGACAGGAGTGCTGCTGCAGTGTGACTCTATGATTTCAGGCAAGTCAACCCCAAGACGGCGTAACACTGCTGTATCCGGGATGTGGTATTGTACCTGGGGAGCTGGGGGGTGCCGTTGATGTGGAGCATGACACAGCAGCAGAAGAGGACTCAGCCGAGGAGGTTATGGAAGAGGATGGAGTAGGAGGAGTAGAAGAGGTGGCAGCAGGCCTGCCTGCAAGTCGTGGCGGTGTCACCAACTCCTCTGCAGAGCCAGGCATTCCATGTTTGGCAGCCGTCAGCAGGTTTACCCAATGCGCAGTGTAGGTGATATACCTGCCCTGACCATGCTTTGCAGACCAGCTATCAGTGGTCAGATGGACCCTTGCCCCAACACTGTGTGCCAGACATGCCATTACTTCCTTTCGCACAATCGAGTAAAGGTTGGGGATTGCCTTTTGTGCAAAGAAATTTCGGCTGGGTACCTTCCACTGCGGTGTCCCAATAGCTAAAAAATTTTTGAACGCCTCAGACTCCACCAGCTTGTATGGTAAAAGCTGGCGGGCTAACAGTTCAGAAAAGCCAGCAGTCAAACGCCGGGCAAGGGGGTGACTTGGGGACATTGGCTTCTTACGCTCAAACATGTCCTTGACAGACACCTGACTGTAGGCAGATGAGCAGGAACTGCTCCGGAAGAGAGACGGATTGGCGGATGGTTGAGAGGGGGCAAGGAGCACAGCAGTGGTTGACGTGGCTGAAGATGCTGGACCAGGAGGAGGATGGCGGCTTTGAGTTTGTGTGCTGCTTGTCCTCATGTGTTCATCCCATAGACGATTGTGATGTGAGATCATGTTCCTTCGTAAAGAAGTTGTACCTAGGTGGGTGTTGGACTTCCCACGACTCAGTTTCTTTTGGCACAGGTTGCAAATGGCATTGCTGTTGTCAGAGGCAGACACATAAAAAAATGCCACACTGCTGAGCTCTGCGATGACGGCATTCTGGTGGTGGCAAGAGCATGCGTTGATTGGCATGCTGTCTGGCTGACCCCAGGTGCCGATGCATGCTGTCTGACTGTGCCACTTGCTCCTTGCGACGACCTCCCCCTGCTTCCAACTCGTCTCCTCCTCCTGCTCCTCTCTGTCTCCCCAGCTGAACTTTCCACCTGTTCTTCTTCTCTTCTACCGGGCGCCCATGTGACAACCACGGACGCATCGTCATCATCAACCCCTTCACTTGTATCTAACAACTCAACAACGGAAGCAACGGCAGGTACAACATCATCATCATCACACCGTGCGTCGTCCATGTCTGTAATGCTGCCTGACTGAGACATATCACAGTTATCTACATCCTCTGTCAATGATGGTTGCGCATCACTCATTTGTTCACACTGAGGTGTGCATAACTCCTCTGACAGATCAAGTGAGGCAGCTGTGGTGCTAGTGTCGGTGGTGGCGGCAGGCGGGCGAGTGGTAAGTTGAGAGGTGCCCGAAGCTAAGCTAGAGGAGGAGGATGGTGTGTCAAGGTTACGAGCGGAACTGTAGAAGATTGGGTGTCCTGTGTTATAAAGTCAACTATTTCATCAGAACTTTTCGTGTTCATGGTACGTGGCCTAACACTGGGCAATATTCTATGGCCAAAGGGAATCACAGCACCACGACCACGATGGCCCCTGCGGGTTGGCCTGCCTCTGCCTGTCATTTTTTTTTCAATTAGTGCTACTATGCGTGCAAGCTACTGTGAGTGGGCACAGTATATGCTGTGAGCCTGACACAAAAAACCAGACTGATGTTTCACTGTCAAAAATGTATTTTATTTTTTTAAATGTACACTGACACTACTATTAAACAAGATAATATGAGTGGTGGCACTGGTCAAGTGGGCACAGTATACGCTGTGAGCCTGACACAAAAAAGCAGACATGTTTCACAGTCAAAATAGTTTTTTTTATTTTTAAAATGTACACTTACACTACTATTAAACAAGATAATATGAGTGGTGGCACTGGACAAGTGGGCACAGTATATGCTGTGAGCCTGACACAAAAAAGCAGACTTATGTTTCACAGTCAAAATAGTTTTTTTATTTTTAAAATGTACACTTACACTACTATTAAACAAGATAATGTGAGTGGTGGCACTGGACAAGTGGGCACATTATACGCTGTGAGCCTGACACAAAAAAGCAGACTGATGTTTCACAGTCAAAATAGTTATTTTAGTTTTAAAATGTACACTTACACTACTATTACACAAGATAATATGAGTGGTGGCACTGGGCAAGTGGGCACAGTATACGCTGTGAGTCTGACACAAAAAAACAGACTGATGTTTCACAGTCAAAATAGTTTTTTATTTTTAAATGTACACTTACACTACTATTAAACAAGATAATATGAGTGGTGGCACTGGGCAAGTGGGCACAGTATACGCTGTGAGCCTGACACAAAAAAAGCAGACTGATGTTTCACAGTCAAAATAGTTTTTTTATTTTTAAATGTACACTTACACTACTATTAAACAAGATAATATGAGTGGTGGCACTGGGCAAGTGGGCACAGTATACGCTGTGAGCCTGACACAAAAAAGCAGACTGATGTTTCAGAGTCAAAATAGTTTTTTAATTTTTAAAATGTACACTTACACTACTATAAAACAAGATAATATGAGTGGTGGCACTGGACCAGTGGGCACAGTATAGGCTGTGAGCCTGACACAAAAAAGCAGACTGATGTTTCACAGTCAAAATAGTTTTTTATTTTTAAATGTACACTTACACTACAATTAAACAAGATAATATGAGTGGTTGCACTGGGCAAGTGGGCACAGTATACGCTGTGAGTGTGACACAAAAAAGCAGACTGATGTTTCACAGTCAAAATAGTTTTTTTATTTTTAAAATGTACACTTACACTACTATAAAACAAGATAATTTGAGTGGTGGCGATAATTTGAGTGGTGGCACTGGACCAGTGGGCACAGTATACGCTGTGAGCCTGACACAAAAAAGCAGACTGATGTTTCACAGTCAAAATAGTTTTTTTTATTTTTAAATGTACACTTACACTACTATTAAACAAGATAATATGAGTGGTGGCACTGGGCAAGTGGGCACAGTATACACTGTGAGCCTGACACACACGCTGGCAGTGGCAGGCTGGCCTGGCAACTGCAATTAGATTACACTAGCAGACTGATGTAAAAGGTTTTTTTAAAAAAAATTACACTACTGTTACACCAGATATGACTGGTGGTGGCACTGAGAAAGAAGGCACAGTATATGCTGTGAGCCTCACACACAGGCTGGCAGTAGCAGGCTGGCCTGGCAACTGAAATTAGATTACACTAGCAGACTGATATAAAAGTTTTTTTTTAAAAAATGTACACTACTGTTAATCCAGATATGACTGGTGGTGGCACTGAGCAAGTAAGCACAGTATATGCTGTGAGCCTGACACACAGGCTGGCAGTGGCAGGCTGGCCTGGCAACTGAAATTAGATTACACTAGCAGACTGATGTAAAAGTTTTTTTTTTAAATTTACACTATTGTTACACCAGATATGAGTGGTGGCACTGAGCAAGTAGGCACAGTATATGCTGTGAGCCTGACACACAGGCTGGCAGTGGCAGGCTGGCCTGGCAACTGAAATTTGATTACACTAGCAGACTGATGTAAAAGTTTTTTTTTTTAAATTTACACTACTGTTAATCCAGATATGAGTGGTGGCACTGAGAAAGTAGGCACAGTATATGCTGTGAGCCTGACACACAGGCTGGCAGTGGCAGGAAGGCAACTGCTATTAGATTACACTAGCAAACTGATGTAAAAGTTTTTTTTTTTTTAATTTACACTACTGCTACACCAGATATGAGTGGTGGCACTGAGCAAGTAGGCACAGTATACAGTGGGGAAAAAAAGTATTTAGTCAGCCACCAATTGTGCAAGTTCTCCCACTTAAGAAGATGAGAGAGGCCTATAATTTTCATCATAGGTATAACTCAACTATGAGAGACAAAATGTGGAAACAAATTCAGACAATCACATTGTCTGATTTGGAAAGAATTTATTTGCAAATTATGGTGGAAAATAAGTATTTGGTCAATATCAAAAGTTCATCTCAATACTTTGTTATATATCCTTTGTTGGCAATGACAGAGGTCAAACGTTTTCTGTAAGTCTTCACAAGGTTGTCACACACTGTTGCTGGTTTGTTGGCCCATTCCTGCATGCAGATCTCCTCTAGAGCAGTGATGTTTTGGCGCTGTCGCTGGGCAACACAAACTTTCAACTCCCTTCAAAGGTTTTCTATGGGGTTGAGATCTGGAGACTTGTTAGGCCACTCCAGGACCTTGAAATGCTTCTTACGAAGCCACTCCTTCGTTACCCGGGCAGTGTGTTTGGGATCATTGTCATGCTGAAAGACCCAGCCATGTTTCATCACTCAAAATCTCACGATACATGGCCCCATTCATTCCTTCATGTACACGGATCAGTCGTCCTGTTCCCTTTGCAGAGAAACAGCCCCAAAGCATGATGTTGCCACCCCCCTGCTTCACAGTAGGTATGGTGTTCTCTCTCCTCCAAACACAACAAGTTGTGTTTCTACCAAACAGTTCTACTTTTGTTTCATCTGACCATATGACATTCTCCCAATCTGCTTCTGGATCATCCAAATGCTCTCTAGCATACTTCAGATGGGCCCGGACATGTACTGGCTTAAGCAGGGGGACACGTCTGGCACTGCAGGATCTGAGTCCCTGGCGGCGTAGTGTGTTACTGATGGTAGCCTTTGTTATGTTGGTCCCAGCTCTCTGCAGGTCATTCACTAGGTCCCCCTGTGTGGTTCTGGGAAGTTTGCTCACCATTCTTGTGATCATTTTGACCCCACGGGGTGAGATCTTGCGTGAATCCCCAGATCGAGGGAGATTATCAGTGGACTTGTATGTCTTCCATTTTCTAATTATTGCTCCCACAGTTGATTTCTTCACACCAAGCTGCTTGCCTATTGCAGATTCAGTCTTCCCAGCCTGGTGCAGGTCTACAATTTTGTTTCTGGTGTCCTTCAACAGCTCTTTGGTCTTCACCATAGTGGAGTTTGGAGTGTGTCTGTTTGAGGTTGTGGACAGGTGTCTTTTATACTGATAACAAGTTCACACAGGTGCCATTAATACAGGTAATGAGTGGAGGACAGAGGAGCCTCTTAAAGAAGAAGATACAGGTCTGTGAGAGCCAGAAATATTGCTTGTTTGTAGATGACCAAATACTTATTTTCCACCATAATTTGCAAATACATTCTTTCCGAATCAGACAATGTGATTGTCTGGATTTGTTTCCACATTTTGTCTCTCATAGTTGAGGTATACCTATGATAAAAATTGCAGGCCTCTCTCATCTTCTTAAGTGGGAGAACTTGCACAATTGGTGGCTGACTAAATACTTTTTTTCCCCACTGTATGCTGTGAGGCAGGCTGGCCTGGCAACTGAAATTAGATTACACTAGCAGACTGATGTAAAAGTTTTTTTTTTTTAAATTTACACTAATGTTACACCAGATATGAGTGGTGGCACTGAGCAAGTAGGCACAGTATATCCTGCGAGCCTGACACACAGGCTGGCAGTGGCAGGCGGGCAACTGCTATTAGATTACACTAGCAAACTGATGTTAAAGTTTTTTTTAAAAAATTTACTCTACTGTTACACCAGATATGAGTGATGGCACTGAGCAAGTAGGCACAGTATATGTTGTGAGCCTGACACACAGGCTGGCAGTGGCAGGCTGGCCTGGCAACTGAAATTAGATTACACTAGCAGACTGATGTAAACGTTTTTTTTTTTTTTTAAATTTACACTAATATTTTATTGAACAACGTAGCCGAATATTAGTAATATGAAGGTTCAAATAAAAAGTTGGTCCATTTAAGAATTTATAGATTTTAACAATGTTAACATTTAAGAATATCCGTGCAAATAATGCTACAAGACCAAATCTTTTAAAAGATCTAATAATCCACCTATATTGGAGATAATGTATATTTTTGGTTTATATACAGATATTTTTTTAGAAATAGATGTATAAAAAAGAAAAGCTTAATCTATGAGTAAGATGTGCAATATTGTTTTTTCTCACTAAGAAATAGATGGTATACATAAAATAAGAGGAGAATGTGAAAAAAGAATTCCACCTTATAGGGACATTTACCGATTCCACCTTAAA
Organism: Bombina bombina; assembly: GCF_027579735.1. Classification (NCBI taxonomy): domain Eukaryota; kingdom Metazoa; phylum Chordata; class Amphibia; order Anura; family Bombinatoridae; genus Bombina; species Bombina bombina. The sequence continues at coordinate 823,822,469 of NC_069504.1, forward strand.
AAAGAAAAAAAGAGAAAAAAGTGAAAATGTGACTTTTTTTCTTAACCAATGAAATTCCTCCAACACATTTATAAGAGAGCAATCCACCACAATTAAACCATCTTGATAAAGCCACCAGGAGTGGCGAAACGCGTTTATGGTACAATAGAAGATTAAACAGAAGAAATTCCAAGTTTGTAAAACAAACAGGAATGGAGGATTACAGAAGATTCTATTTGGGACTACTTTTACAAGCCAAAAACTCTGCGCAGAGTGAAGGAGTAAGGATATCAGACGGATCTACTTTACACAATTTCCCGGATCTAGCGTGTGACGTCACCGGCTGGCCGTGAGCTGCAGAGACACTAGTGCTACCAGAAGTAAGTTTGCATCAAAGAACAGGTAAGCACTTGAGAGTGTGTCAGCCCGGCAGCGCGGATAAGACTCACACGGTTGTTATTGACACTACCCGGGACATTCAAAGAACTCGAACGTCTTATTACGGCACTTATAGAATTGTGGCCAAAAAGAGGAATTATTTCTTGCAACAGCTTTAATGAAAACTTGTTCCCTACGAACCTAACACTATCCTATTGGGAATCGAAAAGTACCATTAGTTTATGGTGGAATATACATATAAGGTTCATCAAAATTAGACGCACATTCTCCAATAACCTTTTTCATACTTTTTAGATAATATATATTTTTAATATTTTTAAGGAATTTTTTAATACTGCAAACAATCAAAGTGACCGGTCACCTAGGATCTATATATGTGTTTTTTAGACTTTATGCCAATTTAATAAACCAGTTAAATTTATTACATTTTAGTTTATCTTTATTTTTAGTATATGTCTGTTATTTTTATTGAATGCACCTGGGTATTCATTTCCTAATCAATATATATTTACATTGGGGATAACCCAACATTGTCATTTATATCTAATATACATAATATTTCATACATAGTATGTTTATCTGTATCTAGGGTCATAGCGGAACATTTGTTGTTTTTTCTATATCTTGTCAACATTTTATTCATCTATAGTATGCAACCTGTATATCTACAAGAAAGAAAGTACGCATAACCTCCAATCAGTCTCCAATACCTTATAGTATTCAAGCAATTTCTTTTTTATTATATTCTGCATACTCCTATTAGGGGTTGGTAGAATCTTTGAAATAGGGGATTATATCGCCATTCAATCATACATAGTATGCAACTCCCCATCCATAAAACAGAATCAGTATTATCCAAAATTTAAGGCAAGCACATACATGGTATTGTCATTTTTTTCCTGTTTATAATCATCCCCGTGCTGTATAGCGCATTTACACGTTTTTTCTAAAAATTGCATCTTTTATCCACACTGTATTTTGGGAACAGAGTAGTGTATATGCAGGGGTAAAATTTGCGCAAAAATATCTTTTTACTTTCCGGCAGTGGCAGGCTGGCCTGGCAACTGAAATTAGATTACACTAGCAGACTGATGTAAAAGTTTTTTTGTTTTTTTAAAAATTTACACTACTGTTACACCAGATATGACTGGTGGCACTGAGCAAGTAGGCACAGTATATGCTGTGAGCCTGACACACAGACTGGCAGTGGCAGGCTGGCCTGGCAACTGAATTTAGATTACACTAGCAGACTGATGTAAAAGTTTTTTTTTTTTTAATTTACACTAATGTTACACCAGATATGACTGGTGGTGGCACTGAGCAAGTAGGCACAGTATATGCTGTGAGCCTGACACACAGGCTGGCAGTGGCAGGCTGGCCTGGCAACTGAAATTAGATTACACTAGCAGACTGATGTAAAAGTTTTTTTTTTTTTTAAATTTACACTACTGTTACACCAGATATGACTGGTGGCACTGAGCAAGTAGGCACAGTATATGCTGTGAGCCTGACACACAGACTGGCAGTGGCAGGCTGGCCTGGCAACTGAATTTAGATTACACTAGCAGACTGATGTAAAAGTTTTTTTTTTTTAATTTACACTAATGTTACACCAGATATGACTGGTGGTGGCACTGAGCAAGTAGGCACAGTATATGCTGTGAGCCTGACACACAGGCTGGCAGTGGCAGGCTGGCCTGGCAACTGAAATTAGATTACACTAGCAGACTGATGTAAAAGTTTTTTTTTTTTTTTAAATTTACACTACTGTTACACCAGATATGACTGGTGGCACTGATAAAGTAGGCACAGTATATGCTGTGAGCCTGACACACAGGCTGGCAGTGGCAGGCTGGCCTGGCAACTGAAATTAGATTACACTAGCAGACTGATGTAAAAAAATTTTTTTTTAAATTTACACTACTGTTACACCAGCCAGATATGAGTGGTGGCACTGAGCAAGTAGGCACAGTGTATGCTGTGATCCTGACACACAGGCTGGCAGTGGCAGGCTGGCCTGGCAACTGAAATTAGATTACACTAGCAGACTGATGTAATTTTTTTTTTTTTTAATTTACACTATTGTTACACCAGATATGAGTGGTGGCACTGAGGATGTAGGCACAGTATATGCTGTGAGCCTGACACACAGGCTGGCAGTGGCAGGCTGGCCTGGCAACTGAAATTAGATTACACTAGCAGACTGATGTAAAAGATTTTTTTTTTTTAAATTTATACTAATGTTACACCAGATATGCCTGATGGTGGCACTGAGCAAGTAGGCACAGTATATGTTGTGAGCCTGACACACAGGCTAGCAGTCGCAGGCAGGCAACTGCTATTAGATTACACTAGCAGACTGATGTAAAAGTTTTTTTTTTTAAATTTACACTACTGTTACACCAGCCAGATATGAGTGGTGGCACTGAGCAAGTAGGCACAGTGTATGCTGTGAACCTGACACACAGGCTGGCAGTGGCAGGCTGGCCTGGGAACTGAAATTAGATTACACTAGCAGACTGATGTAAATTTTTTTTAAAAAAAATTTACACTACTGTTATATCAGATATGACTGGTGGCACTGAGCAAGTAGGCACAGTATATGCTGTGAGCCTGACACACAGGCTGGCAGTGGCAGGCGGGCAACTGCTATTAGATTACACTAGCAAACTGATGTTAAAGTTTTTTTTTTTAAATTTACTCTACTGTTAAACCAGATATGAGTGATGACACTGAGCAAGTAGGCACAGTATATGCTGTGAGCCTGACACACAGACTGGCAGTGGCAGGCTGGCCTGGCAACTGAAATTAGATTAAACTAGCAGACTGATGTAAAAATTTTTTTTTTTTAATTTACACTACTGTTACACCAGATATGACTGGTGGCACTGAGCAAGTAGGCACAGTATATGCTCTGAGCCTGACACACAGGCTGGCAGTGGCAGGCTGGCCTGGCAACTGAAATTAGATTACACTAGCAGACTGATGTAAAAGTTTTTTGTTTTTTTTTAAATTTACACTAATATTACACCAGATATGAGTGGTGGCACTGAGCAAGTAGGCACAGTATATGCTGTGAGCCTGACACACAGGCTGGCAATGGCAGGCTGGCCTGGCAACTGAAATTAGATTACACTAGCAGACTGATGTAAAAATTTTTTTTTTTATATTTACACTACTGTTACACCAGATATGACTGGTGGCACTGAGCAAGTAGGCACAGTATATGCTGTGAGCCTGACACACAGGCTGGCAGTGGCAGGCGGGCAACTGCTATTAGATTACACTAGCAAACTGATGTTAAAGTTTTTTTAAAAAAATTTACTCTACTGTTACACCAGATATGAGTGATGGCACTGAGCAAGTAGGCACAGTATATGCTGTGAGCCTGACACACAGGCTGGCAGTGGAAGGCTGGCCTGGCAACTGAAATTAGATTACACTAGCAGACTGATGTAAAAGTTTTTTTTTTTAAATTTACACTAATATTACACCAGATATGAGTGGTGGCACTGAGCAAGTAGGCACAGTATATGCTGTGAGCCTGACACACAGGCTGGCAGTGGCAGGCTGGCCTGGCAACTGAAATTAGATTACACTAGCAGACTGATGTAAAAGTTTTTTGTTTTTTTTTAAATTTACACTAATATTACACCAGATATGAGTGGTGGCACTGAGCAAGTAGGCACAGTATATGCTGTGAGCCTGACACACAGGATGGCAGTGGCAGGCTGGCAACTGATATTAGATTACACTAGCAGACTGATGTAAAAGTTGTTTTTTTTTAATTTACACTACTGTTACACCAGCCAGATATGAGTGGTGGCACTGAGCAAGTAGGCACAGTATATGCTGTGAGCCTGACACACAGGCTGTCAGTGGCAGGCTGGCCTGGCGACTGAAATTAGATTACACTAGCAGACTAATGTAAAAGTTTTTTTTTTTAAATTTACACTAATGTTACACCAGATATGAGTGGTGGCACTGAGCAAGTAGGCACAGTATATGATGTGAGCCTGACACACAGGCTAGCAGTGGCAGGCTGGCCTGGCTACTGAAATTAGATTACACTAGCAGACTGATTTAAATTTTTTTTTGTTAAATTTACACTACTGTTACATCAGATATGACTGGTGGCACTGAGCAAGTAGGCACACTATATGCTGTGAGCCTGACACACAGGCTGGCAGTGGCAGGCGGGCAACTGCTATTAGATTACACTAGCAAACTGATGTTAAAGTTTTTTTTTTTTTATTTACTCTACTGTTAAACCAGATATGAGTGATGGCACTGAGCAAGTAGGCACAGTATATGCTGTGAGCCTGACACACAGACTGGCAGTGGCAGGCTGGCCTGGCAAATGAAATTAGATTACACTAGCAGACTGATGTAAAAAATTTTTTTAAAAAATTTACACTACTGTTACACCAGATATGACTGGTGGCACTGAGCAAGTAGGCACAGTATATGCTGTGAGCCTGACACACAGGCTGGCAGTGGCAGGCTGGCCTGGCAACTGAAATTAGATTACACTAGCAGACTGATGTAAAAGTTTTTTTTTTTTTTTTAAATTTACACTAATATTACACCAGATATGAGTGGTGGCACTGAGCAAGTAGGCACAGTATATGCTGTGAGCCTAACACACAGGCTGGCAGTGGCAGGCTGGCCTGGCAACTGAAATTAGATTACACTAGCAGACTGATGTAAAAAATTTTTTTTTTACATTTACACTACTGTTACACCAGATATGACTGGTGGCACTGAGCAAGTAGGCACAGTATATGCTGTGAGCCTGACACACAGGCTGGCAGTGGCAGGCGGGCAACTGCTATTAGATTACACTAGCAAACTGATGTTAAAGTTTTTTTTTAAAAATTTACTCTACTGTTACACCAGATATGACTGGTGGTGGCACTGAGCAAGTAGGCACAGTATATGCTGTGAGCCTGACACACAGGCTGGCAGTGGCAGGCTGGCCTGGCAACTGAAATTAGATTACACTAGCAGACTGATGTAAAAGTTTTTTTTTTTTTTTAAATTTACACTAATATTACACCAGATATGAGTGGTGGCACTGAGCAAGTAGTCACAGTATATGCTGTGAGCCTGACACACAGGATGGCAGTGGCAGGCTGGCAACTGATATTAGATTACACTAGCAGACTGATGTAAAAGTTTTTTTTTTTTTTAATTTACACTACTGTTACACCAGCCAGATATGAGTGGTGGCACTGAGCAAGTAGGCACAGTATATGCTGTGAGCCTGACACACAGGCTGCAGTGGCAGGCTGGCCTGGCGACTGAAATTAGATTACACTAGCAGACTAATGTAAAAGTTTTTTTTTTAAATTTACATTAATGTTACACCAGATATGAGTGGTGGCACTGAGCAAGTAGGCACAGTATATGATGTGAGCCTGACACACAGGCTAGCAGTGGCAGGCTGGCCTGGCTACTGAAATTAGATTACACTAGCAGACTGATGTAAAAGTTTTTTTTTTAAATTTACACTAATGTTACACCAGATATGAGTGGTGGCACTGAGCAAGTAGGCACAGTATATGCTGTGAGCCTGACACACAGGCTGGCAGTGGCAGGCAGGCAGGCAGGCAACTGCTATTAGATTACAAAGAAATAAAAACGACTGATGTAGCCCTAAAAAGGGCTTTTTGGGGTGCTGTCCTTACAGCAGAGGTCAGATGAGTCCTTTAGGACTGTAGTGGACACTGAATACACTAGCCTAGCTATCGATTTCCCTATTAAATTAGCAGCAGCTACACTGTCCCTCCTCTCACTAGCAATGCAGCTTCCGAATTAATCTAAAATGGCTGCTGTCCATGAGGTGTAAGCGTCTGGGAGGGAGGGTCTGCTGCTGATTGGGTGGAATGTGCCTGCTGACTGTGAGATACAGGGTCAAAGTTTAGGCAATGATGACGAATAGGGGGCGGTTCGAACATCGCATATGTTCGCCCGCCGCTGCGAACGCGAACAAGCTATGTTCGCCGGGAACTGTTCTCCGGCGAACTGTTCACGACATCACTAAACAGAAGTTCAGGTAGAAAATATAAGCACCCAGGAGCACACACAGTAACACCTATACTTGGGCAAAGTGCATAAAGTGAGAGGTACTTACATATGCGCAGGTTCGTGCCAAGAACATCAAACAGGAGAGCGACATCAGAGGCCAGAAGCGACGTGCGGCGATGATAGCCACAAAAACCACCGCAGCCATGTCAATGGCAATGACAGGAGGAGTAGAGCCGCTGCCAAGACATAGCGGTGTGACACAGACCCCTTCTCAAAGGGTACTCCAGGGACCCTAATGTGGCTTGGAGGAATGAGCAGAATTAAACCTGGAGACCAAAGATGGAGCATGCACATCATGGGCTGGAATCCAGGAACGATCCGCTACAGAGTAACCCTTCCAATCCACTAGGTATTGAAGTTGCCTACATCTGACTCTGAAGTCTAGGATTTTAGCAACCTGAAAAGGCACAAACAGTAGCTCGATGATGATCGGCAAACCTCTTGTATCTGGATACTGCTGAATGTAACTGAGAGCAAATACTGGAGTGCCAGTGAGTGTTCTTTGCCAGCTCGGCCAGGGGCAACAATTCAGACCAATTGGTATGTAAACAATTTACATAGCTTCTGAGATAAGTTTTGAGATCTTTATTTATTCTCTGTGTTAGCCCATTAGTTTGGGGATGGTAACCAGAGGACAAGGAAACAGTGGTTCTATTCAACTTGCAAAAGCTCTCCAAAAGGTAGAGATGAATCGAGGACCTCTGTCAGAAACAATGTTCACAGGAATTCCATTAAGTTGTACCACATTTAACAGAAAATAGGGTTGATAATTCTTGGGTAGAGGGCAACTTGGTCAAGGGTATGAAATGAGCAAGTCTGGAAAATCAATCCGCCACAACCCAGATAATCGTATGATGGTCAGAAGGAGGGAGGGACACAACAAAATCCATTCTATGTGTGTCCAGGGTTGTTTAGGAGTAAACAATGTTTGGAGTAGGCCATGGAGCAAGGATCTGGGAGTCTAATTAGTAGCACAAGTCTGACAGGCCTTAACATAATCCTGGGTCCTGGGAGTCAGACTTCATAGTAGGCCACCATACATGTCGGGAAAGAAGTTTAAAGGTTCTTGTCAAACCAGGATGTTCTGATAGTTTGCTGTCATGAGCCCAGGATAGCACAGGAGTGTGAAGGTTCGGAGGTACAAAGAAGATATCAGGAGCCGGAGGGTCTTCAGGAGGTTTTCTAGACTGGGCACATTGCAGTCTTTGAAGAAGAGAGGTGTTAAGGTGAGCAAGCACACAGGACGGAGGAATGATGTGTTTGATAGGTGCTTCAGAAGAGTCGTTAGGCTGAGGAAACTGATGGGAAAGAGCATCAGCCTTTTTATTCTTGGTCCCAGGAAGATAAGAGACTCTGAAGTTAAAATGATTAAAGAACAAGGCCCACCTGGCCTGTCAAGGATGGAGTCGATGAGCAGTCTCTAGGTATGTCAGAGTCTTGGTTTCAGTGAGAATCTGAATGGGATTGGCGGTACCTTCTAGCCAATGACGCCATTCAGTAGGGGTCATCTTAATGACTAAGAATTCGTGATTACCCACATCGTAATTCCTCTCTGCAGGAGTAAACCGTTTGGAAAAAAAAGGCTACAGGGTGCAACTTGAAGCTTAAATGGTCCCTTTGGGTTAAGACTGCACCAGCTCCTATCTCAGAGGCATCAACCTCTAGAGTGAACTGTAGGTTAGGATCAGGATGGCGGAGCACAGGAGCAGAACAAAATACCTTTTTCAGATGAGAGAAAGCATCCACAGCTACTGGAGGCCAATTCTTGCAGTCTCTGTTACGTTTAGTTAACTCAGTGAGTGGAGCAACGATTTGGGAGAAGTTCTTTATAAACTTGCAATAATAGTTGGAAAACCACAAGAATCTCTGTTTTTCCTTTAATGAGGTGGGTCGAGGCCATTGCAGAACTGCGGTTAGCTTTGAAGGATCTATGGCAAAACCCTCCTTTGAGATGACATATCCAAGGAACTGGATCTGGACTTGATCAAACTCACATTTCTCCAGCTTGGCTACCAGAGAATTGTTTCTGAGATGAAGAAGTACTTGTTTTACATGCTCATGATGCACCTCATGGGTGGTGGAGTATTTGAGGATGTCATCCAAATGGACGATGACAGTGCAATTAAGGAGGTCTCAGAAGACATCATTGATGAATGCTTGAAAGAAAGCATGGGCATTGCGCAACCCAAAAGGCATTACGAGGTATTTGTAATGCCCTGCTCCCTTGTTGAAGGCAGTCTTCCACTCATGTCCCGGGAAGATACGAATTAGATTGTACGCCCCACATAGATCCAATTTTGTAAAGAAGCAAGCATTTTAAAGTGAATGATATAATTCAGTGATCAAAGGAATAGGATAACTGTTCTTGATTGTAATGTTGTTTAGAGCTCTGTAGTCAATACAGGGTCTCAGACCACCATCCTTTTTACTGAAAAAAAAGAAGCCAGCCCCGGCAGGAGAGGAGAAAGGGTGAATAAAGCTTTAGCTGGGTTCTCTTACAGTATATATATTTCTCCATGGCCTTGGTTTCAGCTTTGGAGAGCGGATAAGTCCTCCCTTTAGGAAGTGGGGCTCTAGGAAAGAGGTCAATTTTGCAGTCATAAGGACGGTGAGGTGGCAGCACATTAGCTACTTTATTTTCAAACATATCCATAAATTCTGCATATACCGAGGGAAGATTAGAAGGGGTCAGAAGGCTGGCTATAGGGATGTGATGCAGCAGGGTAACCTTAGCCAGGCAGGAGTAAAAACAGGATTTACCCCAGGAGACCAAATGTCCCTCAGGCCAGTCAAATTAAGGATTGTGTTTACATAGCCAAGGAAGAGCAAGTATAACTGGTTGTGCAGGAGAATTAATTATTATTATACTTTATTTATGAAGCGCCATCATATTCTGCAGTGCTGTCCATGGATACTGTAACAATAACAGTATTAACTTGAGTAACTGTTAAATTTAAAGACAATAAAATTGTGTTTTGTAACACCAAATCAGAAAGTGAACACTATGTGAAGTGACACCAGGTTGATTTGGTGTAAATTAAGCCTTTTAATATTGGTAGGATTCTGAACTGTTTAGCTAACAGTCAGATACAAACAGCACAGGAAATTAGTAAGTTAGCAATGTACTTTGTAGTTCAGGAATAAATGCAAGTAGTAGTCATACAGTCATTAGACATAGAACTCTTATACTTTAGTTAACTAACCAGATCAGATATGCTTGTCTCCCTTCAGTTGAGGCTGCAGCTGACATGCAGAGATGAGATCCTGTGTTGAGGGAGAGAGGCGCAGTGTTTGGAGTGTGATGTCACCACAATCACTTATCCAGAGCTCAGAAGGATTTCTGACAATATTAAAGCTGAAACAATTATGGAACAAGGTTTGAGAGTTACCTTTGATGAGATTGGATATTACACTCTTTAGTTAGGTAAATCAGTCTGTGAAAATGTGGAACAGGCTGCAGTCTGATTAGCTGAGTGCAGCTGGAAGTCTGTGAAAACTGCAGGCATCCGGTTCAGGGAGAGATGAAACAGAAAGGCTGAATCAGTCTGAAATATAAATAAACACTCTGAAATGATTAGATTAGGTTTGCTCACACAGATAGAAATAGTTGAATAGTACTTTGAAATCCTTAGGTTGTTTAAAGTATAGTTAAATTGGTAGTTAGCTCAGGAACAAGTATGTCTCTCAGGGAGTTTTACAAATTACTAAGCAAAGCTTGGGGGTGTGAGCAGGTGTGATAAAGGGAGTGTGTACCTGTAAATGGTTAGTACACCTTAAAGGAAAAGCAGCATAACTGAAATACTCTGACAGGACCCCCTCCTCAAGCAAGCTGATCCTCAGCTTGAGGTCGAGGACGGTCTGGGTTGCGACGATGGAAAAGGGATACCAATCTAGGTGCAGAAAGATTGCTAGATGGTTCCCAACTATCCTCCTCCTCTGTGAAGTTTTTCCATCTAATTAGATATTGGAGAACCCCACCGGACATTCGGGAATCCAAGATCCTTTCAACTTCAAAGACATCATTTTCAGATGGTACCAACGTTGTGGGCAATGGGGGAACAGAAGACCTAGTGGGATGGTAGGGTTTCAACATAGAAACATGGAAAGTGGGGTGGATCTTCATGGTTGTCGGAAGCTGTAACGTGACAGCATTGACATTTACCACTTTAGTGATAAGGAAAGGACCACAATATTTCTGAGTGAACTTTTTACTTGGCAGATGAAACTTCAGATTCTTCGTCGACAACCATACTTGATCACCTATTTTATATTCTGGTGGTTTCCTATGTCTCAAGTCATAGTAAAATTTCTGGGAATTTTGCGCCTTTCCAATATTTTCTTTGATGATACGGAAGTTTTCTAATAGGGTGTTCTTTAGTTCATCCACCATAGGTGAGTCTGCTGGTGTTGAAGATAAAGAAGTGAAGCTGGGATGGTACCCATAATTTGCATAGAACAGGGTCATCTTTGTAGAGGTGCTTGTTAAGTTGTTATATGCAAATTCTGCATAAGGTAAGTATTTCGTCCAATCTTGTTGTTGACATGAACAGAAACAGCGGAGGTATTCATCGAGCCACTGATTCACTCTCTCAGTCTGTCCATTCGCTTGAGGGTGATATGATGTTGTATAATGGTGTTGAATATTTAAGGCTTTGCATAGGTCTTTCCAGAAACGGGATGTAAACTGAGACCCTCTATCAGAAATAATTACGGAAGGTACCCCATGTAATTTTAGGATATGATTCAAGAAGAGAGTAGCAGTTTCAGATGATGATGGAATTTTGTGATATGGTAAAAAATGTGCCATTTTGGTGAATGTATCAATAACAACCATGATGGTATTCTGGTTATTGGAAGGTGGTAACTCTACAATAAAATCTATACCAATCTGCTGCCATGGAGAATTCGAAACTGGGAGGGACATAAGCAGTCCATAAGGTGTTGACCGGTCATTTTTTGAGATCTGACATATTACACAACTTTTAATGTATTCCTTGATTGTATCCTTCATGTGAGGCCACCAGTAATTCCTGGAAATTAGTTCCAGAGTCCTATTTACCCCTGGATGTCCTGCTAAAGGAGTGTCATGATGTTCGTTTAGAATCTTTAAACGTAAGTCAGTTGGTAAGAATATTCGATCATTATAGTAGTAAACACCATCTTTTTGCTTGATGTTTTTGTTATGAACTTGTTCAACAGGAGCTGAGGAATTTCTTATTTCTGTTAAGAGATCTGAAGTGAAACCAATGAATTTTTCTGCTGGTATAATAGCAGTTGGAGTTGGAGAGTCATCGATCTTTAGAAGTTGTTTTGAGAGGGCATCAGCCTTTCCATTTTTGTTAGCAGGTCTGTAAATGATGTGAAAGTCAAATCTAGAAAAGTATAAACTCCATCGCACCTGACGTGAGGACAGTGTTTTGTTATTTTGGAGGTATTATAAGTTCTTGTGATCCGTATAAATTAATATGGGATGCTGGGCTCTAGACATGTGCGGTTCGTTTCGGATTAATTCGGAAATTCGGTAAATTCGGTAAATTCGGAGATTCGGATCGATTCGGATTTCCGAATTAAAATACTTCCGAATCTACCGAATGAATCCGAAATAGCTGCCGTATCTCCGAATAAATCCGAATTAGCTCGTTAAGATTCGGCATTTCCCCATAGGAAACAATGGGAGTTTCGGCTGAAAAAAAAACTAACACCGCAGCCCCATTGTTTCCTATGGGGAAACACTAAGTCTGCACCTAACACCCTAACATGTACCCCGAGTCTCTAAACACCCCTAATCTAACACTTATTAACCCCTAATCTGCCGCCCCCGCTATCGCTGACACCTGCATTATTTTATTAACCCCTAATCTGCCGACCGAATATCGCCGCCACCTACATTATAGCTATTAACCCCTAATCTGGTGTCCCTAACACCGCCGACCCCTACATTATAGTTATTAACCCCTAATCTGCCTCCCCCAACGTCGCCGCAATCTAACTATAAGTATTAACCCCTAATCTGCCGACCCGATATCGCCGCCACCTACATTATAGCTATTAACCCCTAATCTGCTGTCCCTAACACCGCCGACCCCTACATTATAGTTATTAACCCCTAATCTGCCTCCCCCCAACGTCGCCGCAATCTAACTACAAGTATTAACCCCTAATCTGCCGACCCGATATCGCCGCCACCTACATTATAGCTATTAACCCCTAATCTGCTGTCCCTAACACCGCCGACCCCTACATTATAGTTATTAACCCCTAATCTGCCTCCCCCCAACGTCGCCGCAATCTAACTACAAGTATTAACCCCTAATCTGCCGACCGCAAATCGCCGCCACTATAATAAATGTATTAACCCCTAAACCGCCGCACTCCCGCCTCGCAAACACTATAATACATTTTATTAACCCCTAATCTGCCCTCCCTAACATTGCCGCCACCTACCTACAATTATTAACCCCTAATCTCCCGCCCCCATCGTCGCCGCTACTATAATAAGGTTATTAACCCCTAAACCTAAGTCTAACCCTAACCCTAACACCCCCTAACTTAAATATAATTTAAATAAAACGAAATAAGTTTACTATAGTTAAATAAATGAATCCTATTTAAAACTAAAGACTTACCTGTAAAATAAACCCTAAGATAGCTGCAATATAACTAATAGTTACATTGTAGCTATTTTAGGATTTATTTTTATTTTACAGGCAACTTTGTATTTATTTTAACTAGGTACAATAGCTATTAAATAGTTATTAACTATTTAATAGCTACCTAGTTAAAATAAATACAAATTTACCTGTAAAATAAATCATAACCTAAGTTACAATTAAACCTAACACTACACTGTCATTAAATAAATTAACTACAAGTACCTACAATTATCTACAATTAAATAAACTAAAGTACAAAACCCCCCCACTAAATTACAAAAAAAAACAAACACTAAATTACAAAAAATAAAAAAATATTACAAGAATTTTAAACTAATTACACCTAATCTAAGCCCCCTAATAAAATAACAAAGCCCCCCAAAATAAAAAAAAATGCCCTACCCTATACTAAATTACAAAAGTTAACAGCTATATTACCTTACCAGCCCTGAACAGGGCCCTTTGCGGGGCATGCCCCAAAGAAAACAGCTCTTTTGCCTGTAAAAAAAAAACACAATCCCCCCCCCACATTACAACCCACCACCCACATACCCCTACTCTAACCCAAACCCCCCTTAAATAAACCTAACACTACCCCCCTGAAGATCTCCCTACCTTGAGTCGTGTTCACCCAGCCGGGCCGAAGTCTTCATCCGATGGGGCAGAAGAGGACATCCAGACCGGCAGAAGTCTTCATCCAAGCGGGGCAAGAAGAGGTCTTCCATCCATCATACAAGTACCAAAATACAAACAAACACTAAATTACCAAAAATAATAAAATATTACAATAATTTTAAACTAATTACACCTAATCTAAGCCCCCTACTAGCTATTAATATAGCTTCAATATAACTAATAGTTACATTGTAGCTATTTTAGGATTTATATGTATTTTACAGGCAACTTTGTATTTATTTTAACTAGGTACAATAGTTATTAAATAGTTAATAACTATTTAATAACTACCTAGCTAAAATAAATACAAATTTACCTGTAAAATAAATCATAACCTAAGTTACAATTACACCTAACACTACACTGTCATTAAATTAACTAAATAAATGAATCCTATATAAAACTAAAGACTTACCTGTAAAATAAACCCTAATATAGCTGCAATATAACTAATAGTTACATTGTAGCTATTTTAGCATTTATATTTATTGTACAGGCAACTTTGTATTTATTTTAACTAGGTTCAATAGCTATTAAATAGATATTTACTGTTTAATAGCTACCTAGTTAAAATAATTACAAAATTACCTGTAAAATAAATCCTAACCTAAGTTACAATTAAACCTAACACTACACTATCATTAAATAAATTAACTACAAGTACCTACAATTAAATGCAATTAAAAAAACTAAACTAAAGTACAAACCCCCCCCCCCCACTAAATTACAAAAAATAAAAAAATATTACAAGAATTTTAAACTAATTACACCTAATCTAAGCCCCCTAATAAAATAACAAAGCCCCCCAAAATAAAAAAAATGCCCTAACCTATACTAAATTACAAAAGTTAACAGCTCTATTACCTTACCAGCCCTGAACAGGGCCCTTTGCGGGGCATGCCCCAAAGAAAACAGCTCTTTTGCCTGTAAAAAAAAAACACAATCCCTCCCCCCACATTACAACCCACCACCCACATACCCCTACTCTAACCCAAACCCCCCTTAAATAAACCTAACACTACCCCCCTGAAGATCTCCCTACCTTGAGTCGTGTTCACCCAGCCGGGCCGAAGTCTTCATCCGATGGGGCAGAAGAGGACATCCAGACTGGCAGAAGTCTTCATCCAAGCGGGGCAAGAAGAGGTCTTCCATCCATCAGAAAAGTACAAAAAAACAAACAAACACTAAATTAGCAAAAATAATAAAATATTACAATAATTTTAAACTAATTACACCTAATCTAAGCCCCCTACTAGCTATTAATATAGCTACAATATAACTAATAGTTACATTGTAGCTATTTTAGGATTAATATTTATTTTACAGGCAACTTTGTATTTATTTTAACTAGGTACAATAGCTATTAAATAGTTAATAACTACCTAGCTAAAATAAATACAAATTTACCTGTAAAATAAACCCTAACCTAAGTTACAATTACACCTAACACTACACTGTCATTAAATTAACTAAATAAATTAATCCTATATAAAACTAAATACTTACCTGTAAAATAAACCCTAATATAGCGACAATATAACTAATAGTTACATTGTAGCTATTTTAGCATTTATATTTATTTTACAGGCAACTTTGTATTTATTTTAACTAGGTACAATAGCTATTAAATAGTTATTAACTATTTAATAGCTACCTAGTTAAAATAAATACAAATTTACCTGTAAAATAAATCATAACCTAAGTTACAATTAAACCTAACACTACACTGTCATTAAATAAATTAACTACAAGTACCTACAATTATCTACAATTAAATAAACTAAAGTACAAAACCCCCCCACTAAATTACAAAAAAAAACAAACACTAAATTACAAAAAATAAAAAAATATTACAAGAATTTTAAACTAATTACACCTAATCTAAGCCCCCTAATAAAATAACAAAGCCCCCCAAAATAAAAAAAAATGCCCTACCCTATACTAAATTACAAAAGTTAACAGCTATATTACCTTACCAGCCCTGAACAGGGCCCTTTGCGGGGCATGCCCCAAAGAAAACAGCTCTTTTGCCTGTAAAAAAAAAACACAATCCCCCCCCCACATTACAACCCACCACCCACATACCCCTACTCTAACCCAAACCCCCCTTAAATAAACCTAACACTACCCCCCTGAAGATCTCCCTACCTTGAGTCGTGTTCACCCAGCCGGGCCGAAGTCTTCATCCGATGGGGCAGAAGAGGACATCCAGACCGGCAGAAGTCTTCATCCAAGCGGGGCAAGAAGAGGTCTTCCATCCATCATACAAGTACCAAAATACAAACAAACACTAAATTACCAAAAATAATAAAATATTACAATAATTTTAAACTAATTACACCTAATCTAAGCCCCCTACTAGCTATTAATATAGCTTCAATATAACTAATAGTTACATTGTAGCTATTTTAGGATTTATATGTATTTTACAGGCAACTTTGTATTTATTTTAACTAGGTACAATAGTTATTAAATAGTTAATAACTATTTAATAACTACCTAGCTAAAATAAATACAAATTTACCTGTAAAATAAATCATAACCTAAGTTACAATTACACCTAACACTACACTGTCATTAAATTAACTAAATAAATGAATCCTATATAAAACTAAAGACTTACCTGTAAAATAAACCCTAATATAGCTGCAATATAACTAATAGTTACATTGTAGCTATTTTAGCATTTATATTTATTGTACAGGCAACTTTGTATTTATTTTAACTAGGTTCAATAGCTATTAAATAGATATTTACTGTTTAATAGCTACCTAGTTAAAATAATTACAAAATTACCTGTAAAATAAATCCTAACCTAAGTTACAATTAAACCTAACACTACACTATCATTAAATAAATTAACTACAAGTACCTACAATTAAATGCAATTAAAAAAACTAAACTAAAGTACAAACCCCCCCCCCCACTAAATTACAAAAAATAAAAAAATATTACAAGAATTTTAAACTAATTACACCTAATCTAAGCCCCCTAATAAAATAACAAAGCCCCCCAAAATAAAAAAAATGCCCTAACCTATACTAAATTACAAAAGTTAACAGCTCTATTACCTTACCAGCCCTGAACAGGGCCCTTTGCGGGGCATGCCCCAAAGAAAACAGCTCTTTTGCCTGTAAAAAAAAAACACAATCCCTCCCCCCACATTACAACCCACCACCCACATACCCCTACTCTAACCCAAACCCCCCTTAAATAAACCTAACACTACCCCCCTGAAGATCTCCCTACCTTGAGTCGTGTTCACCCAGCCGGGCCGAAGTCTTCATCCGATGGGGCAGAAGAGGACATCCAGACTGGCAGAAGTCTTCATCCAAGCGGGGCAAGAAGAGGTCTTCCATCCATCAGAAAAGTACAAAAAAACAAACAAACACTAAATTAGCAAAAATAATAAAATATTACAATAATTTTAAACTAATTACACCTAATCTAAGCCCCCTACTAGCTATTAATATAGCTACAATATAACTAATAGTTACATTGTAGCTATTTTAGGATTAATATTTATTTTACAGGCAACTTTGTATTTATTTTAACTAGGTACAATAGCTATTAAATAGTTAATAACTACCTAGCTAAAATAAATACAAATTTACCTGTAAAATAAACCCTAACCTAAGTTACAATTACACCTAACACTACACTGTCATTAAATTAACTAAATAAATTAATCCTATATAAAACTAAATACTTACCTGTAAAATAAA
The DNA here is from genome assembly GCF_027579735.1 of Bombina bombina. Lineage (NCBI taxonomy): Eukaryota > Metazoa > Chordata > Amphibia > Anura > Bombinatoridae > Bombina > Bombina bombina. The sequence goes on from NC_069504.1 coordinate 823,839,990, forward strand.
CCCTAATATAGCGACAATATAACTAATAGTTACATTGTAGCTATTTTAGCATTTATATTTATTTTACAGGCAACTTTGTATTTATTTTAACTAGGTACAATAGCTATTAAATAGTTATTGACTAATTAATAGCTACCTAGTTAAAATAATTACAAAATTACCTGTAAAATAAATCCTAACCTAAGTTACTATTAAACCTAACACTACACTATCATTAAATAAATTAACTACAAGTACCTACAATTAAATACAATGAAATAAACTAAACTAAAGTACAAAAAAAACAAACACTAAATTACAAAAAATAAAAAAAATGACAAGAATTTTAAACTAATTACACCTAATCTAAGCCCCCTAATAAAATAACAAAGCCCCCCAAAATAAAAAAATGCCCTACCCTATACTAAATTACAAAAGTAATCAGCTCTATTACCTTACCAGCCCTGAACAGGGCCTTTTGCGGGGGCATGCCCCAAAGAAAACAGCTCTTTTGCCTGTAAAAAAAAACACAATACCCCCCCCACATTACAACCCACCACCCACATACCCCTACTCTAACCCAAACCCCCCTTAAATAAACCTAACACTACCCCCCTGAAGATCTCTCTACCGTGTCTTCACCCAGCGGGCCGAAGTCTTCATCCGATCGGGCAGAAGAGGACATCCAGACCGGCAGAAGTCTTCATCCAAGCGGGGCAAGAAGAGGTCTTCCATCCATCAGAAGTCTTGATCCAGGCGGCATCTTCTCTGTTCATCCATCCGGAGCGGAGCGGCAGCATCCTGAAGACATCCCACGCAGAGCATCCTCTTCTTTCTTGATCCGACGACTAGGTGACTGTACCTTTAAGTGACGTCATCCAAGATGGCGTCCCTTGAATTCCGATTGGCTGATAGGATGGAATCAGCCAATCAGATTGACCTCGCATTCTATTGGCTGTTCCGATCAGCCAATAGAATGCGAGCTCAATCTGATTGGCTGATTGGATCAGCCAATCGGATTGAACTTGAATCTGATTGGCTGATTGAATCAGCCAATCAGATTTTTCCTACCTTAATTCCGATTGGCTGATAGAATCCTATCAGCCAATCGGAATTCAAGGGACGCCATCTTGGATGACGTCACTTAAAGGTACAGTCACCTAGTCGTCGGATCAAGAAAGAAGAGGATGCTCTGCGTGGGATGTCTTCAGGATGCTGCCGCTCCGCTCCGGATGGATGAACAGAGAAGATGCCGCCTGGATCAAGACTTCTGATGGATGGAAGACCTCTTCTTGCCCCGCTTGGATGAAGACTTCTGCCGGTCTGGATGTCCTCTTCTGCCCGATCGGATGAAGACTTCGGCCCGCTGGGTGAAGACACGGTAGAGAGATCTTCAGGGGGTAGTGTTAGGTTTATTTAAGGGGGGTTTGGGTTAGAGTAGGGGTATGTGGGTGGTGGGTTGTAATGTGGGGGGGGTATTGTGTTTTTTTTTACAGCCAAAAGAGCTGTTTTCTATGGGGCATGCCCCCGCAAAAGGCCCTGTTCAGGGCTGGTAAGGTAATAGAGCTGATTACTTTTGTAATTTAGTATAGGGTAGGGCATTTTTTTATTTTGGGGGGCTTTGTTATTTTATTAGGGGGCTTAGATTAGGTGTAATTAGTTTAAAATTCTTGTAATTTTTTTTATTTTTTGTAATTTAGTGTTTGTTTTTTTTGTACTTTAGTTTAGTTTATTTCATTGTATTTAATTGTAGGTACTTGTAGTTAATTTATTTAATGATAGTGTAGTGTTAGGTTTAATAGTAACTTAGGTTAGGATTTATTTTACAGGTAATTTTGTAATTATTTTAACTAGGTAGCTATTAATTAGTCAATAACTATTTAATAGCTATTGTACCTAGTTAAAATAAATACAAAGTTGCCTGTAAAATAAATATAAATGCTAAAATAGCTACAATGTAACTATTAGTTATATTGTAGCTATATTAGGGTTTATTTTACAGGTAAGTATTTAGTTTTATATAGGATTAATTTATTTAGTTAATTTAATGACAGTGTAGTGTTAGGTGTAATTGTAACTTAGGTTAGGGTTTATTTTACAGGTAAATTTGTATTTATTTTAGCTAGGTAGTTATTAACTATTTAATAGCTATTGTACCTAGTTAAAATAAATACAAAGTTGCCTGTAAAATAAATATAAATCCTAAAATAGCTACAATGTAACTATTAGTTATATTGTAGCTATATTAATAGCTAGTAGGGGGCTTAGATTAGGTGTAATTAGTTTAAAATTATTGCAATATTTTATTATTTTTGCTAATTTAGTGTTTGTTTGTTTTTTTGTACTTTTCTGATGGATGGAAGACCTCTTCTTGCCCCGCTTGGATGAAGACTTCTGCCAGTCTGGATGTCCTCTTCTGCCCCATCGGATGAAGACTTCGGCCCGGCTGGGTGAACACGACTCAAGGTAGGGAGATCTTCAGGGGGGTAGTGTTAGGTTTATTTAAGGGGGGTTTGGGTTAGAGTAGGGGTATGTGGGTGGTGGGTTGTAATGTGGGGGGGGGGGGTTGTGTTTTTTTTTACAGGCAAAAGAGCTGTTTTCTTTGGGGCATGCCCCGCAAAAGGCCCTGTTCAGGGCTGGTAAGGTAATAGAGCTGTTAACTTTTGTAATTTAGTATAGGGTAGGGCATTTTTTTTATTTTGGGGGGCTTTGTTATTTTATTAGGGGGCTTAGATTAGGTGTAATTAGTTTAAAATTCTTGTAATATTTTTTTATTTTTTGTAATTTAGTGGGGGGGGGTTGTACTTTAGTTTAGTTTTTTAATTGTATTTAATTGTAGGTACTTGTAGTTAATTTATTTAATGATAGTGTAGTGTTAGGTTTAATTGTAACTTAGGTTAGGATTTATTTTACAGGTAATTTTGTAATTATTTTAACTAGGTAGCTATTAAACAGTAAATATCTATTTAATAGCTATTGTACCTAGTTAAAATAAATACAAAGTTGCCTGTACAATAAATATAAATGCTAAAATAGCTACAATGTAACTATTAGTTATATTGCAGCTATATTAGGGTTTATTTTACAGGTAAGTCTTTAGTTTTATATAGGATTCATTTATTTAGTTAATTTAATGATAGTGTAGTGTTAGGTGTAATTGTAACTTAGGTTAATATTTATTTTACAGGTAAATTTGTATTTATTTTAGCTAGGTAGTTATTAAATAGTTATTAACTATTTAATAGCTATTGTACCTAGTTAAAATAAATACAAAGTTGCCTGTAAAATAAATATAAATCCTAAAATAGCTACAATGTAACTATTAGTTATATTGAAGCTATATTAATAGCTAGTAGGGGGCTTAGATTAGGTGTAATTAGTTTAAAATTATTGTAATATTTTATTATTTTTTGTAATTTAGTGTTTGTTTGTATTTTGGTACTTGTATGATGGATGGAAGACCTCTTCTTGCCCCGCTTGGATGAAGACTTCTGCCGGTCTGGATGTCCTCTTCTGCCCCATCGGATGAAGACTTCGGCCCGGCTGGGTGAACACGACTCAAGATAGGGAGATCTTCAGGGGGGTAGTGTTAGGTTTATTTAAGGGGGGTTTGGGTTAGAGTAGGGGTATGTGGGTGGTGGGTTGTAATGTGGGGGGGGGGATTGTGTTTTTTTTTTACAGGCAAAAGAGCTGTTTTCTTTGGGGCATGCCCCGCAAAGGGCCCTGTTCAGGGCTGGTAAGGTAATATAGCTGTTAACTTTTGTAATTTAGTATAGGGTAGGGCATTTTTTTTATTTTGGGGGGCTTTGTTATTTTATTAGGGGCTTATATTAGGTGTAATTAGTTTAAAATTCTTGTAATATTTTTTTATTTTTTGTAATTTAGTGTTTGTTTTTTTTTGTAATTTAGTGGGGGGGTTTTGTACTTTAGTTTATTTAATTGTAGATAATTGTAGGTACTTGTAGTTAATTAGGTTTAATTGTAACTTAGGTTAGGATTTATTTTACAGGTAATTTTGTAATTATTTTAACTAGGTAGCTATTAATTAGTCAATAACTATTTAATAGCTTTTGTACCTAGTTAAAATAAATACAAAGTTGCCTGTAAAATAAATATAAATGCTAAAATAGCTACAATGTAACTATTAGTTATATTGCAGCTATATTAGGGTTTATTTTACAGGTAAGTATTTTGTTTTAAATATGATTCATTTATTTAGTTAATTTAATGATAGTGTAGTGTTAGGTGTTAGTGTAACTTAGGTTAGGATTTATTTTACAGGTAAATTTGTATTTATTTTAGCTAGGTAGTTATTAAATAGTTATTAACTATTTAATAACTATTGTACCTAGTTAAAATAAATACAAAGTTGCCTGTAAAATAAAAATAAATCCTAAAATAGCTACAAAGTAACTATTAGTTATATTGCAGCTATCTTAGGGTTTATTTTACAGGTAAGTCTTTAGTTTTAAATAGGATTCATTTATTTAACTATAGTAAACTTATTTCGTTTTATTTAAATTATATTTAAGTTAGGGGGTGTTAGGGTTAGGGTTAGACTTAGGTTTAGGGGTTAATAACCTTATTATAGTAGCGGCGACGATGGGGGCGGGAGATTAGGGGTTAATAATTGTAGGTAGGTGGCGGCGATGTTAGGGAGGGCAGATTAGGGGTTAATAAAATGTATTATAGTGTTTGCGAGGCGGGAGTGCGGCGGTTTAGGGGTTAATACATTTATTATAGTGGCGGCGATTTGCGGTCGGCAGATTAGGGGTTAATACTTGTAGTTAGATTGCGGCGACGTTGGGGGGAGGCAGATTAGGGGTTAATAACTATAATGTAGGGGTCGGCGGTGTTAGGGACAGCAGATTAGGGGTTAATAACTATAATGTAGGGGTCGGCGGTGTTAGGGACAGCAGATTAGGGGTTAATAACTATAATGTAGGGGTCGGCGGTGTTAGGGACAGCAGATTAGGGGTTAATAGCTATAATGTAGGCGGCGGCGATATCGGGTCGGCAGATTAGGGGTTAATACTTGTAGTTAGATTGCGGCGACGTTGGGGGGAGGCAGATTAGGGGTTAATAACTATAATGTAGGGGTCGGCGGTGTTAGGGACAGCAGATTAGGGGTTAATAGCTATAATGTAGGCGGCGGCGATATCCGATCGGCAGATTAGGGGTTAAATAATGTTATTATAGGGTTTGCGATGTGGGGGGGCCTCGGTTTAGTGGTTCATAGGTAGTTTATGGGTGTTAGTGACTTAGTGTACTAAATGGGTGTTAGTGTAGTAAAAACATACCGAATTTCGGAACGGAATAGAACCGAATTCAGCCGAATCCGAATAAATCCGAAACGAATTTATTCGGATCCGAATAAATCCGAAACGAATTTATTCAAATTTTGCCGAATCAGATTCGATCCGAAACGAAATTCTAAAAGTCCGAATCGATCCGAACCGAAAACGAACCGAATTTTTTAGCGGTGCACATGTCTACTGGGCTCCCTCCAAGAGATGTCTTCAAAATTCTAGTGCCCTCCTAATAGCTAGTAGTTCTTTATCACCGATGGTATAGTTCTTTTCAGCAGGAGACATAATCTTGGAGAAAAAGGATACAGGATGAAGTGGGGAGCTTTCTGAAGTACGTTGTGATAGAATGGCACCGATTGCGTAGTCTGATGAGTCTACCTCCAAAACATATTGTAAATTTACATTTGGAAATCTTAAGATTGGTGCTGAGATGAATCGATTTTTTAAATGTTGAAATATTTCAGTATGTTTCTGGGTCCAATCGAATGATACTGTGGAGCCGGTGAGTTGCGTGAGTGGTTTTACTATCCCAGAAAAATCTCTAATAAATTTGCGATAGTAATTAGTGAAGCCTAAGAATCTCTGTAGTTCTTTTTTATTGGTTGGTACTGGCCAGTCTCTAACGGAATCTACCTTTTCGGTTTGCATCTGAATTCCTGAGGAGGAAATTGTACAACCTAAAAATGAAATTGTTGATTTGTGGAATGAACATTTTTCCAATTTAGCATATAATTTATGTACTTTTAATCTGGCAAGCACCCAACGTACATGTTTGATGTGATCTGTCATATTGTTGGAGTAAATGAGAATGTCGTCTAGGTAAACGACTATGCATATATCCAGTAAGTCACGAAAAATGTCATTAATGAAATGTTGGAAGGCTGCGGGCGCATTACAAAGGCCGAATGGCATCACTAAATATTCATACAGACCATACCTGGTTCGGAAAGCAGTGAGCCATTCGTCACCTTCTCTAATGCGAATTAAATTGTAAGCGCCGCGCAGGTCAAGCTTTGTGAAAATCTTGGCATTGGTAAGTCTTTCAATTAGTTCCGGAATTAATGGTAACGGATATCGGTTTTTAACGGTTCGTTTATTTAGCTCTCTGTAATCAATTATTGGTCTCAAACTAGAATCCTTATTTGTCACAAAGAACATACCTGCTGCTGTTGGGGATGAAGATGGTCTAATGAAACCTTTTTTAAGGTTATCTTGTAGGTATTGTTTTAAATAATCGAGTTTGGCTTGACTTAATGGGTATAAATGGCCAACTGGTAGGGTGGAACCTGGTATTAGTTCTATAGGGCAATCGTATACCCTATGGGGAGGTAAAGATTCAGCTTCGGTTTTGCTAAAGACATCTGCAAACTCATTATAAACTTTTGGGATGTTAAATTCTTCAGTAGAAGTTAGCATGATAGATTGTTGAGGATAACAAGTATTCTTACAATATGCAGAGTGTAAAGATAACTTAAATGTAGACCAATCTATTGTGGGATTATGAAGTTGTAACCAATGAACCCCTAAAATAATTGGAAAATGAGGAGAAGGTATGACATCAAAGGTGATGTATTCTGTATGTCCTTCGGGTGTAAGTACAAGTAGTGGGACAGTGTGGTGTGTGACTGGACCTTCTGTTAGTGTTGAACCATCAATAACTTTGAGGGACACCGGTATCTTTTTCAAAACAGTTGGAATTTTATTTTTTGTTACTATAGTAGCATCAATGAAATTGCCAAAGGCACCCGAATCAATGATGGCAGTTGTCTCCAATCTTCTAAGGTCCCACTGTAGTAAAAGAGAGAGGTTACAGTAAGCTGTTGAACTGTTACTATAGTGTGAATTATGTAACATGATTAACTTACTCTTCTTGTTCTTGCGAAGAACTGGGCATTCAGAAACGGTATGGTTAGGGCTGGCACAGTACATACACAGTTGTTTAGATCTTCTTCTCATCCTCTCCTCTGGGGTAAGCGGCCCTTTAATCACTCCAATTTCCATAGGAGTAATGGTTTCTGAACTGATAGTAGTAGTTGGAGAATAAGAAGATGCATGAGATCGTGGTGTTGTTTCTGTCTGCATTCTTTCTGCCTTTCTTTCTCTCAGTCTTCTGTCTATCTGTGTGGCTACCTTAATCATAGCTTCTAAAGTATTGGGCATTTCTATACGAGAGAGTTCATCCTTTATACTTTCGGATAACCCTAACCTGTACTGATTTCTTAAAGAAATCATACTCCAAGAGGAATCAGAAGCATGCAACTTGAATTCTGCGGTGTAATCTTCAATAGGCTTCTTCCCTTGCTTTAGTTGTCTCATTTTATGTTCAGCTGTTAGTTGTACATCTGTATCTGTATACAATTCATCCAATGCATTAAAAAAATCTGTTAATGAATTTAGGATAGGTGAATTGGTTTCAAATAATTGATCAGCCCATTTCCTAGGCTCTGCTCTTAAATATGATACAGTGGTAAGAACCTTCACTCTATCAGTGGGATAAGTGAGAGGCTTTAGGTTGTACAATAGATAACATGCATTTTTAAACTGTCTGTAATTCCTTCTGTCACCAGAAAATGCTTCTGGCAAACTCACTTGTGGTTCAGGTGTAGGAAATCTTTGTTCTCTATTGTCCTTGAACATATCCTTTAACACTTTATTCTCCACTTGTAAGTCTCTAATAGCTTGCCCCATCTGGTCGATTTTCTGACTCAAATTATAAACAACCTGGGGTAATTCAGCTGGATCCATAACTTTAACCAGCTTACTTTTCTTTTTCAGGCTTAGTAATATGTAACAATAACAGTATTAACTTGAGTAACTGTTAAATTTAAAGACAATAAAATTGTGTTTTGTAACACCAAATCAGAAAGTGAACACTATGTGAAGTGACACCAGGTTGATTTGGTGTAAATTAAGCCTTTTAATATTTGTAGGATTCTGAACTGTTTAGCTAACAGTCAGATACAAACAGCACAGGAAATTAGTAAGGTAGCAAGGTACTTTGTAGTTCAGGAATAAATGCAAGTAGTAGTCATACAGTCATTAGACATAGAAATCTTATACTTTAGTTAACTAACCAGATCAGATATGCTTGTCTCCCTTCAGTTGAGGCTGCAGCTGACATGCAGAGATGAGATCCTGTGTTGAGGGAGAGAGGCGCGGTGTTTGGAGTGTGATGTCACCACAATCACTTATCCAGAGCTCAGAAGGATTTCTGACAATATTAAAGCTGAAACAATTATGGAACAAGGTTTGAGAGTTACCTTTGATGAGATTGGATATTACACTCTTTAGTTAGGTAAATCAGTCTGTGAAAATGTGGAACAGGCTGCAGTCTGATTAGCTGAGTGCAGCTGGAAGTCTGTGAAAACTGCAGGCATCCGGTTCAGGGAGAGATGAAACAGAAAGGCTGAATCAGTCTGAAATATAAATAAACACTCTGAAAGGATTAGATTAGGTTTGCTCACACAGATAGAAATAGTTGAATAGTACTTTGAAATCCTTAGGTTGTTTAAAGTATAGTTAAATTGGTAGTTAGCTCAGGAACAAGTATGTCTCTCAGGGAGTTTTACAAATTACTAAGCAAAGCTTGGGGGTGTGAGCAGGTGTGATAAAGGGAGTGTGTACCTGTGATTGGTTAGTACACCTTAAAGGAAAAGCAGCATAACTGAAATACTCTGACAGATACAGTTCATTTAAATAAAACAATAATATAAAACTTGTAAGAGACAGGACAAAATTTACAAACACATATAGGAGGAATTGAGGGCCCCGTGGTAACTTACAATCTAGAAGGGTAGGAGGTTGAGAAACAGAAGGTGAGAACTGCAAGATTGAATGAGGGAAATGTTGTTAGGTAAGATAAATATTATTGAGTTGGGTGGTAGGCTTCTCTGAACATAAAAGTCTTCAGAGAGCATTTAAAGGAAGAAAGATTAGGGCAAAGCCTGACAGCACGAGGGAGAGTGTTCCAGAGGGTAGGTACTGCACGACAGAAGTCCTGAAGCTTAGCATGAGAAGAGGTGATAGTCGCAGATGCAAGGAGCAGGTCATTTTTGGATCTTAGTGGGCAGGCTGGAGTATATTTGTTGATTGGAGAGGATAGGTAGAGGGGAGCGGTGTTGGTGAGTGCTTTGTATGCAGGGGTGAGAATTTTGAATTTAATTCTGCTGTGAATGGGGAGCCAATGAAGGGACTCGCAGAAAGGTGTATCAGATACAGAGCGACGTGAAAGGGGGATCAGCCTGGCAGAGGCATTTAGGATGGATTGAAGGGTGGAGAGGCAGGAAAGAGGAAGGCCAGTAAGTAGGTTATTGCAGTAGTCAAGTCGGGAAAAAACAAGGGAGTGGATTATTTGCTTTGTGGTGTTAGCGCACAGAAAAGGTTGAATCTTGGAAATGACATCGAACTGCAACTGTTCAGTATGTAGGACTCCAACAGTCATGGTTAGTCGTGCTGATTCCAAATGGATTAAACCTGATCCAAGGGGAGTACCATCCAGAGTGGTTATTTTAAGACATTGTTTTTTCTGAAGAAGAGGCAACCCTGTGTGAATCATGAAACAGTGATCTAGGAAATTTCCAGCTGCCCCTGAATCAATAAAATCTTGAGCGGGGACATAATTCTGAAGAAAGGTAAGGATAACAGGTACTAGGATCTGAGAAGAGTGAGGGGAATTAGTAGTGTCCAGGTTTAGAGGTACCTCATTTTTATCCTCTAAGTGTTGGTTTTGCCCGGCAGTAAATTCTCCTTTTTCTCTGTTTTTCAGATTCAGAGGGCTTAAGGGAGAGAGATCCATGGGTTCGTCTTCAGAGGTAACTGGATGTGTTGAAGGAGTAGAGGACAGTCAAGTGACTGGATGGGTAGGAGGATGAGAGGGAAGGATTCTGCAAGTTCTCTCTCTCTCAGCTTGCCTCTCCTGAAATCGAGAATCTAGACTGATGCAAAGTGTTATGAATTCATCCAGGGAAGATGGAATATCACGATAAGTGAGCCCATCCTTGATACGCTCATGCAGGTCTCTCCTGAAGGCCGCTTTGAGAGCACTGCCATCCCAACTTGTCTCAAGTGCCAAGGTGCGAAACTCGAGGGCATTTTGTGCCACAGATCCATTGCTCTGACTATTCTGCAGCAGAAATGCGACCAGAGGTCCCAAATAAGGAAGATAATGCTGAAATGAAGTTATCTGCATTGTTCAGAAGCTGAGCATTCTGTTCCAAAAGGAGAGAGACCCAAACTAGGGACTTGTCTTTCAATAAAGAAATGATAAAAGTGACCATTGACTGATGTGACATGAAGGTGTGGGGGTCATTATGGAAATGCAGCCTGCACTGGTTTAGAAAACCCCTACAGTCGGTAGTGCTATCATACTTGTCAAGCTACGGTATCCGGGGTATACTACCAGAAACAGGGGAGGAGGTTGCAGCACTAGCAGCAGGGACCGGCTGTGTGGCAACAGGAGCAGCGTTTTTCTCTGCAACAGTTAAAGAGACCATAGCGGTTATAGTTTCTAGTTTAGAATCCAAATTCTGTAAGTGTATGGCATGGGTTCCCAGGGTCTGTCCCTGAAGAGAGACTGCTCTTGCTACCTCAATTGGGTCCATGGCCCAAGTATTATGTAATGCTCGTGGGATAGTTCCCTATCAGACCAAACTTGGCCAGTATTCTTCTTATCCCAGCATCAAGTGAAAGGATAAGGAAATATCCCAGAACAAATTGAGTTTAAGAAATGAGATAAGCAGTATTCACAGTAGACATGGTAGTCCTTCATGGCAATAAAGGTAAGGCAGAGAATGGTCAGAGACAAGCAAACTCTGGCAGCAGAAAGGCAATCAGTAGTTTAGCAGTTCAGGGGTAAACCAGTAGAATGGTCAGGAACAGGCAGAGCTCTGCAGCAATAAGGCAATCAGCAGTTCAGGGGTAAACCAGTAGAATAGTCAGGGACAGGCAGAGGTCAGCAACAATAAGGCAATCAGCAGTTCAGGGGTTAAGCAATAGTCTTGAAACAGGCAGAGTTCAGTAACGATAATGCAAACAGAAGTTCAGGTACAAAATATAAGCACCCAGGAGCACACACAGTAAAACCTATACTTGGGCAAAGTGCATAAAGTGAGAGGTACTTACATAGACGCAGGTTCACGTCAAGAACATCAAACAGGAGAGCAGGATCAGAGACCAGAAGTGGCGTGCAGCGATTTTGCCATAACAACCGCCGCAACCATGGCAACGGCCGTGGTTAGAGAGACAGAGCTGCTGCCAAGACAGAGTGGCATGACATTAGTAATCTTAAGCGCTTTATTGAATTATTATTTAAAAAATGGGGGGGACATCCGGGCGGCGGCCATGATAGGTCACAAGACTGACTGCTGCTTCAAGCCACATGCTAATGCTCCTCTGAGTATCACTCCTTGCTAAATATTCTGCAGAAAAGAAAGCTCTTTCAAATGAAACCACTATTCTTGGGCTAGGTGCTGGATTCAGACTACGGAACACTTTAAAGGGTTGCAGCCTTTTATCTAACCCCCTGGCAGAGCACATGAGTTCTTCTGTCGTTAAGAATCAGTGATATCCCGCAAGACACTGCAAAAACTATACTCATAGCATTATACAGCGTTACTTCATCAATTTGCCTTATATTTATTATGCCATGGAGACCGCTATATATATTCTGGAGGAGCTACTTGAAACTCATAGCGCTGCCTTTGAAGAAAAACTGCACACGGCATTTAGCATTACAGAAAATTATGCTTTGCAGCAACAAATACAGCCTGAGCAGGTCTCAGTGAAATATAGAAGCTGTGGTATAATGGAGCTCCAACATCTGCTCCCTGCCAATAACGAAACTCATTCTGCTCCTGCCAAGCTCACAGTCCGAAATGTCAAGGCTAAACTACCGGATGACAATATAGAGAGCTCTATTGCCCAATCGAGTGAAGACAAAATATATGGAACAAGCGGTTTCTTGAATATTTGGCACTTGCTATCTGCACCTATCAATTATCAGAGAAACACTGAGCTTCCTGTTGCAGAGCCTTCAGTGTGGATAGCCAGCGCTGAACGGACAGCAAGTTACACGATGGGCTGTAATTCCAAAATGAGGACCTGTAAAGATTCTTTCCCCGTGACTTGATCAACTTCTTTGCTGCAGCGGAGAGTCATGATGCAACATCCAGGTGGACTCCTGTTGGGGACTCTACCGGACTAATGTGCATGCACCCAAAAATAACATACTCTGCACGAATAGTGATGATACCTGTAGAATTTCACTGCATCTAAGGTGGAGCCTTGAAGGCAGGACTGGGGCTGGTCTCAACAAGCACCCTACCATCCTTTCCTACACCGTTTTTCTGTATCTAACATGGGATCCTGGAGGTCAATTACACGCTATTTTTGGAGATCGAGGCAAGAACCAGTAGATGCATAGCCTGTTGTATTGCATTTGGTTCTGGCATTGCTACACGGATGTTTGTTGGGACATTGTTACTCTAGTCTAACTACCTGCCTATTTGCAGCCTGCATATGTCCATTCTAACATATGGCAAGAAACTGTAGACACACAGCCTGTTCTATTGCATTGCATTGCCTTAGTTTTTAGTGTTCCTATAAGGCTGTTAAGTTAAATATCATAATAAGATCTTCTCATCTAGGTGTCAAATTCTATAAATAGTATGCTCTAAACTATGAGAATGCTCCTAATGTTGTTCTGGTTTGGATATGTGTCTATTTGTAGCCTATATACAGTATATATGTCCACCCTGGACTATGACAAGTAACTGTAGTCACACAGCCTGTTCTATTGTGTTGTATTGCCTTATTTTTAATGTTTCCTTTGATGTTAAGTTAAATATCACAATATGATCTTCTCATGTAGATGTCAAATCCTATCAATACTATGCTCTACACTGTGAGAATGCCCCTCATGTTTTCCTAGTTTACCTACGTGTATATTTGCAGCCTGTGTCTGTCAACTTTTGGATCCCATATTACCTACTCTCTTAGGACACTTTGTCAGACCCATAGTTTCAGACACCTTGTACTCTCTATGACCCTTTAGCTGTTTGCTGTTTATCAATTTCTACCTTGGTATGCACATGCTTAAAAAAGGATAAACTTATATGCTCTTTTACCGTACATAGTAGCTAGCTTATAGGACTGCCTCTTCACTTGCACCCCAGAACATACTTTAATCTTTGAGCCCTATTTACATTTCTAGTGATTTAATTTTTACTTTATTTTTCACTCTGGGATGGCGCCTTGCTTGTTTTCAGCAGCCGGGACGGCGAGACGATGAATCCCTAACTTCAGCATTTAGGTGTTTGTTAGACTCTCATAAATTTACCAGCACCAACAGTTTAAACTAGGGTTGCACCGATACCATTTTTTTAAGACCGAGTACAAGTACCGATACTTTTTTTCAGGTACTCGCCGATACCAATTACCGATACTTTTTTTGTCATGTGACAGTTTCCCAAGAGCAATACAGAGACTAATGATTTAGCTACTCTCACAGACACACACACTCTCTCACACAGACACACACACTCTCTCACACAGACACAAACACTCTCTCACACAGACACACACACTCTCTCACACAGACACACACTCTCTCACACAGACACACACTCTCTCACACAGACACACTTTGTTGAAGGAACAGCAATGCACTACTGGGGGCTAGCTCAACAAGTTAAGTGAGCAAATGACAGGATGAATATATGTGCAGCCACCATCAGCTAGCTCCCAGTAGCGTATTTCTGCTAGTGAGCATATAAAAATATGTGTTTCAACAAAGAATACCAAAAACACAACTCTTTCTGAATAATTTTGACTTTACTGTCCCTTTTATTAGTGTATACAATTCAGAAGGAGTTTGCTTGGAATAAAATATGTGAGAGGATTGAAAAGGTACTGCCAATGCCTAAGCATGCTAGGGTTGAAGAAACCAAGCATGCTACCGTGACACAATATAATAAATCAGCTGCAAAATCATGATTTACACTGAAAGGGACGTAGAAGTCTCTATAAAAAAATAGCTTAATTTTATGATATAAAATCCTGTCCAGAAGGCCAATAATAAAAATGTATTCATGTACAATGTATTAAGTTCTACACAAGTACACATGCCCCGCTTCACAAATTCAAAGGTTGATTTTACCAGTTTTTGTAAGGGTAGTTGTTCCCTTTGAAAACCAGAAGGTTTTCAAAAATGAACATTTATAGGATCATGAGAAATGAATTTTCTCTTAAAAAGAGTATCTTTGCTCCAAAAGAGAGACATGTTAGAGGTGAAATATTTTTTAACAGGCAAATTAACACATTGCATCACAAAATTAAACAGGGCCATAAATATTAAGAATTAATATAGGGAGAATTGCTTGTTTCAAAATTATTGAATTTAAATTTGTTCTGTATACCTTACAGAGCTAAATATATTTAGAAAAAATGGTCTAATATTTACCAGTCCATAACCATATTTTACAAAATGTATAAAATATAAATAAAACATATAAAACAGTGGCCTGAAAAGCACTGCGGCATTCTGGAAGTGGAACTTTGACTTCATACATTTAATTTAACTTTTATTTTATTTGATAAGCAAAAAAACAAACCGTTTTTGTTTAAAAATAAAATGCTCTAAGCAAAGAGACCTTTTTATTTAATACTTAGCTACAGTCTCCTTTTTTAGCTTGTGCCATATTTTGATATGTATGAAAAACGTATGTAACGTTTTGTAGATAACTTGCTGCCAAAAAACTTATATCACTGACACTGATATAAATATGCAATTGCTTTGAATATGAAACAAGCATACGTTTGTTTAAATTAGACTGGGACTACAATTATGCCCAATTTTTGCTGTTACACAAGATTATGCATATACTGATCATCATTATAGATCAGCTTACCTCAAACCTCCACGCGCCGTCGCTCTATTGTGCTCTCTCACTGGGTCCGCCCACCCCCTGTAGCATGTTCTCCTGAAACAATTTGTGTTAGCGTGTCAGCGTGTCTATACTAAGGGCAGAAGTAAAGACAAAAGCACCCTTGCGTCACATCCCTCCTTCCTTCAAAGCAGCTCCAAAAGTATCGGTAGAGGTATCGGAGCATTTTGCATGAGTACAAGTACTTGTGCAAATGCTAAGTATCGGCACCGATACCGATACTAGTATCGGTATCGGTGCATCCCTAGTTTAAACATTAGAGCCACATATATAACTCTTACACCTTTTATAAAATTAAATACCTGTTCACACAGGTTTATCCATTACCTCCCTTGTAGGCTTAAGATAAGATTCTGGCTATTATTTTGCCTATTGCTAATATTCTACAACAGTCCACATCTAGGTGCTCAACAAAAGATCTAATTTTCTCTTCTGTTTACCTAGCAGTAGGGTCCACCTAGCTTACAGTCCATACTTTGTTTGGCCCTTGAGACCTCTTTCCTGTGACAGTACCAAATTACGCCACTCACAATTTTTGCTGGCTTATTAACCCCTACATCCTATTTAGCTATAACCTCCAGGTTCAAGTGTAGCTCCATCCTCTACTAAGTACTTAAAAGTTATAAATTAGTTATTTTCTGGCAGAGCCCCTTCTATAACTTCTTAACGCTATACTGTTTTGTTAATGTACTACAAAAATAAAAATGAGGTTTACAATATGAGACCCATAAGTGGCCTCTTCACTTTCAGATACCTTCTATAAATAGTATTACCACTTAAGCACTTGAAGTCCAAGAGTGGCCTCCTTAATCTGTTTTAGAGGGTTATAAGTAGACAACACCCACCATTAATGATGAGCACTGCATTCTTTTCCCGAACTTTACAGCGCAATACTAACTATTCAGAGACTAGTGTCCTTTTAATGTGATGTACGTAAAGCTTTCTAATTGTATTGTAATCATATGTTTTGTTTTCCCTTTGTTTGCTCATCGTATATTTTTTGTAACCTGTACTTAAACCTCAATAAAAAAAAAAAAAAAAAAAAAAAATGAATACAAATGATTAAAAATTATTAAACATACTGTAAAAATATAGATATATTCTATGGATTATTTAAAATATTTTACAGTATGTTTAATAGTTTTTAATATTTTTTATTAATTATTTTAATATTTTATATTTAATAATTCAATAACGTCTTTTAAGATTACTATCGGCTAGATTACAATTTTTTGTCGGTAAGGCTTGCGGTGTTAACGAGCATTTTTTTCTCACCACTCACTTAAGACAATGCTGGTATTACAGGTTTTCTTAAACCCGGCGTTAGCCGCAGAAAAGTGAGCAGAGAGCAAAACTTAGCTCCACATCTCACCTCAATACCAGCGTTGCTTACGGTAGCGGTGAGCTGGTAAAACGTGCTCGAGCACGATTTCCCCATAGGAATCAATGGGGGAGAATCGGCTGAAAAAAAACTAACACCTGCAAAAAAGCAGCGTTTAGCTTCTAACGCAGCACCATTGATTCCTATGGGAAAATACTTTTTATGTCTACACCTTACACCCTAACATGAACCCCGAGTCTAAACACCCCTAATCTTACACTTATTAACCCCTAATCTGCTGCCCCCGACATCCCGACACCTGCATTTTATTATTAACCCCTAATCTGCTGCTCTGGACACCGCCGCCACCTACATTATCCCTATGAACCCCTAATCTGCTGCCCCCAACATCGCAGACCCCTACTTTTTATTTATTAACCCCTACTCTGCTGCCCCCAATGTCGCCACCACCTAACTACATTTATTAACCCCTAATTTGCCACCGCCAACGTCGCTGCCACTATAATAAAGTTATTAACCCCTAAATCTAAGTCTAACCCTAACACCCCCTAACTTAAATATAATTTAAATACATCTAAATAAAATTACTATCATTAACTAAATTATTCCTATTTAAAACTAAATACTTACCTATAAAATAAACCATAAGATAGTTAACTAATAGTTACATTGTTTAGGTACCTAGTTTAGGTAATTAATTTAATTATAGTGTAGTGTTAGGTGTAATTGTAACTTAGGTTAGGATTTATTTTACAGGTATATTTGTATTTATTTTAACTAGGAAGTTATTAAATAGTTAATAACTATTTAATAACTATTGTACCTAGTTAAAATAAATACAAAGTTGCCTGTAAAATAAAAAAAACCCTAAGATAGCTACAATGTAACTATTAGTTATATTGTAGTTATCTTAGGGTTTATTTTATAGTTAAGTATTTAGTTTTAAATATGAATAATTTATTTAATTGTAGTAATTTTATTTCGATTTATTTAAATTATATTTAAGTTAGGGTTAGGGTTAGACTTAGATTTTGGTGTTAATAAATGTAATATAGTGGCGGCGACGTTGGGGTTAGCAGATTAGGGGTTAATAAATGTAGGTAGGTGTCGGCAATGTTAGGGATGGCATATTAGGGGTTAATAATATTTAACTAGTGTTTGCAAGATGGGAATGCGGCAGTTTAGGGGTTAATACATTTATTGAAGTGGCGGCAATGTTGGTTAGGAAGATTAGGGGTTAAAAATTTTAATATAGTATTTGCGATGTGGGGGGGCCTTGGTTTAGGGGTTAATAGGTAATTTATGGGTGTTAGTGTACTTTTTAGCACTTTAGTTAATAGTTTTATACTACGGCGTTAGCCCATAAAACTCTTAACTACTGACTTTTAAATGCAGTATCAGTCTTGACAGGAGAGGCTGTACCGCTCACTTTTTCCAAGACTCGTAATACCGGCGTTATGCAAATCCCATTGAAAAGATAGGATACGCAATTGACGTAAGTGGATTTGCGGTACGCTCGAGTTGTGGAATAAAAGTGAGTGGTACACCTGTACCTGCCAAACTCGTAAAACCAGCGGGCATTAAAAAGCAGCGTTGGACCTCTCAACGCTGCTTTTTAAGGCTAACGCAAGACTCGTAATCTAGGCGTATGTTTTCTTGTGCGCTAACCTGACTGTGTTAAATCTAAATCCCCAATAACCCAATGCACAAAACTCATATTTTACATTCCTATGTTCTTCAAATAGAAAATAATCTACTTTTTATTTTTAATTATATATTTCTATAAATATTGGATACTGTTAGTGTAAAATACATATCTATACCTGTATATCTATAGGAATAGTAAATAGTATAGATATAAATAGAAATAGGTATTTAAAATAAAAAGGACATTATCCTGTAAGTCAAGAACATTGGAATGTTAAATGTATACAGTAAATATACATTAAAACACATAAATAAATACATAAATATGCATGAACACTCATAAATACTTTGCAGCCTTTTTCCCTAACACCTGAGACCTCAAATCTTTGAGTGTTATTATGAGTGTAACTTTTACATGTATTTTTGATGTGTTCTGTGCAACATTTTTATCTCGCTTAACAGCTAAACAGAGCTCTAATGTCGCGCCGACCCAACCCACGTTAAATTTCAATGCGTTCAAGCAAACATGTTTACTTTCAGCTAGTAATACGCGGTTCCTCAAAATACCCCTTATAGCTTGTACGCTACACTTAGTGCTTAACTCGTTATCTTGCCCAAAGTATTTTTTTCAAGCTCTAATAAAATATTATTACTACTACTACTAACAGTATTATTATTATTATTATGATTATTATTATTACTATTATTAATACTACTACTATTTATAATAATACTCATAATAATAATAATAATAATCACTATTTTAAGACCCAGCATGTTTCATAAAGGTGGGGCAGAAGTGACATTATGTATTGGAAAAAAAACATGATTTAAATGCTAGTTAATTTATTTAAAAATATGATGATCAGAATGTTCATTTAAGTTTGTAAATAAGTGTTTTGACATTTTAAAAATGTTAATTATAACATTACATAAAATGATATGAAATTGTTAATTGTACACATGTGAAAAATTGACATTACTTAAGTGAAACAACTTGCATTAAAACCTCACAAATTACGCACTCATCATCAAAACAGAATCAATTAATTGGCAATGTGGGGTGAAAACCTTTAAAACCCATTAATCATGGATTGGAATTGCTTTACATTTTGAAATCTGTACAAAACACTTCATACACATGTTCTGATTTGTTAGAATAAACATATTGGGGTTTTACAGTGATATAGATGACATTGTTGAAAAATTAGAAAATGAAATCAAGCATTTGACTAAGTAGTTTATATATATTCACTTTTTGAGTCACCAGCTTCTACTGAGCATGTGCAAGAATTCACAGAATATATATATATATATATATATATATATATATATATATGCATTTGTGATTGGCTGATGACTGTCACATGATACAGGAGGAGTGGAAATAGACATAACTGTGAAAGTTGCCATAAAAAATCTACTACCTATGTTAAATTCAGACTATGGGGGGGATTTATTAAAGGGACACTGAACCCAAATTTTTTCTATTGTGATTCAGATAGAGCATGCAATTTTAAGCAACTTTCTAATTTACTCCTATTATCAAATTATTTTCATTCTCTTGGTATCTTTATTTGAAATGCAAGAATCTAAGATGCCGGACCATTTTTGGTGAACACACTGTGTTGTTCTTGCTGATGCTTGCTGGTGGATAAATTTACCTACCAATAAAAAAGTGCTTTCCATGGTTCTTAACCAAAAAAATAGCTTAGATGCCTTCTTTTTCAAATAAAGAAAGCAAGAGAATGAAGAAAAATTAATAATAGGAGTAAATTAGAAAGTTGTTTAAAATTGCATGCTCTATCTGAATCACAAAAGAAAAAATTTGGGTTCAGTGTCCTTTTAAGCCCCGTATTGAGGCAAATGTATCTGTTTCCGCGCAAGTCTTCAGGCTCACTGGAAACAGGAGTTAAGAAGTAGCGGTCTTAAGACCACTGCTTCTTAACTTGTCCGCTACCTCTGAGGCGGCGGACAGCAATCCGCCTGATTGCATACTATCGGGATGATTTGCACCCCCTGCTTGCGGCCGATGTACCGCAAATGTGCAGGGGGCGGCATTGCACAAGCATTTCTAGTGAAATGCTTGTGCAATGATAAATGCCGACAGCGTATGCTGTCTGCATTTATCGATGTTCGCCCACACATTGATAATTTGGCCCCTAAGTGCTATTGCATTGTCTTTTTATCATTGAGTTGTTGATTATGAAAATCTGCTGTATTTATTGGTCCTTTAATCATTGTTTTCTAATGGATTGCAATTGCTTTAAATTTGGAAATCTGATATCAAAACGAGACTCCCATTAGAGCCTATGGAAGAGCGCTCTTGTGAGTGCAATACTTCCTAGCATTTCGCTTAAAGGGATACTAAACTCAATTTTTTTCTTTTATGATTCAGCACCCTGGATAGTGCTTGCTTATTGGTGACTACATTTAGCTACCAATCAGCAAGTGGAACCCAGGTGCTGAACCAAAAATGTATTAAATAATTGAGTAAGAAAGCGCTAAAAAAGCTAAGGAGTCTAAGAGGTAATAAATTCTATTGGCTTTTATTAAAACAGGTGTGGTTTACTGATATATAAATCTAGAACGTTATAAATAAAATCATATAAAATTCAATACTGGCATATATATTTTTCGAATTATAGAGTGCAGTTCTCCAGGGTGTGTGAATGCTTAGCTTGTCAATATAGCAAAGTCTGGCCAAGGAACACTAACCCAATAGACACTTCTTTCTTGGTGCACGGAAATGTGGTTTATAGCTTACCGGAATCTTCAGACACGTTCTGTGCCCTGCACATATCCTGTGCATTTCTAATAGAGATAAAAGATATGCTTACCGGGAACTTCAGTTACGGGTATGTGTCTCTTTACAGGCTTACTGTGCTTTTCTCCGATGGTTGATTATAGCGGTTGTTGATTTCAGCGTCTTCCATGAACCAAGCGTGGCTGTGATAATGTCACTCTTACCTCACTTTCTATTGGTTTTCTTTCTAAATCATGAAATAAATAATGTGGGTTTCATGTACCTTTAAGTATAACCCACTGTTTATATTATTTTTTTAATTACAACAATGAAACAGACAGTTTTAATTCCAATTAAGGTTTAGACTAATCCTATATAATAAAAGGCCAAGTGTGTTTGTCCGAAGCTGTCATGCGCAGTAGAGACTGCGAGCGAGGACAAACACACTTGTCCTACCTCACCTGGCATCTGGCGTGAAGTGGGCTTGACCATATGGGTGACGTGGGCGTGGGCGGGGCGTGGACGGGGCCGGATGTGCCATGAGAGACAGAGAGCTCTAAATAGGGGGGATAGAGAGAGCAGAAAATGGGGGATAAAGAGAGGGGGAAGAGACAGTACAAGAGGGGCATAAAGAGAGCAAAAGAGAGATAGCAAAAGAGAGGGGGGAGAGAGAAAAAGAGAGGAAGAGAGTCAGCAAAAGAGAGAGGGGAGAGAGAGCAGAAGAGGGGGAGAGAGAGAGCACAAAAGAGGGGGAGAGAGAGCTCAAAAGAGAGGGGGGAGAGAGCGTCAAAGAGGGGGGGAGAGAGAGCTCAAAAGAGAGGGGTAGAGAGAGCGCAAAAGAGAAGGGGAGAGAGAGCGCAAAAGAGAATGGGGAGAGAGCTTAAAAGAGAGGGGGAGAGAGCGCTAAAGAGGGGGAAGAGAGCGCTAAAGAGAGGGGGAGAGAGAGCAAAAGAGGGGGGAGTGAGAGAGCAAAAGAGAGGGGGGAGAGCGCAAAAGAGAGGGGGAGCGCAAAAGAGAGGTGGAGAGAGTGTCAAAGAGGGGGAGAGAGAGAGCTCAAAAGAGAGGGGGAGAGAGAGCGCAAAATAGAAGGGGGGAGAGCGCAAAAGAGAAGGGGGAGAGAGCGCTAAAGAGAGGGGGAGAGAGCACTAAAGAGAGGCGGGAGAGAGAGCAAAAGAGGGGGGGAGTGAGAGAGCAAAAGAGAGGGGGGAGAGTGCAAAAGAGGGGGGAGAGAGCGCAAAAGAGGGGGGAGAGAGAGCAAAAGAGAGGGGGAGAGAGCGCAAAAGAGGGGGGAGAGAGAGCGCAAAATAGAGGGGAGATAGAGCGCAAAAGAGGGAGAATAGAGATCAAAAGAGAGGGGGAGAGAGCGCAAAAGAGGGGGGAGAGCGCAAAAGAGGGGGAGAGAGCACAAAAGAGGGGGGAGAGAGCGCAAAAGAGGGGGGAGAGAGCACAAAAGAGGGGGGAGAGAGTGCAAAAGAGAGGGGGAGAGAGCGTCAAAGAGGGGGGGATAGAGAGCTCAAAAGAGAGGGGTAGAGAGAGCCCAAAAGAGAAGGGGAGAGAGGGCGCAAAAGAGAAGGGGGAGAGAGCTCAAAAGAGAGGTGGAGAGAGAGCGCAAAAGAGGGGGGGAGAGCGCTAAAGAGAGGGGGGGAGAGTGCAAAAGAGGGGGGGAGAGAGCAAAAGAGAATGGGAGAGAGAGCACAAAAGAGGGGGAGAGAGAGCTCAAAAGAGAGGGGGAGTGAGTGTCAAAGAGGGGGAGAGAGAGAGCTCAAAAGAAAGGGGGAGAGAGAGCGCAAAATAGAAGGGGAGAGAGCGCAAAAGAGAAGGGGGAGAAAGCGCTAAAGAGAAGGGGGAGAAAGCGCTAAAGAGAGGGGGAGAGAGCGCTATAGAGAAGGGGAGAGAGAGAGCAAAAGAGGGGGGAGTGAGAGAGCAAAAGAGAGGGGGCGGAGAGCGCAAAAGAGAGGGGGGGAGAGCGCAAAAGAGGGGGGAGAGAAAGCAAAAGAGAGGGGGAGAGAGCACAAAAGAGGGGGGAGAGAGAGCGCAAAAGAGAGGGGAGAGAGAGCGCAAAAGAGGGAGAATAGAGATCAAAAGAGAGGGGAAGAGAGCGCAACAGAGGGGGGGCGCAAAAGAAGGGGAGAGAGCACAAAAAAGGAGGGAGAGAGCACAAAAGAGGGGGTAGAGAGTGCAAAAGAGGGGGGAGTGAGCAAAAGAGAGGGTAAAGAGTGCAAAAGAGAGCGGAGAGAGCGCAAAATAGGGGGGAGAGTGCGCAAAAGAGAGGGAGAGAGAGGGGGAGAAAGCGCAAAAGAGAGGGGGAGAGAGAGTGCAAAAGAGAAGGGGGAGAGAGCGCAAAAGAGAGGAGGGAGAAAGAGAGCAAAAGAGGGGGGAGAGAAAGCAAAAGAGAGGGGGGGAGAGCTCAAAAGAGAGGGGGGAGAGAGCAAAAGAGAGGGGTAGAGAGAGCACAAAAGAGGGGGAGAGAGAGCTCAAAAGAGAGGGGGAGAGAGTGTCAAAGAGGGGGAGAGAGCTCAAAAGAGAGGGGGAGAGAGAGCACAAAATAGAAGGGGAGAGAGCGCAAAAGAGAAGGGGGAGAGAGAGCTAAAGAGAGGGGGAGAGAGCGCTAAAGAGAAGGGGAAGAGAGAGAGCAAAAGAGGGGGAAGTGAGAGAGCAAAAGAGAGGGGGCGGAGAGCGCAAAAGAGAGGGGGGGAGAGCGCAAAAGAGGGAGGAGAGAGCGCAAAAGAGGGGGGAGAGAGAGCAAAAGAGAGGGGGAGAGAGCGCAAAAGAGGGGGGAGAGAGAGCGCAAAAGAGAGGGGAGAGAGAGCGCAAAAGAGGGAGAATAGAGATCAAAAGAGAGGGGGAGAGAGCGCAAAAGTGGGGGAGAGAGCACAAAAGAGGGGGGAGATAGTGCAAAAGAGGGGGGAGAGAGAGCAAAAGAGAGGGTAAAGAGTGCAAAAGAGCGGGGAGAGCGCAAAATAGGGGGGAGAGCGTAAAAGCGAGGGAGAGAGAGGGGGAGAAAGCGCAAAAGAGAGGGGGAGAGAGAGTGCAAAAGAGAAGGGGGAGAGAGTGCAAAAGAGAAGAAGGAGAGAGAGAGCAAAAGAGGGGGGAGAGAAAACAAAAGAGAGGGGGAGAGCTCAAAAGAGAGGGGGGAGAGCACAAAAGAGAGGGGGGGGGAGAGTGCAAAAGAGAGGGGAGAGAGCGCCAAAGAGGGGGAGAGAGAGCAAAAGAGAGGGGGAGAGAGCAAAATAGAGGGGGAGAGAGTGCAAAAGAGAGGGGGAGAGAGAGCGCAAGAGAGAGGGGGGAGAGAGAGCGCAAAAGAGGGGGGGAGAGAGATCAAAAGAGAGGGGGAGAGAGCGCAAAAGAGGGGGGAGAGAGAGCAAAAGAGGGGGGAGAGAGAGCAAAAGAGAGGGGGAGAGAGAGCAAAAGAGAGGGGGAGAGAGCGCAAAAGAAGGGGGAGAGCGCAAAAGAGGAGGGAGAGAGCGCAAAAGAGGGGGGAGAGAGAGCAAAAGAGAGGGGAAAGAGCACAACAGAGAGGGGGGAGAGAGTGCAAAAGAGCGAGAGAGCGCAAAAGAGAGGGGGGAGAGAGCGTAAAAGAGGGGGAGAGAGCACAAAAGAGGGGTGAGAGAGAGCTAAAGAGGGGGGAGAGAGCAAAAGAGGGGGAGAGAGAGCAAAATAGGGGAGATAGAGCAAAAGAGGAGGAGAGAGAGAGCAAAAGAGGGGGAGAGCAAAAGAGGGGGGAGAGAGCAGAAGAGGGGCGGGGAAGAGAGAGCACAAAAGAGAGGTGGGAGAGAGAGGGAGTAAGGGTTGGAACCGCAGTACTTAAAAAAAACTGTCCTGTGTACACGGGCTTTAGGACTAGTTCTGTTATATTTTCTTTAAAAAAGGAAATAAGGTAATTCATTTTAAGAGTTCAAATAACTGTACATACTGTATATGCGCTTCTTTCTTTATTACTGTTACAAAATTAACAAACCCTTTATTAGGATTAAAGGGACAGTCTAGGCCAAAATAAACTTTCATGATTCAGATAGAGCATGTAATTTTAAACAATTTTCCAATTTACTTTTATCACCAATTTTGCTTTGTTCTCTTGGTATTCTTAGTTGAAAGCTTAACCTAGGAGGTTCATATGCTAATTTCTTAGACCTTGAAGCCCACCTGTTTCAGATTGCATTTTAACAGTTTTTCACCACTAGAGGGTGTTAGTTCACATATTTCATATAGATAACACTGTGCTCGTGCACGAGAAGTTATCTGGGAGCAGGCACTGATTGGCTAGACTGCAAGTCTTTCAAAAGAACTGAAAAAAGGGGCAGTTTGCAGAGGCTTAGATACAAGATAATCACAGAGGTTAAATGTATATTAATATAACTGTGTTGGTTATGCAAACCTGGGAAATGGGTAATAAAGGGATTATCTATCTTTTAAAACAATAAAAATTCTGGTGTAGACTGTCCCTTTAAAGATATGTATGTTAGGCAATTTTCCTTGTTTAAATACACTCTATTGTCCCTCAGTATACACAGAAAGGGTGCTCATGAATTGAACGTGTCTTAAAGGGACAGTCTACACCAGAATTGTTATTGTTTAAAAAGATAGATAATCCCTTTATTACCAATTCCCCAGTTTTGAATAACCAACACAGTTATAGTAATACACTTTTTACCTCTGTGATGACCTTTTATCTAAGCCTCTGCAGACTGTCCCCTTATTTCAGTTCCTTTAACAGACTTGCATTTTAGCCAATCAGTGCTGACTCCTAGGAAAATCCATGGGCGTGAGCACAATGTTATTTATATGGCACACATGAACTAACACCCTCTAGTTGTGAAAAAAGTAAAAATGCATTCAGCTAAGAGGCCACCCTCAAGGGCTTAGAAAGTAGTATAGCTTTCAACTAAGAATACCAAGAGAACAAAGCACATTTGATAATAAAAGTAAATTGGAAAGTTGCTTAAAATTACATGCCCTATCTGAATCATGAAAGTTTGTTTTTGACTAGACTGTCCCTTTAATATGGTTCATTGTGTCATTGAGTATGAACTATAAAACATAAATAAACCACAGATTATATTTAAAAGGACAGTCTACTCCAGAATTTGTATTATTTAAAAACAAGTCAAATTGTGCCCATATTACAATTTGAGTGCAATCGTGTGAGCGCAATCACAATTTACACTCAAATCATTACCGAGATCTCAGAGCTGTGGTTAACTGTTATGCAAGTCAAAAAAGTTTTACAAAACACTACAAAGTAGTTACACTCATAATAACATCTAATCTAATAAAATTATTTCTAAAAAAAAAATTGCCCACAAAAGTTATAAGGGCTCAAAAATATGAGGACTCTCAGGTGAAAAAAAAGGCAGGCAAAGGGCTTTAACTTAGATATGTATATGTACTGTATGTTTAATATGTATTACTGTATTTATATGTGTATACTGTATATATGTATTTAAAGGCATATATACATATAAACACATACAAATACATATGTACACATAAATAGACATATATAAGTGCATTGGAGCCCTTTGCTGTTAGGTAGATGAAAACATGTAAAAGCATATTTATGCAATATTCACATTTTCATGTCAGGTTTGCGCACATTAGAATATGTGATTGGTTATGCGCATATGAAAATATGCGACCGTGTTTGCTTTCAAGTCAGATGTTAGATTTTTTCCCACTTTTCTTTCTCCATTGACTTCTATGGGGGAATAGGTTATTGTTTGTGCGACAGTCTAATTGCGCTAGAAGAAAGCTGTTTGTGCTCGTCGGGTTAACGCGAGACCGATAACTTATAACTTTTAACTCATAATACCAGTGCTATATAAGCTAAATCCATTTTTCGGATATTGACCGAAAATTTTTGAAAGATTGGAATTAACCCCTATGGCCCAGATTTAACAAAGAAAGGGCGGACAGGGACGGACATCTTCACCCCTTTCTGCCTTGCATACGGGCTGAGGACGAACACGATCCACTTCCCGTTTGTATCATTACACGCTCAAGTGATTGTGTAAAGCTCACCCCTTCCTTTGTGCGACCAATCGTATAAGAGAAGAGACTATTAATCATCCTGAGTGAGCGAGCTCTCAGTGATTTCTCTGAGGTGGCGAAGAGTGTTAGAAGCAGTGGTCTAATGACCGTTGCTTCTTACAGTAGGGGAAGCAGGCTCGCATGCGTGAACCTGCTCTGCAAGGGATCCGGAGCAGCTTACACTGCTTTGTACATGGAACCCTTTGCATTTGTTTTTGCAAAAGAGTTAAAGGGACAGTCTAGTCAAAAATAAACTTTCATGATTCAGATAGGGCATGTAATTTTAAACAACTTTCCAATGTACTTTTATCATCAATTTTGCTTTGTTCCCTTGGTATTCTTAGTTGAAAGCTAAACCTAGGAGGCTCATATGCTAATTTATTAGCCCTTGAAGGCCGCCTCTTTTCTGAATACATTTTGAAATTTTTTCACAACTATAGGGCATTAATGTGTGCCATATAGATAACATTGTGCTCACGCCCGTGGAGTTACCTAGGAGTGAACTGAAATAAGGGAGTCAAAAGAACTGAAATAAGGGAGCACTCTGCAGAGGGTTAGATAAAAGGTTATCACAAACTGGGGAATGGTTAATAAAGGGATTGTCTATGTTTTTAAGCAATAAAAATTCTGGTGTAGACTGTCACTTTAATTCTTTTATTACATCAAATTTAAAACCAGAATATAAAATTTGCTTATTGAATTTGATCAACAAAATTGAATGGTAACATCTGAATGTTTATTCTCATAGATGCCTATTGCAATCAATATTAAAAAGTGACATCTGAATATTACATCCAATATTGAAGCATTACAATTTTCCCTATAGAAACATTCTAATAGATGAAATAATGTCAAGGGGAATATTTATTCTACCATAAAAATGTTAAAATGCAGACATTTGCCCTTCCCTAGTAATATTCATGGCCAAAGGAAATTCTTACCTTTTGACACCACTATAAACAATGTAATAATCAATACATCCCTAGATAAATTAATTACTGTCTCTTCTGACATTTGACCATTCTAAGTAATGGGGTCCTGTCTTTTATATTAGAATCAATGATTGGAACACTTATTTGTGCATACTATGCTTATTCTTAATTTCTATTTTGTTCAGGTTACAAATTGTTTATTCTTTTTTGTTGATTTGAATACCATCTATAAAACTGATGTACCAGTTTATTTTATTCTGCTAATTTTTGCTGAGATTTACCTCTGCAAACCTTGGCACTATTGGTTGTGTTTGCCAGCTTGATCACTGGCAGAGTAGATATGTTTTTATTGGCAGTGCCTTTAAAAAGCCTTTTTTCAATATCAACCAAGAGTAGTAGTCAAAGTTCTTTTGATCAAGGTGATATAGTAGCTAAAGCATCTGCTGTGGTTATATCCAGAGGTGCATGAAAAGTGAAAGGGATCACCTGCTATTTTATTATTATTTTTTTTATGAATTGTTTTTTTGAAATACTTAAAATAGAATGGAGATATTATATATGTTTTTCTGTGAGCTAGTGTTTCAGTTTACATTGTTGAGTTGAGTTCCCCCAGTTCACTGTGAGAAAGAAATTCATTTGTATTCTCTCTGTGAGTGTTTCATGTTTCCCAGTGACGCAAACTGGATGGCGTTTAACAAATGCTTATACACAAATAACAAATACAGGCTACATTTATTGTATTTTAATACATAACTTTGGAATGTTTGCTGAACATTTGACATTTGTTCCTGCAAATAATAACAGTCTAATTTAAATGTAAGTCTAATGGAATCAGTTTTTAAATATAATATTTAAAGGACCAATAAATAAAGTAGATTTGCATAATCAACACATGCATGATAAAAAGACAATGCAATAGTACTTAGCCTGAACGTCAAATGAGTAGTAGATTTTTTTCTGACAAATTTCAAAGTTATGTTTATTTCCACTCCCCCTTTATAGTGTGACAGCCATCAGCCAATCACAAATGCATATACGTATATTCTGTGAATTCTTGCGCATGCTCAGTAGGAGCTGGTGTCTCAAAAAGTGTAAACATGTGCACATTTTGTTAATGGAAGTAAATTGGAACGTTGCTTAAAATTGCATGTTCTATCTGAATCATTAAAGTTGAACTTTGACTTGAGTGTCCCTTTAAATGTCACCGTCAATACTTGAATTTGGAATTTTTATATCTTTCTACCTCTGCTTCATCAGGATTTATATTGATAGAACTTTGAATATTACGGTGAATGACATAATATTTCTGTTGGTATTATAGTATGTTGGGCATACATGGAAAGAAACCCTTCCACTTCTGATATGCTTCCAAGACGTTTATTACATATTATGAACTGAATGTTGTATCCTCTGACTTTGATGCTGTTTGCCTGGAAATGATATAACCATAACATAACTTATAAGATGGAACACTGTGATAAATGAAGACCTGTCATTCATGCTGATGTACAACGCTGCTCAGACACTGTTGATAATCAATTTCACCAACATATTTTCCAATACAACTTGGAAATTTTACAATGCAAAGCTTTATACATCTTTTCAATATGCTGTAAGATTTGTTAATGGCTTAGTTCCTATTTCATTCCATAATTTCACCCATGTCTTGAATTCCTCCTACTTTCAGAATATACCACAAAGGTTCTACTGTTAAAAAACATGCAGCTAGATTACGAGTTTGGCGTTATGCTTCATAACGATGCTTTTTCCCAAACTCCGCTATTACAAGTCTTGTCAGAATAGGTGTACCGCACACCTTTTTGGCCGTCACACAACGTCAGTACAATGGGACTTTTTCAATGGAACTTTCATAGCGCCGGTATTACAAGTTTTGCTGTGAGGCCAAAAATTAAGCGGTACAGCCTAAGATAACAAGATCCGTTCCGCCATCTAAAGTCAGTAGTTATGAGTTTTACGTTACAAAGCTGTAACATAACACTCATAACTAAAGTGTTAAAAAGTACACTAACACCCATAAACTACCTATTAACCCCTAAACCAAGGCCCTCCCGCACTATAATAAAAATATTAACCCCTAATCTGCCGCTCTGCACATTGTTGCCCCTTAAAAATATATTAACCCCTATTCCGTCGCTCCCCGACATCGTCGCCACTATAATAAACCTATTAACCCCTAAACCTCTGGTCTCCCACATCACTTCATAAATATATTAACCCCTAACCCTAACATAACCCTAAGTCTAACCCTAACATACCCTAACTTAAATATAATTCAAATAATTCTAAATAAAACTTATCATTATTACCTAAATAATTCCTATTTAAAATTTAAAATATACTTACCTATAAAATAAAAACTAACCGCTAGATTTGGAGTTTTGTCGGTAACGACCCGAAAAACTAACGCCGGCTTTTTTCTGGCCGCACCATAAAAATAACTCTGGTATTGAGAGTCCACATAAAGGCTGCGTTAGGCTCCAAAAAAGGAGCGTAGAGCATTTTTAACGCAGCTTCAACTCTCGATACCAGAGTTGCTTACGGACGCGGCCAGCCTCAAAAACGTGCTCGTGCACGATTCCCCCATAGGAAAAACCTAACACCTGCAAAAAAGCCGCGTTCAGCTCTTAACGCAGCCCCATTGTTTGCTATGCGGTAACCCTTCCTACGTCTGCACCTAACACTCTAAGAGATGACTGCGTTCTGTATAGAAACAAAAAAAGAAGAGGCGCTTTTTTTTTTTTGTTTCTATACAGAACGCAGTCATCTCTTTTTCAACATCTTTGGAGAGAGCAGCTATCGTTTGGGACATCATTTCCAGATTGGACATCACTCTATATTGGGACTTTCACTTGCATCTATGGATGTATATTTCCTAACCATATGACTGTGGTGACTATTGTTATGTATTTGTATTTATAATTATACAGTTCATATTGTTTATTTTTTGTAAGATATAAAACTTAGGATCTATCCATATTATCACTTTTTTGAAATAGCATAAATTAGGCGCACCTTATTTCTGGACACACTACTTAGATATAGTAGAGCCCCATTGTTTTCCTAACACTCTAACATGTACCCCGAGTCTAAACACCCCTAACCTTACACTTATTAACCCCTATTCTGCCGCCCCCGCTATCGCTGACCCCTGCATATTATTATTAACCCCTAATCTGCCGCTCCGTAAACCGCCGCGACTTACATTATCCCTATGTACCCCTAATCTGCTGCCCTAACATCGCCGACCCCTATATTATATTTATTAACCCCTAATCTGCCCCCCACAATGTCGCCTCCACCTGCCTACACTTATTAACCCCTAATCTGCCGACCGGACCTGAGCGCTACTATAATAAAGTTATTAACCCCTAATCCGCCTCACTAACCCTATCATAAATAGTATTAACCCCTAATCTGCCCTCCCTAACATCACCGACACCTAACTTCAAACATTAACCCCTAATCTGCCGACTGGAGCTCACCGCTATTCTAATAAATGTATTAACCCCTAAAGCTAAGTCTAACACTAACACCCCCCTAAGTTAAATATAATTTAAATCTAACGAAATTAATGAACTCTTATTAAATAAATTATTCCTATTTAAAGCTAAATACTTACCTGTAAAATAAATCCTAATATTGCTACAATATAAATTATAATTATATTATAGCTATTTTAGGATTTATATTTATTTTACAGGTAACTTTGTATTTATTTTAACCAGGTACAATAGCTATTAAATAGTTAAGAACTATTTAATAGCTAAAATAGTTAAAATAATTACAAATTTACCTGTAAAAGAAATCCTAACCTAAGTTACAATTAAACCTAACACTACACTATCAATAAATTAATTAAATAAACTACCTACAATTACCTACAATTAACCTAACACTACACTATCAATAAATTAATTAAATTCAATTGCTACAAATAAATACAATTAAATAAACTAGCTAAAGTACAAAAAAATAAAAAAGAACTAAGTTACAAAAAATAAAAAAATATTTACAAACATAAGAAAAATATTACAACAATTTTAAACTAATTACACCTACTCTAAGCCCCCTAATAAAATAACAAAGCCCCCCAAAATAAAAAAATGCCCTACCCTATTCTAAATTACTAAAGTTCAAAGCTCTTTTACCTTACCAGCCCTGAAAAGGGCCCTTTGCGGGGCATGCCCCAAGAAATACAGCTCTTTTGCCTGTAAAAAAAAAAACATACAATACCCAAGCCCCCCAACATTACAACCCACCACCCACATACCCCTAATCTAACCCAAACCCCCCTTATATAAACCTAACACTAAGCCCCTGAAGATCATCCTACCTTGTCTTCACCATACCAGGTTCACCAATCGGTCCAGAAGAGCTCCTCCGATGTCCTGATCCAAGCCCAAGCGGGGGGCTGAAGAGGTCCATGATCCGGCTGAAGTCTTCATCCAAGCGGGGCAGAAGAGGTCTTCCATCCAATTGAAGTCTTCATCCAAGCGGCATCCATCCGGAGTGAAGTGGCAGCATCCTGAAGACCTCCACCGCGGAACATCCATCCTGGCCGACGACTGAACGACGAATGACGGTTCCTTTAAATGACGTCATCCAAGATGGCGTCCCTCGAATTCCGATTGGCTGATAGGATTCTATCAGCCAATCGGAATTAAGGTAGGAATATTCTGATTGGCTGATGGAATCAGCCAATCAGAATCAAGTTCAATCCGATTGGCTGATCTGATCAGCCAATCAGATTGAGCTCGCATTCTATTGGCTGTTCCGATCAGCCAATAGAATGCAAGCTCAATCTGATTGGCTGATTGGATCAGCCAATCAGATTGAACTTGATTCTGATTGGCTGATTCCATCAGCCAATCAGAATATTCCTACCTTAATTCCGATTGGCTGATAGAATCCTATCAGCCAATCGGAATTCGAGGGACGCCATCTTGGATGACCTCATTTAAAGGAACCGTCATTCGTCGTTCAGTCGTCGGCCAGGATGGATGTTCCGCGGTGGAGGTCTTCAGGATGCTGCCGCTTCGCTCCGGATGGATGCCGCTTGGATGAAGACTTCAATCGGATGGAAGACCTCTTCTGCCCCGCTTGGATGAAGACTTCAGCCGGATCATGGACCTCTTCAGCCCCCCGCTTGGGCTTGGATCAGGACATCGGAGGAGCTCTTCTGGACCGATCGGTGAACCTGGTATGGTGAAGACAAGGTAGGATGATCTTTAGGGGCTTAGTGTTAGGTTTATTTAAGGGGGGTTTGGGTTAGATTAGGGGTATGTGGGTGGTGGGTTGTAATGTTGGGGGGCTTGGGTATTGTATGGGCCCTGTTCAGGGCTGGTAAGGTAAAAGAGCTTTGAACTTTAGTAATTTAGAATAGGGTAGGGCATTTTTTTATTTTGGGGGGCTTTGTTATTTTATTAGGGGGCTTAGAGTAGGTGTAATTAGTTTAAAATTGTTGTAATATTTTTCTTATGTTTGTAAATATTTATATCTTTTTTATTTTTTGTACTTTAGCTAGTTTATTTAATTGTATTTATTTGTAGCAATTGTATTTAATTAATTTATTGATAGTGTAGTGTTAGGTTAATTGTAGGTAATTGTAGGTAGTTTATTTAATTAATTTATTGATAGTGTAGTGTTAGGTTTATTTGTAACTTAGGTTAGGATTTATTTTACTGGTAAATTTGAAATTATTTTAACTATTTTAGCTATTAAATAGTTCTTAACTATTTAATAGCTATTGTACCTGGTTAAAATAAATACAAAGTTACCTGTAAAATAAATATAAATCCTAAAATAGCTATAATATAATTACAATTTATATTGTAGCTATATTAGGGTTTATTTTACAGGTAAGTATTTAGCTTTAAATAGGAATAATTTATTTAATAAGAGTTCATTAATTTTGTTAGATTTAAATTATATTTAACTTAGGGGGTGTTAGTATTAGGGTTAGACTTAGCTTTAGGGGTTAATACATTTATTAGAATAGCGGCGAGATTCGGTCGGCAGATTAGGGGTTAATAATTGAAGTTAGGTGTCGGCGATGTTAGGGAGGGCAGATTAGGGGTTAATACTATTTATGATATGGTTAGTGAGGCGGATTAGGGGTTAATAACTTTATTATAGTAGCGCTCAGGTCCGGTCGGCAGATTAGGGGTTAATAAGTGTAGGCAGGTGGAGGCGACGTTGAGGGGGGCAGATTAGGGGTTAATAAATATAATATAGGGGTCGGCGGTGTTAGGGGCAGCAGATTAGGGGTACATAAGTATAACGTAGGTGGCGGTCGGCAGATTAGGGGTTAAACATTTTTTTTTCGAGTGTCGGCGATGTGGGGGGACCTCGGTTTAGAGGTACATAGGTAGTTTATGGGTGTTAGTGTACTTTAGAGTACAGTAGTTAAGAGCTTTAGAAACCGGCGTTAGCCCAGAAAGCTCTTAACTACTGACTTTTTTCCTGCGGCTGGAGTTTTGTCGTTAGATGTCTAACGCTCACTTCAGAAACGACTCTAAATACCGGAGTTAGAAAAATCCCATTGAAAAGATAGGATACGCAATTTACGTAAGGGGATCTGCGGTATGGAAAAGTCGCGGCTGAAAAGTGAGCGTTAGACCCTATTTTGAGTGACTCCAAATACCGGCGGTAGCCTAAAACCAGCGTTAGGAGCCTCTAACGCTGGTTTTCACGGCTACCGCCGAACTCTAAATCTAGGCCTAAGCTAGCTACAAAATAACTAATAGTACATTGTAGCTAGCTTAGGTTTTTTTTTATTTCACAGGTAAGTTTGCATTTATTTTAACTAGGTAGACTAGTTAGTAAATAGTTATTAACTATTTACTAGCTACCTAGTTAAAATAAATACAAAGTTACCTGTAAAATAAAACCTAACAGGCCTTACACTAAAATCTAACATCACAATCAAATAAAAAACATTTTAAATTAATAAAATACAATTATCTAAATTACAAAAAAATTACAAAAATTAAAAAAAAACACACTAAATTACACAAAATAAAAAAATGAAATGATCAAAAATAAAAACGAATTACTCCTAATCTAATAGCCCTATCAAGATAAAAAAAAAAAACAACCAAAAAAAAACAAAAACCCTAGCCTACACTAAACTGCCAATGACCCTTAAAAGGGCCTTTTGCGGGGCATTGCCCCAAAGAAATCTGCTCTTTTACCTGTAAAAGGGCATTTGGATGGGCATTGCCCTTAAAAGGGCATTTAGCTCTTTTACATTGCCCAAACCCTAAGCTAAAAATGAAACCCACCAAATAAACCTTTTAAAAAAAAACACTAACCCCCGACGATCCACTTACAGTTTTCAAAAACCGGACATCCATCCTCATCCAAGTGGCAGAAGTCTTCATCCAAGCGGGCAGAAGTCCTCATCAAAGCCAACAGAAGTCTTCATCCAAGCGGGCAGAAGTCTTCATCCAGTCGGCATCTTCTATCTTCATCCATCTGGCACGGAGCGGATCCGTCTTCAAGACATCCGGCGTGGAGCATCCTCTTCTTCCGATATCAGCCAATGGGAATTAAAGGTGAAAAAATTCTATTGGCTGTTGTAATCAGCCAATAGGATTGAGCTTGCATTCTATTGGCTGATTGGAATAGCCAATAGAATGCAAGCTCAATTCTATTGGCTGATTGGATCAGCCAATAGGATTAAAGCTCAATTTTTAACCTTTAATTCCTATTGGCTTTAGGGAAGGGGAAACTTCATTCTACAGCAGCGATCGGAAGAAGAGGATGCTCCATGCCGGATGTCTTGAAGATGTA
Organism: Bombina bombina; assembly: GCF_027579735.1. NCBI lineage: Eukaryota > Metazoa > Chordata > Amphibia > Anura > Bombinatoridae > Bombina > Bombina bombina. The sequence continues at coordinate 823,875,728 of NC_069504.1, forward strand.
CCCGCTCCGCGCCAGATGAATGAAGATAGAAGATGCCGTCTGGATTAAGATTTCTGCCTGCTTGGATGAAGACTTCTGCCAGCTTGGATGAAGACTTCTGCCCACTTGGATGAAGACTTCTGCTGCCTGGAAGAGGATGGATGTCCGGTCTTCAAAAACTGTAAGTGGATCGTCGGGGGTTAGTGTTAGGTTTTTTTAAGGGTTTATTGGGTGGGTTTTATGTTTAGCTTAGGGTTTGGGCAATGATGGAGATTATGGTGACCTCAATTGAATGGAGTAGTATAGAGTTGGGGCTTTGTCACCCTTTGGTTCTCACCTCCTAGTGCTTCCTGTAGTAAGATGTCTGCTCCACTCAATCCTCTGGGGCCTATCTATCAAGCTCCGAAAGGAGCTTGACAGCTCGTGTTTCTGGCAAGTCTTCAGACTCACCAGAAACAGCAGTTATGAAACAGGCAGACAGACATCGCCGGAATGGGTTGATTGACACCCCGTGCTGGCGGCCCATTGGCCGCGAGTCTGCAGGGGGTGGTGTTGCACCAGCAGCTCTTGTGAGCTGCTGGTGCAATGCTGAATACGGAGAGCATATTGCTTTCCGTATTCAGCGAGGTCTGGCGGACCTGATCCACACTGTCGGATCAGGTCCGCCAGACTTTGTTAAATAGAGGCCTCTGTCTTTATCTCTTGATTGGGAATCCAGTGACCTCACTCTAATGGAGTAGGTATTGAGCTTCCGAGACAGGGATGCATCACCCACTGATCCTTACTTACTAGTAGGATTGCAAACTTTTTAAAAATAAGGGAAAGTAAGGAATCAACAATATTTTAGGCACAAACACCCATAAACACTCACACTCACTCAGAGAAACACTCACTCAAAAACATTCTCTATCTCTATGACACAGGAGAGGTTAAATGCTCTGCAGGTCTCTCTCTAGCAGGGAGAGGTTAAGGGCTCTGCGGGTCTCGCTCTAGCAGAGAGAGGTTAAGGGCTCTTCAGGTTTCTCTCTGACACAAGAAGGGTTAACTGCTTTGTAACTCTCTGTATGTAATCTGCTGATCTAGTTCTGTCTGGTGAAGGAAGGGTAAGAGATCTTAAGGTCTCTCACTGACACACGGGTTAAGTTCTCTGCAGCTCTCTTTATCTGACACAAGGAGGGAAGGGAAATGCTCTTCAGGACTCTAGCACTACACATCTGTACATGTCCCACATGCTTCAGTCAATTGGTCTTATCAAATTGATTTGACCTTATACCCCTGAACCCTGTATTTGCCCCATTCTCCCTGTTCCCTTCAATTTGATCTGCCCCTGTTTCTCATATTTACTGCACTTTAAACCCAAGCTAATGCACTTGGTACTTTCCCACTCCTTAATTGTTCCCTTTTCTTTTACTCCAGACATCAAGCTTGTGTATAGCTTGTGTATAGCCTCCTTCCTCCTCAGTGCAGCTTTGCTCATTAAAAATACTTAAAGGGGAGTGATGAGGCTGGGACCTCCCATCCAGTACAGCCAGGGTTAAGCTCAATAAGTTTTCCGTGGCTTCTGCCATCCGAGTTTTATTACCCAAACAATATTGGCCAAACCCTACTATAAAGCTAAGACTATATTATACGATTTTATAAAGGGGAAGCAAAGATTTTTAAGTTACTTACCTCATAAGACATCAGCTGAGAAGTTCAGCACCTTGACTTCTGCAGACTGTAAAAATGCCTCACATTTCTCGCCTCCTTAACTTTTCACACTAAATACCTAACATGGACTAGTGAAACACAAAAAAAATATCGCTTTTCCTTTCTTTCTAATTAGTGCACACTTAAGAGCTCTGTGCACTATCTTGGTGTAGAAGAAGTACAGGAGATTGAGGACCAGGAAACAGCATAATGTGGGAGCCAGGAGACATGGAAAAATGTTATTTAAATAAGATTGAACCTTGTAGTAGGATGCCCACTCCACATAATCATCTATTATTATATCCTGATGGTGATCCTGGTGATCTCAGTCTCATGAAGTAGGTATTGAGCTTTAGAGATGGGGCTGCATCACCCACTGGTTATCACTTCCTATTGTTTCTAGTAGTAGGATGTCATCTCCACAAGATCTTATGCTTCTTCCCCTCAATGTTAAATATGTGCTCCAACCAAGAAGAAGAATAACATACTATTTATTGTAAAACACCTGTATAATATACAGTAGCTAAAAACATTATGCTTAGTAAGTTGACCTCACAATCATGAGGTATACATATAGCCTATGGCAAAATATTACAATGTTCCTTTTGTCTTCCCAGGTATTAGTACTTATCATCTATAGAGTAATCAACCCATATTTAATTGCTACTTTATTTGTTTTAGTTAATGTCCCTTCAAAGTGATGCAGATATGTAAAAGCTGAGCACATGAGCATTTCTATGTAAAAAAAAAAAAATACTGTCGGCATTTATCATTGCATTTCACAAGAACTGCTGGGGCAATACCACCCCCTGCAGCTAGCAGGGGTGTCAATCAACCCGATCGTATTCAATCGGGTTGATTTCTGTCCACCGCCTCAGAGCAGGCAGACAGGTTATAGAGCAGCGATCTTTAGACGGCTGCTTCATAACTTGTATTTCCGGCAAACCTGATGGCTCCCCGAAAACACGGGGCATCAAGCTCCGTATGGAGCTTGATAAATATGCCCCCTTCTCTGAATTTCAAATAAGCAGTAGATTATTTTTTTGGACAAATGTCTTTATTCTCCCATTTTCTGACCCCTGTATCATGTGACAGACATCAGCCAATCACAGACTAGTATACGTATACCCTGTAAGCTTGTGCTCATGCTCATTAGGATTTTGTTCCCCAGAAAGTGTGCATATAAAAAGACTGTGCAAAATTTAATAATGGAAGTAAATTGGAAAGTTGCTTAAAACTGCATGTTCTTTCTAAATCATAAAACCTTATTTTGACTTGAGTGTCCCTTTAAGCAGAACTTTTATGGTCCATCGGCTTAGCACTTCAGCTTTATCAAATTTTAGTGCTGGCCCTCATAGAAATCTAGTATATGAGGGACAGAATGTCTGACATAAATATGATGGTGCACAAAAATGCAAGAACTATGGTTTGTGCTCCAGTGATGTTAATGCTAGATTCCATTTGCATTAGAGCGTTCTACTTCTTAGCTGGCCCTATGGGCGAATCTCAGTCCTTGAAATGCTCACTGTAGCCTTCTTAAGAAGGCTAACCCCCACTATACATCTGATGCCAAATGGCCTCAGGAGAGGTTGTCAGATAAGGAAAACTAAAACAATGCATTTTTTTTGCTAACATACGGCTAGATTACGAGTTTTGCGTTATGGGTGAAAAAGCAGCGTTATGGCTCTTTTTCACTACCTCTGGTATTACAAGTCTTGCAGGTATTTCTGTACCGCACATTTTTTTGGCCGTAACGCAACGTAACTACCGCAGCTTTCAAAAAGTCCTTTTTCAATGGGACTTCCATAGCGCCGGTATTACGAGTTTGCCTGTCCAGCCAAAAAGTGAGCGGTACAGCCTATACCGTCGAGATCCGTACCGTAAACTGAAAGTCAGTAGTTATGAGTTTTGTGCTACAAAGCTATAACATGAAACTAAACTTAAGTGCTAAAAGGTACACTAACACCTATAAACTACCTATTAACCCCTAAACCGAGGCCCTTCCGCCACCACTATAATAAACATATTAACCCCTAAACCGCCGTACTACCACATCGCAAACACTAGTTAAATATTGCCTGCTAACGCCGGGTTTATGAAAACCTGTAATAGCAGCGCTATAGGGAGGTGAGTGGTGACAATAACTTGCAAGTTAGCACCGAGCCGCTCATGGCGCAAAACTCGTAATCTAGCCGATAGATATTTAGTATCCCTAGAAATAGATTTTCTGGAATATTTTTTTTTTTATATATTTAAAAGGTGACTCTACTTATTTATAGGAATAAACAAAACACCCAATATATTGTTTGATGGTTCCATGTACAAATTGAAAGTGATTGGAAAAAAGTCCATTGTTAAAATGAAGCTACAAATCAAAGATGGAGGTTAGTACTTCCATGAGAGGGGTAATCATTTGCTGTTACTTATTTCTGTTTTTGTGTGTGTGTTTTTTTTTTTTTTTAATTGAAACCCTTTTTTTACTCATAAGTGACAGAAGAACATGCTTCCCAATTGGAAACCTTTCCATCTTTCTTTCTGGCAAGCTGTCCATCCACCTCCTGCACTTATCACTGCCCAAGTATTTCCTTGTGCAGAGCCACCTGTCAATCACCTTAAATGAACAAGGGGGATTTATCATATGACCAGTATTACTTAACTTGCGGTAAGCAGGCTGGCATGAGCAAGCCTACACCGCAAGGTCTCCAAAGTAGACTCCTGTTTAGTGCACCAATCCCATTGTATTCTATTTGAAGCATTTCACTGCACTTGTACAGTACCACCTGTGAATTAACCTGAACATGATTTTGGGGTTTTATATAATTTGACCGCTGCTTCTTAACTTGAAATAAGCAGACCTCTCAGTGGGCAAGCCTACACTGCAAGGGCTTCAAAGCAGCCTCCACTTATTAGTGTATTGAAAAGAGTGCATTGAAAATGTATAGACATTGCACCTCCCAGAACCTAAGTAGCAAATCCACAGACCCAGGACTCTATGAAATGCAGGGCGGGCAAGGTCCACTTCCAGGAACCTGCCAGCATGTAACATTGCAAAAGCAATTGCAACCAATAGCGTGAGAGCAGAGCTTGTCAATCGTCCTGATCAGATCGGATCAAGATCTGTCACAGTAGGGAGGTATGTGGGCAGAACAAGAGTCACATGTGTTTCATGGGTGGATCTGGTTGGTACAGGGTTGTAACTATGCACTTCAAGGTTGATTTAGGTGGTCTGGGAAGATGTCTAAGTGGAAAAAGACAGTGACAGGGAGGATCCAATTTCAACCTTCTTATCAGTATAAACAAGGGCAAACATTAAATGCTTTGTGTTGCAGAAGGAGAGTGGTTGATTATTATTGTTGTATGGTGAATAATGAGCCAGAAAAAAGCACAGTTATAAATTGCTTCGACAGTACTATTAATCTAAGAACAATTGCAACAGAGCACATCAGCATTTTACTTAACACTGATCCCAGGTAGTTGACTAAAGTTTTAATTGTTTTCTCTTCTTATTTCCCTGAATGCAGAAAACACCTGGATCGACCACAAGGAATAATTAATTAATATTTCTGGGGTTTTATTCTGCCATTTTATATAGAGATAAATTATATGTCCATTCTAAACAGCCACTGCATGGTTGTAATCTGGTATTCAAACCTAGCATTCCCCACTCTCCCTTTAAGTACATTCAACTAATTGTATACTAATGAATGCTGGATAAATTAGACAGCATCTTCCTCATGTAAGATTTATGAGGACATTTCTGGAGGGCTTTTCCAGGCAAGTCTTTTCTTACAGAATCACACATAGAAATCTTGCTGCTATTCAATCTGCTTAATTCCTTCACCATACAGAAAACGATTGATTATTTGATTGCAGACAATTTATATTAAGAAATCTAGCTCTTGTGTTAAAGGCTATGACAGTTATTATTATTGGTTTTTGTACATTATTGTTCTTCAAAATTAAATGTTGTGGACGTTCAATTAATTATTGGTAGCAATAAAAGCTACTAGTCTTGTGTTGTCATAGAGGTGAAGCAGTATTACCATTTTCAACTAAAACAGTATCACCTAGATTATGAGTTTTGTGTTTGTGTTTTAACGCTGAAAAAATGGCCATTTCAGCGTTAAAACAGCACATCAGCCATTACGAGTCTTGTCGGTATAGCTGTTCCGCAAGCCTTTTAGCCTGTAACGCAATGTCAGTCCCGTACACGTAAAAATTATGTTTTTTCATGGGACTTCCATAGCGCTGCCATCACAAGTTTTGCGACAAGATCCGTTCAGCAATCTAAAAACAGTAGTTATGAGTTTTACGCTACAAAACTGTTACATAAAACTCATAACTAAAGTGTTACAAAGTGCACTAAACACCCATAAACTACCTATTAACCCCTAAACCGAGGCCCTCCAGCATTGCAAACACTATATTAAATTTATTAACCTCTAATCTGCCGCTCCCGACACCGCCGCCACTAAAAATAATTATTAACCCCTATTCCGCCGCTCCCCGGCATCGTCACCACTATAATAAAGTTATTAACCCCTAAATCGCCATCCTCCGGCATCCCAAACACTATTTAAATATTATTAACCCCTAATCTTATTAAGCCCTACACAGCCACCACTATAATAAACCTATTAACCCCTAAACCACAAGCCCCCCACAACGAAATATTCTAAAGTAAACTATTAACCCCTAAACCGAAAGCCCCCACATCGCAATAAACTAATTTAAACTAGTAACCCCTAAACCTAAGGCCCCCCTAGCTTTATATTAAAATTATAATTTCCCTATCTTAAATTAAAACTTACCTGTCAAATTAAAAGAACTAAGTTTAAACTAACAAACTAATATAATTATTAAACTAAAATTAAACTAACTACCAATTAAATAAAACTAAACTACACATTACAAAAATCCTAACACTACTATAAAAATTACAAAGTATCTAATTACAAAAAATGAAAAAGACTAAGGGGGATATTTATCAAAGGTCTAGTGGACCTGATCCGACAGTGTGGATCAGGTCCGCCAGACCTCGCTGAATGCGGAGAGCAATACACTCTCCTTATTCAGCATTGCACCAGCAGCTCTTGTGAGCTGCTGGTGCAACCCCCTGCAGATTCGCAGCCAATCGGCCGCTAGCAGGGAGGTGTCAATCAACCTGATCATACTCGATCGGGTTGATTTTCGGTGATGTCTGTCCGCCTGCTCAGAGCAGACGGACAGGTTATGGAGCAGCAGTCTTTAGACCGCTGCTTCATAACTGCTGTTTCTGGCGAGCCTGCAGGAGCTTGATAAATGGACCCCTAAATTACAAAAAATAACAAACACTAAATTACAAAAAATAACAAACGAAATTATCCAAAATAAAAAAGAATTACACCTAATCCTAATAAAATAAAAAAGCACACCCAAAATAAAAAAAACCCTAGCGTACAATAAACTACCAATAGCCCTTAAAAGGGCCTTTTGTAGGGCATTGCCCTAAGTTAAACAGCTCTTTTACCTGTAAAAAAAATACAAATACCCCTCCCAACAGTAAAACCCACCACCCAACCAACCTCCAAAATAAAAAAACCTAACTCTAACAAAAACCTAAGCTACCCATTGCCCTGAAAAGGGCATTTGTATGGGCATTGTCCTTAAAAGGGCATTTAGCTTGTTAGGAATAGCCCAAACCATAATCTAAAAAAAAACAAACACAAAAAACCCTTAAAAAACCTAACACTAACCCCCGACGATCAACTTACAGTTTTTGAAGTCCCGCTTGAACGATCTTCATCCAGGCAGCAAGAAGTCTTCACCCAGGTGGCCTCTTCTATCTTCATACAGGCAGCGAAGTCCTCATCCAGGCAGTGAAAAGTCTTCATCCAGATGGCCTCTTCTATCTTCATCCAGGCAGCATAGTCCTCATCCAGGTGGCAAGAAGTCTTCAGCCAGACGGCCTCTTCTATCTTCATCCAGGTGGCATCTTCTTTCTTGATCCCGGCGGTGCAGAGCGGGTCTATCCTGAAGACATCCGGCGCGGAGCATCCTCTTCATATGGTCGTCGCTGTACACTGAATCTTCAATGCAAGGGAGCCGTTTCAAAATGACGTCCCTTTCATTCCTATTGGCTGTAAAATTTGAATCAGCCAATAGGAATTAGAGCTGCTAAAATCCTATTGGCTGTTCAAATCAGCCAATAGGATTTAAGCAGCTCTCATTCTATTGGATGATGAATATGTGTATATATATATATATATATATATATATAGATATAGATATATATATATATATATAATAGCTATATGACTTCAAGTTCGATTTCATTCTGCTATGAAATTAAAAAAGGAAAATTTGTTTATGAAGAAAACTAATTTTGGTGGGAGCAAATTCCTTTTGACATGTTGTCCAAATTTATGATTTTTGCTCTGAAAAGCCGGTCTAGTGGAGTTAACGTGCGAGCGAGATTGTAAACTACCACTCCACTCATAATCTACACCTTAATGTGAAGCCTAATTTAGGCAGTTAAGTCTGCTTCAGAGCACTGCTTATGTTATGTGGACAGGAAACTGTTATTATTGAAGTGATTTATTCACATTTTCTGTTTCTGGCCTCACTGACTTTATCCTTCACCTAGCAAATAATAATAATAATATGCATTAAAAAAAAATCTTCTATTTATCTCAAGCACTTTCTTCTTATAATCCAGTTTTTAAAATCGAACATAAAATTCACATTAAGATAAGCATCTCCTTAAATTACTCACGCTTGCTTTACCGACTCTAGCTGCTCTTGGCGTTCCATAGTTCATACTCTTATATTAAGGTAATTTTATGCACTGATGGTTGTGCTTTGTATATGTTCCATTTTACCATTTTTGACTGCAAGTTCTCTTAATAGGTAGTACATTTACTTTATGTTAAAATATGTGTATCCTAATGGTTGTTAGTGTACCGTATTTCCCTGTACTTTAATCTTACGATTCTTTAACTAAATACATATGGCTAGATTTCCAGTGGAGCGCTTAATTATCGCCCACCCGCAAACCGGCAAATTTGCCCGTTTGCGGGTATGCAATAATTAATTAGCCATTACAAGTGGCTGGTTATTGTTGTCACAAGCTCGCTGTTGCAATTAGCGCTTATAAAATATAGCAGCATCTTTATTTTTTAATAAAATAACTGCACTAGACAGTATTTTGGGGGTGGGAGTGCCTTTACATTGCGGTCTATGGGAACTGTGTGTAAATATATATGTATATGCTTATATACATAAATATTTATGTGTATATACACATAGTAACACATAAATATATATGTATATAATCATATACCTATATATTTAAATTTGCTACCATTGCTGCGCTACTTACCCTCTTCACTGCGCTTTGGTTCTAATGCCGTCTCTGACGGCATCAGAAAGAGGCTCCCTTTGGAGGCTATAGAAGCGCGCTATCGTGAACGCAATGCTTCCCCCCAATGCAAACATGAGCTGGCATTTGCATTGCTGACAACTTGTAATACTAGCACATATTAGCGTCGACTGGTATTACACAGTGGAGCTCAAATATCACTCTCATAAAAAATGATCTTTAGCGCTCTATTTGTAATCTGGTCCTATATGTGGTAAGATTGTGTTAGAAAAGCAGATTACTACAATAAATATGGGACTGAGAACAGGATGCTAGAGGATAAAAGGAATATACTGCTTAGCTTAAAATCTAGTGATGCAATGGCCAGTTTTGCTCAATAGATTTTAAAATCTGTAATGATATCTAAGAAAATCTTACCTTATCCAATCGACTTCTAATAGAGTTACTGTATGATGAATCTTACTATCTGTGGTATTTCTTTCCAAAAGTACTTTTTCAATCTAGTGGTATAATTGGATATCATGATTTACAGTCCTTGTAGCCTATTTATTAAGGGCCAAATGGCCATGAATGCCCCTGTTGCCTGTCTAAAGACTGCTGCTCCTTAACTCGTACTCCTCCTCTGAGGCTGCGTACATTAATTGCCCGATCGAATACGATCGGGTTGATTGACACCACTGCTAGCGGTCGATTGGCCGTGAATCTGCAGGGGGTGGCATTGAACAAGCAGTTTACCAGAATTGCTTGTGCAATGTTAAATGCCGACAGTGTATGAGCGGGCGTTATCCGTTACAGCGGATCGTGTCCGTCCAACTGTTAATAAATCGTTAATCGTTAACTGTTAACTGTTAATAAATCTATGGAGCTTGTAGTTTAGTGCTCCCAACCTTAACTCATATTGTCACATTTTGATAAAGTTTTGCCAACCATTTCACTCCTGCAGATTTTTCTTCAGTGCAAATAGCTCTGCTTTAAAAGTAAAACAAATGACTGCACATATTCTACCCACAGCCTACCCCAACCTTGTTAATGCTCCGCTCAATGTGACAACTCCTCTGGTTGCAGCACAACCCATATCTCTCCCCACACATGGCCTAGACCTCCTGGTCCAGTAAGATGTTTGTGAAATGATGGGAGTTATATTAAAAAATTAGTTATTGCACTAGTGAAATTATAATTTATGGACTCCATGTACAAAGCAGTGAAAGCTGCTCTGGAGCCCTTGCGGGGCAGGTTCTTCTTTCTACTTTCTCTTGTAATCTTTATTTGAAAAAGTAGGAATGTAAGATAAGGAGCCAGCCCATTTTAAGTTCAGCACCCTGGAAAGCACTTGCTTATTGGTGGCTACATTTAGAAAAAAATAAACAAGTGCAACCCAGGATCTGAACCAAAAATGGGTCAGCTCTTAAAGGGACATTAAACCACCCCAAAAAATTTCATGATTCAAATAGATTCAAATAATTTACTTCTATTATCTAATTTGCTTTATACTTTAGATGTCCTTTGTTGAAGAAATAGCAATGCACACGGATAAGCCAATCACACAAAGCATCTATGTGCAGCCACCAATCAGTAGCTAGTGAGCCTATCTAGATATGCTTTTCAGCAAAGGATATGAAGAGAATGAAGCAAATTAGATAATAGAAGTAAATTAGAAAGTTGTTTAAAATTGCATGTTCATGTCCCTTTAAGCTTACATTCCTGCTTTTCAAATAAAGATACCAAGAGAATCAAGACAAATTGATCATTGGAGTACATTAGAAAGTTGCTTAAAGTTGCATGCTCTATCTGAATCATGAACATTTTTTGACTTTAGTGTCTCTTTAATACAGGAATAAAACTTGAAGTCAATGCATTCATTATTCTGTACCATCATTAAATATATAAGCTTCATATTTATTAATTAAATAACTTGTTTTGTGGACCTCAGCATAAAAGAGCTATATTTTAGGCTTATAGTTTGTTGTCTAGAATTTACAGCAGTGAGAAGGCTGTTGGATTTAAAATAACACAAAACCCAAAATTTCAGATAGAACATACAAATACTTCATTTTCTTGGTATGCTTTGTTGAAGGGGCAGCAATGTACAAATAGAAGCTTGCTTAAAAAACAGATGACCCAATGACAAGAGGCATATATGTGTAGCCACCAATCGGTAGTTGGCTCCCAGTAGTGCATTGCTGCTCTTGAGCCTACCTAGATATGCTTTTCAATAAAAGTTACCAAAGAAAAAAGAAAATTAGACGTAAATTGAAAAGGTGTTTCAACTTACATGCTCTATCTGAATTACAAAATAAAAATGTGACTTTACTGTCCCTTTAATGAAATATGGCAGGTGGAAAGATAAAAGTTTAATGCAGACTAACTGATCATCTTACATGAAAAAATGTAACTGTTGGACCATAGTGTGATATGCTGAGAGAGCTGGTACATAGACAGGCAGAAAGGTAAACATTTTATTAAAAAAAAGAGAAAGAGAGAGAAATGAAAACATTAAGGTTTATATTTTAAGGTTAAAAAATGAAAAATAATATTTAAACGCAGCTCAAAAGACTAGTTTATTATGAGGTTAAGAAATGATAAAATAATTTAAAAAAATGTTTATTAACCCCTAAACAGCTAACATTACAAACACTAATTAAACCTTACCTGTAAAACTGAATAAAAACCTAATCTTACCTTTAAAAATAAAAAACCCTAACATTACTCAAACCCCCCTAACATTATAGAAAAATAAGTGTACCCCCTATATAAAAGGGGTACCTCACATTCACTATTCATTGTGCGGCTGTAACCGCATGAAGAGGAGCTCTCTGTTGCTGATCTGAAGAGTAGGACCACTGTCACTGTCGCCATCACCGCTGTCACCCCTGTCACTGGGATGAAGTTAGAAGATGAACTCTTGCGATGAAGATGGATGAAGATGAACCGCCACAATGAAGATGGAGCGCCTATCATCATCAGTGAGTACTAACGTTGGGGTTAGTGTTAGTTTTATTGTTTTGTTTTTTTGGGGTGTTTTTTATTTCATAGAGAAGGGTTTTTATTGTTTGGGCAGCAAAAGAGCTGAATGACCTTTTAAGGACAATGCCCATCCAAATGCCCTTTTTAGGGAAATTGGTAATTTAGGTTTTTTTAGTTAGGTTTTTTTATTTTGGGGGTTGGGGTGTAGGGGTTTTTTAATGTTAGAGGGGTTAGTGAGGGGGTTTAAAGGAAAAGAGTTGATCGCTTTAGGGATAATTTTGCTAATTAGTTTTTTATATTCTGTAATGTTATTTTTTATTTATTTTTGTAATGTTAGTTTTTTATTGTTCTGTAATGCTAGTTTTTTCTGTAATGTTATTTTTTTGTGTAATATTAGGATTATTTTGTGTAATGCTAGGTTTACATTTTTAAAGATAAGAATAGATTTTTATTTAATTTTACAAGTAAGTTTTTTTTTTTTAAGGTAGATAGTTTTTTTTTAGTAAATTTAGGGGTATTTTAAATTGGTTTAAGTTAGGGGGGGGGTAGGTTAGGGGGTTTAGAGGTTAGTTTATAACTTTGCATTGTGGGGAATGGTGGTTTAGGGGTTAATATTTTATTTAGGTACTTTATGATGTGGGGGGATAGCAGATTAGGGGTTAATAGTTTTAATTAGTGTTTGCGATATGGGGGGATGGCAGATTAGGGGTTATTAAACTAGGGGCTTATTGTGGGGTGTTTTTAGAAGTTGAGTGGAAAATTGTGATGATTAGAATAAGAGATCATTACTGGAATGGAGAGAAGTAAATGGGCAACAAAACATCTGAATTTATGGGGATTTCCGGATTGTGCTAATTAATCATAAATTAATAAATATTCTAATATAAAAGATTGAAGATATTTTGTCACCTTAGCTGTAGGATAAATATTTACAAAAATAGATATAAAGGACCCAATATGTGCTAAATGACAGATGGACAAGGCTCACGACTTTGGGAACCTGTCTACCCACCTTCACAGCAATGTAATATTGCAGGGGGGTGTATATCTCCAACACCTCAAGGTGACAGAGGGTAGGAATGTGAATATTACTTCTTACATTGCGGTAATGCAAACCATACAATAGAAGCACTATAAGGTCCACAGGCTGAGTACAAATAGACCAATGTCCATGTAATGTATATTTTCAGCCAAACTTTGTAACTCCATGATTAACGGTAACACCTCATGCCAATCATAGGACTGGAATAATGGCCTGAATAGTAGTATAAAAAATGTATTGAAACAAAATAAAATATAAAAACAGAGGAATCTCTGTGACAGTAGAGACCCCCTTTCCAATGAGTTTCCCAATGGTAAACCTGCAGTTTCATCAGTCTACCTACTTGGGAACCTGTCCTCCCTTGTAACTTGTAATACCAGCCGAACCCGACAAGTGCAAAAAGCTTAACGTTTACTATTGCACAAGGACGTGTTCAGTGGTGTTTATCTCCACCTCCTCAGAAGTGACAGAGAGGATAAGAATGCGATTGAGATTGAGGTAAGCTCCAAAGCAGCATTTGCTAATTAGTACATAGAGCCCCCAAAATAGATAGTTACAATACGCCATTTTGTAATATGCAATAATACACCTTACATATCATATAAAGGTATATCCTGAATCTAATCTATTTTTTAATATCAATGCACATAAAGGGTTATTCATATATAATAGGAAGGTATTTGGCTATACATCAGCTTGCTTGACTGTGGATAATAATGGAAATTCTCACTGGAATATCAAAGGCACAGTATTTTCTGGATGACATGTTGGTAACGGGAAACAGTGAAGAACATACAGATAGACAGAAGCAGTATTACAAAGATTGATGGAAATGGATTAAAGGTCAAGCTAGAAAAATGTCAATTTCTGAAAGACAAAATTGAGTTGTGTGCACATGTTAAACATAAGACAGAGTTAAAAAACAACAACAAAAAGCAGAGACATTACTAAATCACCAGTACCAAAATGTAACTCCATTAAAGGGACACTGAACCCAAATATTTTCTTTCGTGATTCAGATGCAATTTTAAACAACTTTCCAATTTACTTCTATTATCAATTTTTCTTCGTTCTCTTGCTATCTTTATTTGAAAAAGAAGGCATCTAAGCTTTTTTTCTTGGTTCAGGACTCTGGACAGCACTTTTTTATTGGTGGATACATTTATCCCCCAATCAGAAAGGACAACCCAGGTTGTTCACCAAAAATGGGCCGGCATCTAAACTTACATTCTTGCATTTCAAATAAAGATACCAAGAGAATAAAGAAAATTTGATAATAGGAGTAAATTAGAAAGTTGCTTAAAATGTCATGCTCTATCTGAATCACAAAAGAAAAAAATTGGGTTCAGTGTCCCCTTAAGACTATTACTGAATCATTGTAACATATTTCTTCCATGTTTGCCGCATATTAGCTATTACAGAAAAAAAAAACAGAATTGGAAATGGGCATCAGAGTTTACTAAGTCTGTTGAGAAGACAAAGGAAATTAAAAGCAATAGTAACTGCATGTAACACATCACCATATAGGTTAGGTTTCATGATAAAACTCTTGAAAAGATTAAGGGGACAGTCAATACCACAATTGTTGTTGGTGTTTAAAAAGACAGATACTCCCTTTATTACCCAATCCCCAGTTTTGCAAAACCAACACAGTTATAATAAAACAAGTTTTACCTCTTTAATTACCTTGTATCTAAGCTTCTGCAAACTGCCCCCATATTTCAGTTCTTTTGACAGACTTGCATTTTAGCCAATCAGTGCTGACTCCTAGGTAACTTCAGGTGCGTGAGCTCAATGTTATCTATATAACACACAAACTAACGCCCTCTAGTGGTGAGAAACTGTCCGAATGTATTCAGATTAAAGGCAACCTTCAAGGTCTAAGTAATTAGCAAATGAACTTACCTAGGTTTAGCTTTCAACTAAGAATACCAAGAAAACAAAGCAAAATTGGTGATAAAAGTAAATTGAAAAGTTGTTTAAAATTACATGCCCTTTCTGAATCATGAAAGTTTATTTTTGACTTAACTGTTCCTTTAAGAGACCACTGGAAAATTAACAGTCTCTCTGGTTTTTGCTATTTATAGTTATGTGTTTGCGTAAAATGAACATTTTTGTTTTATTCTATAAACTACTGAATATTTCTCCCAAATTCCAAATACAAATATTGTCATTTATAGCATTTTTTTTGCAGAAAATGACAACTGGTCAAAATAAAAAAAAAAAATGTTTTTAGACCTTGAATAGTGCGAAGGAAACAAGTTCATAATGATTTTTAAACAACACAATACTAATGTTTTAACTTAGCAAGAGTTCAGAAAACAATATTTAGTATAATAACCCTGTTTTTCAATCACAGCTTTCATGCGTCTTGCCCTCAACCAGTCTTTCACATTGCTATTGGGTGACTTTATGCAATCACTAGCACAAACATTTAAGCAGCTCAGCTTTGTTTGAGGGCTTGTGACCATCCTTCTTCCTCTTGATCCCATTCCAGAGGTTAAAAGGGGTTCATAGATGACAATATTTTTTTGTCAGTAGTTTACAGAATAAAACAAAAATGTTTATTTTACTCAAACAGATTGGAGAAGTAAAAACAAAAAGATACTTGCGCTGTAGAAGCGTTACCAAAAGCAAAGTACCAAAAAAGTAGGGAATTCTTATTTTCCCAACAAATGTGACAAATAGTGAATATTCTCTTTTACAAGAGAAAGCACTTCTGGATCTATTCAGTGGATCTTATCATTTGGAGGTATTGCTGTAACGTTTGTATCTGTTTTTAATGAGTTTTGTAACTTGTTTCTTTTTCAATTGCATGCATTGTATTTTTTATTGTATCAATTTAGCTGTTTTTAAATAATGTTGATATGAATTTTGTGTGACACATTTTGTTTATTAATTTTTTTCAATTCATTTTTCCAAAAACTTGCATTTATATTAGTTTAATATTAAAAGATAATTTTTGCTTCAAACAACCATTATTTTCACTCAACCATTTCTGTTACTGATTAAGTCACACCTGTGTAGCGCATAGAGAATATTCACTACTTATTTTACTCAAACACAAACCTATAACCTAGTAAAACCAGATAAACTATTAATTTTGCAGTGGTCTCGTAGTTTTATATAGACCTGTATTATACCCAGTGAAACAAAAATGCTGGTAACATTTGCATCAAAATCATTCACAAGTATAGAGAAAATTACACTTAAATAAACCAAGAAGTTTTAACAATTCTACCATTTTCATTCTTATATATATTCAAGAGAATTTACATAGTGATTTTTAGTTCGAACAAGGGTATATACTGTAAATCACTACTGGAACAAGAATACAAAAATGTGTTATTAATAAGAAGATATCAATATTGAAAAAAATACGGAACACAAAATGAATACTGTGAACACATTTTCAAGGTCACCTTTAGAATATGTAGATGACAATAAAATAATGAATGATACCAAAAATAATACATTATTCAGAAACATTGATGGTAGAACAAATTGCAAAGGAGACAAAAAGGGGGTTTAATTTGATCAGAAATAAAGAAATATATAAAGATTATACAGAGTACAAAAGCAAAACAGTAGAGTTGACAGTAAGAGAAAAATGCATATTATGGGGCTGAGGGAAATTAGTGGTACCAACAAGTTTGAGGAAACAATTGAAACGTTAGATTACCGTGCTCTTGGCATACTTAGGGGTAGATTGCAAGAGGAGCGCAAAATATCGCTTTCTCAAAAGCGATATTTGAACTTTACTTAGTAATATCAGCACACATTTCCATGTTTGCATTGCATGGAAGCTTAGCGCTCACGAGAACGCTCTTCCATAGGCTCCATTGGGAACCTCGTTCTCATGTCTTGAGACACGGCATGAGAACCAAGCGCAGTGAAGGGGGTAAGTCACGCAGTGATGGGCAGCAAATTTAAATGTATATGTATATACACATATTTACACATAAATATATATGTATATAAGCATATTCATATATTTATTTATAGAGAACACACATTTCCCATAGACTGCAATGTAAATGCACTTTTAACCCCTCATAACTGCTTCTTGCAGTTATTTTTTAAATAAAAATGCTCCTTTTTTGTTTATTAAACACTGCACTACACTGTATTTTGGGGGCAATTGAGGCACATTTTAAAAATTAACTGGAGATATGGGGGGATATTTATCAAAGCCTCAACCGCAAATACGCCAGAATTCTGCAGCGTAATTGTTGCAAGCTTTATCCAACCTAGTTATCAAAGCCTACAGACCGGCAAATGTCAAAATTTGTGATGTAACATACGATCTGCCGGTCTCAATCCATGCAGATCGATGCTTACGTCATTACAGATTTTCCGAATGCACTTTCGGCTCTGACACTTTTTCCCATTTACCAAATAGTTAACAGGTACGCTTGCGGCGCCGCAGATGCCATAGAAATCAATGGGAGTCTGAAAGCAGCGAAAGCTTACCTTTGATGTTGCCTGATACCCCATTGATTTATATGGTAGAAAACAAGCATCGTTTACACCTAACACCCTTACATAAAACCTAAGTCTAAACACCCCTAATCTGATGCCCTCGACATCGCCGCAACCTAAATAAAATGTATCAACCCCTATTCCACCGCTCCCTGACCCCGCCGCAACATAAATAAAGTTATTAACCCCTATTCTGCCACTCCCCGACACCGCCGCCAATAAATAAACGTATTAACCCCTAAAACTCTGGCCTCCCACATCACCACCACTAACTAAACCTAATAACCCCTAAACTGTCAGCCCCCCACATCGCTATAAACTAAATTAAGCTATTAACCCCTAAACCTAGCAACCCGCTAACTTTAAATTAAAATGACAACATCCCTATCTTCAAATAAATTTAAACTTACCTGTAGAATTAAAATAAACTATTTTAAAATATTAATTAACCTACCCTAACTATTATACTACAATTAATTTAAACTACCAATTAAATTAACTAAATTACATTTAAAAAACCCTAACCCTACTCAAATTATTGAAATATGCTATTAAACCTTATTAAAAGTACTACATTACCAAAAAGAAAAAACTAAGTTACAAAAAAACGCCCACTAAATTACGAACAATAAAAAACCACGTTATCAAAAATAAAAAATAAATACACCTAATTTAATAGCCCTATCAAAATAAAAAAGTTTCCCCCAAAATACCCCCCTAGCCTACAATAAACTACCAATGACCCTTAATTGGGCCTTTTGTGGGGCATTGCCCCAAAGAAATCAGCTCTTTAATCTGTTTAAAAAATACAAACACCCCCCAACAGTAAAACCCACCTCCCAACCAGCTAAACCCCCAAATAAAAAACTTATGTAAAATAACCTAAGCTCCCCATTGCCCTGAAAAGGGCATTTGTATGGGCATTGCTCCTAAAAGGGCATTTAGCTCTTTTACATGGTCAGACCCTAATCTAAAAATAAAACCCACCCAAAAAACTTTTAAATAAACCTAAATGTAACCCCCGACGAGCCACTTACAGTTATTGAAGTCCCACTTGAAGGATCCATCCAGCAGGCAAAAAGTCTTCATCCAGGTGTCCTCTTTGATCTTCATCTAGCCGGCAAAGTCCTCATCAAGGCAGCAAGAAGTCATCATCCAGATGGCATCTTCTATCTTCATCCTTCTGGTGTGGGCGGAGTGGGTTCATCCTGAAGACATCCGGCGCGGAGCATCCTCTTCATACGGTCGCCGCCGTAAACTGGAACTTCAATGCAAGTGACAGCGTCCCTTGCATTCCTATTGGCTGAAAGATTTCAATCAGCCAATAGGATTGGAGCTGCTAAAATCATATTGGCTGTTCCAATCAGACAATAGGATTGAGCTCTCATCCTATTGGCTGATTGGAACAGCCAATACAATGAGAGCTGCTCAAATCCTAATGGCTGATTGGAACAGCCAATAGGATTTTAGCAGCTCTAATCCATTTGGCTGATTGAAATCTTTCAGCCAATAGGAATGCAAGGGACACCATCTTGCATGACAACACTTGCATTGAAGTTCCTGTTTATGGTAGTGACTTTATGAAGAGGATACTCTGTGCCTGATGTCTTCAGGATGGACCCGCTCTGCGCTGGATGAATGAAGATAGAAGATGCTGTCTGGATGAAGACTTCTTGCCGCCTGGATGAGGACTACGCCGGCTGGATGAAGATCGAAGAGGCCCCCTGAATGAAGACTTCTTGCCGGCTGGATGGATCCTTCAAGCAGGACTTCAATAACTGTGGATCGTCGGGGGTTAGTGTTAGGTCTATTTAATGTTTTTTTGGGTGGGTTTTATTTTTAGATTAGGGTCTGGGCATGTAAAAGAGCTAAATGCCATTTTAAGGGCTATGCCCATACAAATGCCCTTTTCAGGGCAATTAGGAGTTTAGGTTATTTTAGATAGGTTTTTTATTTGGGGGGTTGGTTGGTTGGAGGGTGTTTGTATTTTTTATTACAGGTAAAAGAGCCCTTTTAAGGGCCATTGATAGTTTATTGTAGGCTAAGCGGGGGGTTATTTGGGGGGGGGGCTTTTTTATTTTGATAGGGCTATTAGATTAGGTGTAATTCTTTTTTAATTTTGATAATGTGTTTTTTATTTTTGGTAATTCAGTGTTTGTTTTTTTGTAACTTAGTTTTTTTTTCTTTTGGTAATGTAGTACTTTTAATAAGGTTAAATAGTATATTTAAATAAGGGTTAGGGTTTTTAAATAATGTAATTTATTTTATTTAATAGGTAGTTTAATTTAATTGTAGTATAATAGTTAGGGTAGGTTAATTAATATTTTAAAATAGTTTATTTTAATTCTACAGGTATTTGAAGATAGGAATGTTGAAATTTTAATTTAAAGTTAGCAGATTGTTAGGTTTAGGGGTTAATAGCTTAATTTATTTTTGGCGATGTGGGGGGCTGACAGTTTAGGGGTTATTAGTTTTAGTTGGTGGTAGTGATGTGGGAGGCCAGAGGTTTAGGGGTTAATACATTTATTTAGGTTGCGGCGGGGTCGGGGAGCGGCGGGATAGGGGTTAAAATTTATTTATGTTGCAGCAGGGTCGGGGAGTGGCGGGATAGGGGTTAATAACTTTATTTAGGTTGCGGCAGGGTCGGGGAGTGGCAGGATAGGGGTTATACATTTTAGTATAGTGGCAGCGTTTAGTGACAGGGTGTAAATAAAGTTTGGAAAAAGCCGAATAGACATGATATTGATGACTGCTAGTTAACAACAGTCCGATGCTCATCGTCCCGTACTTGGTGCATGTCTTTTTGCTGGCTTTTTTCATAACTAAGGAGAGCGTATTGAGATATGCGGCCGCGATGTTAGGCGAGCGTATTGATGCCGGCAAATGCAACACATTTGACGGCTTTATAGATATCCCCTATGATCTCTGGTTAATTTTCTGAGCGCTAATTGCTACTGCAAGCTCACAGTAGCAATAACCAGCTACTTGTAATGCCTGGTTATTTATTCCACGCCTGTAAACGGGCAAATTAGTCAGATTACGGGTAAGTGATAAATTAGCACTCTTGTAATCTAGCCCTTAAAATAAAATAAAAGATGACAGGGATATGTGTGGCGGTTGTCAATAGATGAAAACATTGAACCTCAATAAAAAATATACATAGACTATAAATAGACGCAAAGGGCTAGATTTACCAAGTGTCGAGTGGACGTGATTCACTATAGCAAATAATGCCCGCTCAATATCACTAAATGCAGACAGCATACGCTGTCCGCATTTATCATTGCACAAGCATTTCTGGTTAAATGCTTGTGTAATGCCACCTCCTGCTCAGGGGCTGTCAATCATTCTCATCGTCTCGGGATGATTTTAATACAGCACCTAAAAGGTGGCGAACAGGTTAAGGAGCAGCGGCTAGAATTCACATTGATTTTGTAGGTTGTATTTAAAAAAAATATATTTATCATTATACACGTGTATTTAAAATTATTAGAAGTTGTAGAAATGAAAAAGGCGATAACAGAGGCAAAAAAAGGGTATTAGATAAATAGTTTTCAATGTTTGGGTTACTGTACAAAAAGTAAATGATAATCGCACACTATTCAAAGAGTTTTTCTACAGACATTCAAAAATGTAAAATGTATCAGTGCAGAAAGTAAGGTGATTCAAATGCATTTGAAAATATTTCTATAGCAATATTGCCTTTCTTTACACTTAGTCAATGTTAAAAAAAACAAGTTAGGTAGAATGCTGAGCATGGTTAATTTTCTGAGGCTAATTGCTACCGCGAGCTCATGATAAATTAGCGCTCCACTTGTAATCTAGCCCTTTAAATGAAAGAACAGATGACAGGGATATGTTTAGGGGTTGCCAATAGATGAACATTTTGAACCTCATTTAAAAATCTACATAGAATAGAAACAGATGCAAAGAGCTAGATTTAACAAAAGTCGAGTAGTCATGATTCGCTATGGCAAATCATGTGCGCTTGACATCGCTAAATGCAGACATCATACGCTGTCAGCTTTTATCATTGCACAAGCATTTCTAGTGAAATGCTTGTGCAATGCCACCCCCTTTTCATTGGCGGCCAATTGGCCGCTAGCAGAGGCTGTCAATTATTCCGATCGTATCAGATTGTGATGATTATAATACTCCTCCTAAAAGGCCTAACAGAGGCAAAAAAAGGAGTATTAGTTAAATAGTATTCAATGTTTGGGTTACTGTACAAAGAAGTAAATGATAATCACACACTATTCAAAGAGTTTTTCAACAAACATTTAAAAATGTATCAGTGCAGAAAGTAAGGTGATTCAAATGCATTTGCAAATATTTCCGCAGCAATATTGCATTACTTTACAGTTAGTAAATGTTAAAAAAAACAAGTTCGGCAGAATGCTGAGAGTGGAAGTAGAATTAAAGACAGTTAAATCCTAATTTTTTATTATTTCAAAAGATAGATAATACCTTTGTTACCCATTCCCCAGTTTTGCATAACCTACACAGTTATATTTATATACTTTTTACCTCTGTGATTACCTTGTATCTAAGCCTCTGCCGACTGCCCCTTATCTCAGTTCTTTTCACAGACTGGCATTTTAGCCAAACAGTGCTGACTTCTAGGAAACTCCATGGAAGTTAACACAGTGTTATCTATAAGGCACATAGCGCTGTCTAGCTGTGAAAACTGTCAAAATGCACGGACATAAGAGGCAGCCTTCAAGGGTTTAGAAATTAGCATATGAGTCTACCTAGGTTTAGCTTTCAACAAAGAACACCAAAAGAACAAAGCAAATGTGATGATAAAAGTAAAATAGAAAGTTTCTTAAAATTGCACGCCCTAACTAAATCATGAAAGTTTAATTTAGTGTAGACTGTTCCTTAAAACCTAATAAAGAAAAGAAGAGAGATAAGCACACAAAAAATGTTGCAAATAAAAAAAAATACAAAAAGAAAAGAAAGTAGGGATAAGGTTATACAATCAAAATACACAATTGGCACCGATTATCAATAAAATGTATTAGAATTTTCAAATTATGAAGTACAAACAAAAAATGATAAAAAGATAAAAGTGCAATAGCGACAGACAGCTAAGAGAATAACTAGAAATCCGTAATGGAGTGCACAAAAAAAATGGAAATTATATGGAGAAGAACCAAAAAAGAATGATAAATCATAGAACACTCATGAAATGTCATGAGGGAAAATGAATAAAACAGACTTAAACTTATGATATTGTAAATAGATGACTTCCGAGTTTGAGAAAGGAAGGAGGTACAATGTACGCAGAGAACACTGGGGTTCAGCAGTTTGCCAGCAATAATAGTTTAATCTGTAAGTTCAGTTGCTAAGTCAGTTGTTAACCAGCCTGAATACAGTAAAAGAACATATAATTAACACACGTCACCCATATTCTTTCTTTCATTATCTTCCTATACCAACTTTATTTTGTTTTTCTTCCTTAACATGATTTTTTTCCTCATTAAAATAATCAACAGCTTAAACATTTCTGTGCAGATTAGTCCAAGACCATAATCAACCCTCTAGTCCCTAGACCAGGGGTGTCCAAACTTTGCTCTCCAGAGGTTTTGGAACTACATTTCCCATGATGCTCAGCTAGATAAAATGCTGGCTGAGCATCATCGGAAATGTAGTTCCAAAACCTCTGGAGAGAATTACCAATGGAATCAGTGAAGGCTTCCCTCAGATTCAACTCAGTCTCAAAGCTGTTAGTTTTAATGAACAGCCAATACATTTAGTATCAACAGTTAACATAGTGTAAAAGTGAAAAGTGACATTTAGTCTGATGCTTAGGAGATGGTAGATAATATAGAAGATATTAATAGCAAAGTACATGGATGGAGCCGGTGTTCTGTAATGTTTCCCTACCGCGTTACGTTTTCCTACCTACGTAACGCTTATGGCCACGCCTACAATAAACTTGCAAATATCCTAATATTAAAGGAGTGAATGTAGTTTAATAAAGCAGACATAGGGGCCTATCTATCAAGCTCCGAATGGAGCTTGATGCCTTGTGTTTCTGGCGAACCTGCAGGCTCGCCAGAAACAGCAGTTATTAAGCAGTGGTTACAAAGAATGCTGCTCAATAACCCTGTCCGCCTGCTCTGAGCAGGCGGACAGACATCACCGGAATTCAACCCGATCGAGTACGATCGGGTTGATTGACACCTCCCTGCTGGCGGCCCATTGGCCGCGAGTCTACAGAGGGCGGCATTGCACCAGCAGCTCTTGTGATCTGCTGGTGCAATGCTGAATACGGAGAGTGTATTGCTCTCCGTATTCAGCGAGGTCTGGCGGACCTGATCCCCACTGTCGGATCAGGTCCACCAGACTTTGTTAAATAGAGGCCACAATATAAGTAGTTACGAACATTCCCTTTAATTAAGAAACGCTAATACATGCCCATTTTGTAACTATTTATATTATGTCTGCTTTATTCAAATAAGTTCACTCCTTTAATCAAAGTAACCAGTATAATAATATTGAATATAGTGCATGCGTTCAAAAGGTGTTTGCAAGTTTATTGTAGGCGTAGCCGTAAGTGTTATATAGGTAGGAAAACGTAATGCAGTAGGGAAACATTACAGAACACCGGCAAAAAATAATCTATGATTTTGTTTATTTTATGGAGAAAAATAGAGCACTTAGTAACACAGTGAAGCCATACTGAGCATAGCCAGTCCCCAGCCTACAAGTCTCTGGACCTAACAGTTCAAAAAAGTGTGTTTATATTAGTACGTGTATGTGCATTAATCCCCACTGCTTTTGTGGATATTTTGTTTTAGTGTTGCACTCTCAACTATGCATTTAACCCCTTCTGCCACATGGAAATGTATCTATGTACAGTGATTATTTGCTCTTAGTACCACTGCAATGTAGACACACATCCATGTTTTACTCACATTTTGTCC